>NC_141689.1:99359572-99799572 GCF_964263255.1 Lissotriton vulgaris | reverse complement strand
TATTGGAAATTTTCTCCTAAGACAGGCCATTATAGATCAGGCTATGTCTGACTCAAAAAGATCATTTGAGGGGCACTCCTTCTTCGCTCGGCCTGACTTTTGCCACACAACTGTCGAGAGGAGAGTTAGACTGCGCCAGATGATCACCCCATTTCAGAGGGTAGGCTGTGAAGCGTTTTTGTTGTTTCCTGCACAGCTGAAGGTTATTTATAAGGGGAGGGTCAGAATGTTCTTTTGTGATATTAAAGCTCAAGAGTTTCTCACAGAAGTAATGGAATTGCGGGGGGACAAGGCTTTAGCCAATGTGGCAGAAAAGGAGGCTACTGGGATGGATTGAGTGTGAGGGGTCCCTTATCTTTTTCTGTGTTTCTTTAAGATGGTTTAATTATGATAGCCACTATATGTTATCAATGTGCTCTTGGGGACGGGTGTTAAAGAAAGGTTATTATGAAGCATAATGTTTGTTGCTGTTTATGTATTTTTTCTGTTGAAACTATGGGGGCCGGGGATGGGCCTCATTAACTGAATTATTTTTAGGCTAAGTTAGGGAAAAACTAAATAAACTTGAAGAAGCCTTAGCTACTGTTATTAATACTGGAGGTCTGACAGATACAATATTATTTCATCTGGCTATAAAAAGGCTGCGGTGGGGGATCACTTTGCTAAAAAAGCAGCAGAAATGTACCTAGCTAAGAAAGAGCACTGCTATGAATTTAACGAGCCGGTGGGACACACTCTGGCTGTAAGAGCTAGGCAAAAAATGGCAGCTAAGGAGATCTCTGAAATTTATGATGCCGGAAAGAAGGTTATAACAGATGCAGTAGGTATCGGAGAGACCTTTATGCTTTTTTATCAGCAGTTGTATAGTAAAGGACCTTTAGTGGCATCTGAGGATCTTCGTAAATTTTTAGATAAAGTAGCAGTACAGAAGGTAGACCCTGCAGATCAGGAGGAACTCAAGAGGGTGTTCTCCCATGAAAAAAGAATGGGGGCTCTGCAAGATTTGCCATCTGGAAAGGCAGTAGGCTCTGACCAGATTCCGCTAGAGTTTTATAAAATCTTTAAAGACTTTATTGGACCAGACTTCATAGAGGTTATGCTGCTGGCCCAAAAGGGGGGTCTGCTCCAGAATCTTGGACGGGAGCAGATGTTGTGGTCTTCCTGAAAAAAGATAAGCCAGCTAGAGAGCCGGGTTCCTACCCCCCTATCACATTACTGAATAGTGATGTTAATTTTTTTTTTCTAAAATCATGGCCATACGACTAAATGGCATTCTAAAAAAAACTATCCACCCCAATCAGCATGGGTTTATAATGGGTCGCGGAACCACACAGCACGTACGGCGAATGATCACTCTCTTTGATGCAATGGAGATCTCAGGAGACCCTATGGCTGCTTTGTTATTAGATGCTGTAAAAGCATTTGATAGGGTCTCCTGGGAGTTCCTGTGGGAATCATTGAGATGGTTTGGGTTGGGGGAGGGGCTTATTAAATCTATTCAAGTGCTATATCTAGCACCTACGGCTCGTCTGAGGGTGAACGGCAACTACACTCTGCCTTTTAATATACAAAGGGGGACACAGCAGGGGTGTCCGTCTTCACCCCTGTTATTTGCTATATTATATGGACCCCTTAATACGTTTACTCGAGGTGAATAACAGAATTTGTCCAGTTGTAAGTCAGGGGATTGAATCCAAAGTCCTTGCCTATGCCGATGATGTGGCCATTATTACCGCAGATGCACTCTCGGCGTTGGTAAGGATCGAGTCAATTTCATGAGAGTTTGGCACATACACTGGGTATGCACTTAATAGATCTAATACTCAAGTAATAAAGAATCGGTTTGTTAACTTTGAGGATCCCCGTGTGACAGACCCGGCAATATATTTAGGTATACGGATTACGTCTGATTTAGAAAGATTGGTGGCTAAAAATATGGAACCTGTAATCAGGAAGGCGAGGATGGACTTTGACAGATTGAATAACCTTCACCTATCTCTTGTGGGAGGTTGTAACATCGTTAAGATGATGTTTTTACCTAAGGTTTTGTATCTGTTTAGGGCAATCCCACCGGAATTTCAAAAATCTTGGTTTATTAGGGCTTAGTCAATCGATTTATTCAGGCACATGGGAAAACTAGGAGGGCTTTTCGGTTTATGTCTTTACCACGGGAAAAGGGGGGTTTTTCAGTTCCTGATTTTCGAAGCTATTATTCGGCAGCTGCTTTGGAATACATAGGGATACTGGTGGGTTGATGCCCTGGGGATATGGAACTGAGCTTCCTGATGTCTATAAATTACTTTTGGGGGGACAAGAAGAGAATTGTTTCTAGAAATTCACGGAGCCTAGTTAGTATAAGAGGACAACATTTAAGACTCTGCTAGCTTCTTTTAAGGTTTGGGGGGCTTTGAAAAAGAAGATTGGTTTGGGGAGACTTAGGGCCAGATGTACGTAGCCCTTTACCGATCGGAATCGGCCGAAAATACCGATTTTCGGCCGTTTCCGATCGGTAAAAGGCTATGGAGATGTAGGGGCACATATTCGGTAATTTTACCGAATCGTTATTATTACCGAATCGGTAATAATTACCGATTCGGTAATATTTACTGATTCGGTAAAATTACCGAAAATGCTATGTGGGTAGCCAATTTTCCATTGGCACATAGCTTACAGAATCGGTATTTTACCATGGAATACAAATCCATGGTAAAATACCGATTCCTGTGTACATGCACATGTGTGCATGTACACATGTGCCATGTGACAGACAGACGTGCCCTTAGGGCATGTCTGTGTGCCACATTGCACACATGCCCGTTTTGGGGGTGCTAGAGGGTGTCAAAGTGACACCCCCTGCACCCTTGACAAATTCGGTATTTACCGATTCGGTAAATACCAAATCGGTATTTGAATTGAATCCTATGGGCTTCAAGGCCCATAGGATTCTATAGCAAATCGGTAAATACCTAATTTTTAATGATTCGGTAACATATCCAGATGTTGGGACCTACATCCCATTTACCGATTTTGAAATACCGAATCGGTAAAATTCGGTATTTCAAAATCGGTAAATGGGATTTACCTACATCTGGCCCTTAATCATTATGCTTTGCTTTATAAAAATCTCACCCTCCCGGAATTTTTTTTTGATGAGATTATGGCAGGATTGGCAATAAAGGGTGTCTGAAAGGCTGGGGACCTAATTTGGAAGAAGGGTTTCACCAATTCAGAGATATTCAGATGGAGTGCGGGCTGAAAACTAGCAATGTTTTTAAAAATATTTACAGCTGTGTTGTTTTTTTGATAAACAAATTGAGAGGACTAGTGGGTTCAAAAGCAATGTAATTATTGATATTATGCAAGGTAGTGCTAAGGGCACTATTAAGTTAATATATGCAGAGTTGATTAGCTTAAAGCAGGATGACTTACCTAAACATGAGACTAAATGGGTAGAGGGCGTGGGGGCTGCACCAGAGGTATTTACGAAATCTCTAGAGTTGGATCGGATGGTTCTGTGCTCTGCCGGGCTTCAGGCGCAACATTACAGAACTATGGGGCATATTGTTAAGGGCCTTATCGCCGCTTTAGTGGGGCTTTTTCCTGCTAAAGCGGCGATAATTTCATTGCCCTATTAGCAAGCTGTCGCTAACAGCAGTTAGCGACAGTTTGTAGGCAATAGCGAGCGGTTTGGGGCCCGCTTTGCATGTAAGCGATAATTATCGCTAATGACATGCAAAGTGGGCGTACCCAACCTGTTAGCGACTGAAAGCAGTTGCTAACATCGCTATCGCTTACTATCA
Source organism: Lissotriton vulgaris (assembly GCF_964263255.1). Taxonomy (NCBI): domain Eukaryota; kingdom Metazoa; phylum Chordata; class Amphibia; order Caudata; family Salamandridae; genus Lissotriton; species Lissotriton vulgaris. The sequence goes on along the minus strand of NC_141689.1, from coordinate 99,795,772 downwards.
ACGCAGGCACAGCGATAAAAAAAATTGCGCTAAGCACGAATATTGCCAAAAACTAACGCCTGCTCAGAAGACTTCTTAACCTGTATATCCAGTGGGAGTTGGATATTCAGGTAAAGACCCTATTGGCGTTAATGCCTGAATATCGCTGGATTTCCAGCAATATTCATGCATTGAGCTGGTATCGCCGTATATTTTATCGCATTTGAGATAAACGTTGCTAATACCAAGTTATCTCTGCGATGAAATCCGGCGATGCGCAGCGAAAAAAAAAATATTGTTAAGCTCATTTAGCGATAAATATCAATGGTTGTTGATAATATGCCCCTATTTTCCATTTATATTACACTCTGGCCAGGATAGCACAGTGGGGCGGGTTATCTGGGATTACGTGTTCTCGATGCGGGGGGACTTCAGCAGACTTGACGCATATGTTTGCATCTTGTCCTCATTTGCAGGGGTTATTAGAATCTATTACGGAATTTTTTGATCGCTCACTTGGGTTAAAAATTACATTATCCCCTGAACTTATTTTGCTGGGAATAAGGAGTAATAGACAAAAGGAGATGGCTTTTCAATTTCTAATTGTAGCTATGGCTGTATTAAGGATTAATATTGCATATGCTTGGTTGGACCCACTGCCCCCTACATTTCAGCAATGGCTTGCATGGCTGCTCTCTATAAACATATTGGAAAGAGCAATTTATGAAAGGAAGGGGAAGAAATCTACGCTGCTAGGGCGCAGTATCTGTTCTCCACTAATAAAATGGAAGGAAGCAGAATAATTGAAAGGTAGTAGGAGAATAAGCTAAATATGAGGTTGGTGTAAGCTGGTTGAGCTTAGCTAAAATCTGTGGCAGCGTGAAATGTGATTTATGATTTATGTTTTTTTGTTGTTGTCATAATTGCTCACTCCCGATTGTTTATATATTAGTTGTTGGTTGTTTTTCCGTGGTATTTGACTGATTTTATGTGCTCGCTTCCTCCTAACAAAACCTTGCATTTTCAATGGTATGTTTATTTAATTATTGTACTGTGCTGACACATTCGGAGAGAAAAATGTAAAATCTTATTAAAGAAATCTAACAAAAAAAAGAAATCTTCCATCCTTAACATCCTTTCGAAAAGCCCTTAAGACCTGGCTATTTAATGAATAGTGCACTAGCTCGCTTCTGGACTATTAGCGCCACTGCACCATTTTGTGCGCTGTATATATTTTAATAACATAACATAGGACAGGGTGCCTTGTAATTGAAAGTCTGGTCATGTACATTTTAGTTTTACATGCCCAAGTAATGAAAAAGTTCTACATTAGTTTTTCACTACTTCCCCTGCCATTGGATAACATTGGAGTTTCCTTGTTGCATTTAATAAGCTGTAATTTCCAATTGGTAATAGGTAGCAATGTCATATTTAGTCTCTTTGAAATTATAATGAAAAAACTTATTTAATGGTAAGGTCAGGTTTTTGATTAAAATGTTGAAAATGCCACTTTTAGAAAATTGACATTTTTCTGCCCTTGTCCATTTTGTGCCTGCAGCCTGTCTTGTGTCACATGACTGAGTGTAACTGACAGTTAGACTTTTAAATTTCTCCCAGACAGCCACACACTAGAGGGATTACTTGTGCCTAAATGGACAATTTTCTGGCAGGATGGGGGGTCGGAAATGCACTGCCCCACTTACAAATGAATAGGGAGTTCCCCTTCCTTCAGACAAAGAACCTTTCAGCTCCACATTGCCACTGCAGCCAGCTTGGAGCCAGGTCAGGGCAGTCAGGAAATTTCGCGCACTTCAAAGCCACTATCTAGAAGCTAAAAGGAGAGCACCAGTGTAAAGAAATTATTGGGCCTCAGACACCAATTCATCAGATCAATCCTAGACCTGGAGAATGGCTCTCAGACGTCTGTCAGCTGCTGTGACCTACTGTGCACTCTGCAAGGCTGCTTTGATTTACCTGGAAGGGCTGCTTTGCTGCATGGAGGCTGCCTTCAAACCTCAGAGGTTAGCCCTGCTGTTGACCCCTGCATCCTCACCTGAACCCACGATTGCCAGAGTTACTCCACAGGCTAGTTTATTCGCCTTCTATTCAGAACCACAGGGACGCAAAAGGCTCCCAGCATCTTGAACCCACACCTGGACACAGTTTGAGTGTTTCATGAATCCCTAAATGGTGTCCCAACAGTCCTGGGCTCTGGATTGTGGTCCGAAACCCAGATGGCCAAATCCCAAAATGGAGTACTTTTTTGGGCAGAAAACTGCTCTGAAAATCACGAGGAGACTGGAACCAACCTGCTCGTCTATCCGCTCGAGGTGCACACCAGTCGGATTGAGTTTGCGGCTTCTCCCGCTTCGTTCTTCTCCTTAGCAGAAAATCCTGTTCAGTGGTCCTTAGCGAAAAGGGTATCTGGCCTCATGGAACTGTCTTCAGCTACAGCTCTCTTTATCATCCAGCTGGAGATTTTTGACCTTAAAAAAGAGACTAAGTATGAACATAGAAATCTTCACCATGACTTGGTATCAAGGCCATCCCACAATGACGCTCCCTCCTCTGACACCTCCTGCAGCCTTGCCGTGCTAAATTTACCTTCTCAGAACATTTTTCTCAAATTGTCCTCCAAATCCACAGGTAAGTGCTGCCTGAGCCTCATTCATTTATTTTTTCTGAAACGCACTCTTTTATGGTGAGCTATATTTTTAGACTTTGACCCGGTCACACGCAACTAGAGGTTCACAGTTAGCACTTTGATCTTTTAGGCGCTATTTTTGATGTCAAATAATTTATTTTCTCGATTTTTCTAAATTAGTGTGGGTGTTTCTTGTGTTGTGTGTTCACTTTATTGTTGTTTGTGTGCTGCATAAATACTTTACACATCGTCTCTAACATAAACCTGACTGCTTTTTGTGCCAATCTACCAAGGGACTAGCACAGGTTAATTTTGTGACTTTTTGGGGTTCACCCTGCAAGAGATTGTGGGTGTTGTTTGACCAGGTCTCACACCTCAGTCAACCAACAACCCAATTTCCCAAAGTATGTCTGTTTTGTAGCGTTGTTCCCTAGTGAAGTCTAGTTTGTGTATAACTTTTTAACTGCACATGGTCAAAGTCACATGATTCTACGTGCCAGGCTTCCGAAAAACAGCTAGCATCTTCAAATCCCATTGAGGGTTCCGAGGCTGCCACCACAACTTGTATCTTAAGATGCAGTCCAGACCTCTGGGACAGAGGTCAGAAAAAATCAGGAGTCTCTCTAAAAATAGAAATCACGAGTTTTGCAAGGAGCTTGTTAGTTGTTCTTGGAAGCTGTTTTGGATATTTTGTAAGTCAGACCCAAAATTTCTGGCTTCGACAGAAATTTTGACAATTTGATAATTTATACGGACTGTTAGGCCTTGCACCATTGGGGTGGGTCTCCTTTTCATTTTTCACTTTTGTCTCCTCTGTGTTGGCAGGTATTAGATGCTCTGGGAGCTGTGCCACTGCCATTCAGTGCCACAGCGTGAATGCTCCCTATTGTAAATTGACTGTATGAATTGTTATAATCCTAATTGACACAAGGAACATGAGAGGAATGTCAAATTTAGTATGCCTGTGCTCCAAACATTAAAGTGCATCTTTTAGTGACTATTATTTTTTTATATTCTGTGTTTAAAACTACCACTTTTGGGCTAGTAGGTATTTTCTGGCCTAAGCCTTCCTGTGTGCTCTGCTGTTATGTGTATTGGCTGTCTGGTTTTGGAGAGTAAGGGCAGGCTGAGATCAACCTGGATTAAATGGAGAGATCTGAAGTTGGAGTATGGGGAGGGGTGACCCTTTGGTGTGAGCTGGGCTGTGCCTGGCAGGGTGAATGATGGCTCAACCTCCCACTGTGCGTCTGAGGGCTGACCCACCATCCCTGAAAGGCAGGATGCAGCCTCGTAAATAAAGAGCTCCAGGACGACACCAAACTGGTTCTGGCTGGGTTCAGTGATTTGTGACTGTTCTGAGAACAAAGACTTCTGGTGTATAAAGATCTGTGCTAAAACCCCTACACGGTGGGTTACTTCTCGATATCAAGACAAACCTCTGTCCGTGTAATTAGAGGGAAAGGAGTCTGAAACTTTCATCCTTCTTGCTGAAGCAACTACTCAAGGGCCAGATTTAAGGCTTCCTCCTGCCAAAGTCTCAGGGACATTACACTTCACCCATCAGCCGTCCGGATTCCAATTTGAGGGGGATTCTACTCTGAGGTGAGGGTTCGGTTGAGAATTCCAGAGCCTCGGGTTCTACTGCGGGGAACGCGGGCTGTAAGTCATCGCATCGCTATTGTGGGCTGCTGAAGCTGAGGAGCTGTGGCCGCTGAGAGCCCACATTTGCCTGTGCTACCAAAGTCATTGTGATCGCTATTGTGGGCAGCCGCAGCTGAGGACCTGTTGCCTCTGAGAACCCACATTTGCCTGTGTTACCAAAGTAATTGTGATCGCTATTGTGGGCCACTGCAGCTGAGGAGGTGTGCCGCTGAGTGCCCACATTTGCCTTCCTACGAGAGTCACGGCTATCGCTATTGTGGGCCGCTGCAGCTGAGGAGCTGTGCCGCTGAGTGCCGGCATTTGCCATCCTACGAGAATCATCGTAATCGCTATTGTGGGCCGCTGCCGCTGAGGAGCTGTGCCGCTGAGTGCCCACATTTGCCATCCTACGAGAGTCACCGCTATCGCTATCGTGGGCCGCTGCAGCTGAGGAGCTGTGCCGATGAGTACCCCCGCATTTGCCGTCCTACGAGAATCATCGCAATCGCTATTGTGGGCCGCTGCAGCTGAGGAGCTGTGCAGCTGAGTGCCTGCATTTGCCATCCTACGAGAATCATCAAAACCGCTATTGTGGGCTGCTGTAGCTGAGGAGCTGTGCCGCTGAGTGCGCGCATTTGCCGTCCTATGAGAATCATCGCAATCGCTATTGGGGCCCACTGCAGCTGAGGAGGTGTGCCGCTGAGTGCCCGCACTAGTCACCAATTCGAGGATCTTGTTATCACCTGCGTGTGCCGCTGGGTGCCCGCCTTTAAGTCCAGTCCCAGGGTCATCGTGCCGTGCCGCTTTAAAATCTCAGGTACATTGTGCATCACCAGGTCACGTGGACCCCGGCTTCGAACTAAGGGGCATATTATCAAGAAATGGCGTTAAATTATCGCAGCTTAACTGCAGAAAACTGCTGCTAAAGTGGCGATAATGGGCTTGATAATATGCCCTTGTAAATTCCCACAGAAGCCCATGTTCTGGTGAGAACATGGGCTTCTACAGGATTTCTATACGGCATATTATCAAGCTCATTATCGCCGCTTTAGCTGCAATTTTCTGCTGCTAAAGCGGCAATCATTTTAACACCCTGCTTGCTAATATGCCCCTAAGTTCCTTCCACGTGGTTTTTGAGCCCTCTACTGCTTTAGAAGTGAATCTGTAATTATGTGCATTGTGATTTCTTGATCACTTTTGAGCCTTGTCTTAAGCCTTTATAAATATACTTATTTTTCTATAGCTACTTGTGTGGTGTCCGTTTCTAGTGTCTTCACTGCGTTATTGTGTATGGTCATAAATGCTTCACACCCTGCCTCTGAGATAGGCCTGTATGCTCATGCTACATCACCACAGGGTTGAGCTGGAGTTATCAAAGGGTGTAGCCCCCTTACTCTGACTTAGGAAGAAGGATCCCTATTTGGACCGCGGTGCCAGCCGCTGCCAACTAGAGATCCCCATTTCTAACAAGGACACACTGCTTAATCGGTAGTTTCCCACTCAAAATACTACCCTTAAGACGTACAGGTAGACGCAAGCAGCCCCGTCTACGGTTTTTATGCATGTCATAGAAAGCGTGTTATTTATTTATAAGTGACGAAAAAGGCCAAAGAAATTAAGCACTCTTTGGATGAATAGGGGAGGCTCAGAGTAACTGAAGACGGAGGTATGTTAAATGCACAATAATAATAGTCAACCAATACCAAAAGTCGAGATGTTCGTGCGTGCGCGAGTGCGCTTATATGCGTAAGAGCAGCGCTTGCCCCACCAATTAACCGTTGCTGCCGTAATTAGTTGCCACTTTTTTGCATTTTATATTGCAAGAAATTGGCCCAAGACCATTGAACTACTTTACATGTACACCTGCTTATATTACACAAGGTCAGATACATTTATTTATTAGGCACCGGGACATTAGTGCAAGGGCGCCTCTGTTGGCGCTCAGCTGCAGTTTGTACGCTGGCAGAAAGGACAGAAATGAACCATATCTTGTAGATATGGCACATTCCTGCCCTTTTCTTTTAACGTAGGGTAACGCAGCTAGAAGGCTTGCGGCACTGCCCTATGCCAAAATATTGTAAATATGCCCGCTGGTTTGCCAGGTCGGAGGCGGACAGCTCAGGCAGGTAAGACATATCCCCTCCCCTTCGAAATATCTTTTAAATGTTTACTTATTTGACTGTGTTCGATTGGACCATGTTCCCAGGAGCTACTCCAATAATTAAAGCCTCAGATTCTTAGGAGCCACTCAAATACCTGAAGTCTTGCACTCAGATGATCCAAGGTGTACTTATGTCGATTGCCCCAGAAGTGCACCATGAAACCTGAATATCCCTTTCTCCCATCCTTACAAAAGAGTCAGACATTCTTCAGAACCAGCATTGTCCCTGGTCCATACATGCTCTTGTAACTTTGTGCTGATTCACTTCATTTGCATGGCCTACAACCAGAGGAGCTTGGCAACGCCCAATACAACTCGTACCTCGCAGCTCATTAGGTAAAACAGAACAATATCTTACTGGGTCCATCGCTGCTCACTTGAGAGATAGGCACAACCTGTCCATCCTAGGCTTGACCGTCATTGAGAGGGTCTCAGAGACAGCAAAATCAGTGTGATATGTTTCCTTTAGTAGATGGTCTGGATTTGGGCTCTCTAGGCAGGCCCTGGCCATAGCGGGCACCGAGCAATCCCCCGGTGCGCCGCATGGGTGGGGGCCGGTTTTAAGCCCCTGGGGGCCGATTTTGTTACAGGGCCATTCTTGCAGCATAGCTGCAAAATCGGCCCTGTAACAAAATCGGCAGAAAACAGGCAAAGAGCTCGGTGGCACCCCCAACCCCCCCCCCCCCCCCACCCCCCGAGTGGAGAGGGGGGCCGGCTGAGCACTTTGCCAGGCCCGGTTTTGGTTCCCAGTCCGGCCCTGTCTCTAGGCCCTCTAACACTAAAGACTAAGGGCCTGATTTGTTTATTTGCAGTGGGATTCATATTGCCGCGTCGTGATATCCGTCACCGATGTGAAAGAGTAACCCATCCACCGAGATCTCAATCTGGCCCTCTATCATTGCACCAAAACCGGCTGGACTGTACCCATCCTGCAACTCACTGAGCATTACTAGAACGAGGCGCGTTTTAGGGAGCGGTCAGCCCTGTAAGAGTACGCAGGTAAAGCCCCAGTACCATGAACAGACACACTCAAGAACGCTAGGATACTAGGATCTTACTTTCGAGATGTACTAATATCAAATGCCTATTGTAGGGCAAACATTATGAATAGTAAGTATTACAAAATCAAACAAGAGAGAGGCAATAATAATTGTCAATAGTCATTAAAATAGGAAAAATTGTAACATGATGATTTTGTATTACTTCTTTACATCAGTATCCTCAACCCTTCATTTCCCCAGGTGAACTATACAAAGCTTATTTCTAAAAACAGTACCTGTTAAGTTTCTTAGATGGTTCACACCTGCATACCTATTCTGAACAATGGAACCCATTTTCAGCAGCTAAACAGCAGCTGCTGCTCCCCTCTGTGAGTGCAAGTTGTCAGATAAGCTGAGTGAAGGCTGGATGTACCTTTCCCGAAGCCTTCAACAAGGAAAAACTATGGGGCAGATTTGCAATAACTGGCGCATCCCCAGGGATGCGCCAGTTATTGTGCGCCATAGCTCCGCCACCCATGGTGCGCCGCATTTACAATGCGGCGCACCACGGGGCAAAAACGGCACAGATGCGTGACGCATCTGTGCCGTAAAGGCGACGCATTGCTGAAGTTGCGTTGCAAGCACGACGCAGCTCCAGCAATGCTCTGGGGGGCCATATCTGTCCAATGCTGCGTCAAGCCTTACGTCTGCTTCAAGCAGGCGCAGGATTTTGACGCAGCATTGGCCTAAAAGTGCCTGCATGAAATCTTGTAGATTTCACGCAGGCACTTTTGCGAGGCGCACCTGCCCCTGAACACCCACCCTGCTCCGGCACGCCCACATGTGGCGCAGGGCTTTACAACGTGACGCATCTGCCTAGATGCGTCACGTTGAAAATGGGTCGCAGAGGTGCGCCACGTTTACGCCACCGTTGCGTGACGCAACGGCGGCTTAAACGTGGCGCAAGTCTGACATAAATCTGCCCCTATGGCTTCTGGGCTTCTGTCTCACCAACAAGCGTGTATCCCAGGTATGAAGTTGTCTCTATCCCATAATGCTCTGTTCTAGTTGATATATTCAATCTGAACTTTGTTGCACAGTTCCAAAACAATTATTATTAAAGCCCTATTTACATTCTGTGAAACCCTGCCTATTGTTTAACAACGATATGCAAGAAGTCAATACATTGCTATGAAGCCTCGCTGTTTATCTAAGAACAATCAATGGAAATGAAAATTCAAGCTGTACAAAAAAAAAACACATGAACATATTCGGGCAGGGGGAATTATCACGTCGCCCTGAATGAATATGCATTTATATCTGAACCATATCCAAGTAGGCAAGCAAATGTCATTAAAAAAAGGGGCTATCCTGGAGAGAAAATATATGATGATCATAGCAAGTGGCTAAAATTAAGGCACGTTCGATAAAGTTTTAGCCTATTTGCAGGAACAATCCAATCAGGCTCGCCATTCTGTTAGGCACAAATGTCACAAAGAGCTTCAGATCACATTTCAGGGCGCGTTGGGTGATAGTATGAACATATCTTGGGATCTTTCTCTTGCTTATGAATTATACTGATTAACACCTGGCGCGATGCCCATAGCTCGATGGTACTCCCTCCATTAAAACCACATTAAATGAAATTACCATAAATGGTAGACATTCCTGACCCCCACATTCTGAAGAGTTCCGGGCCATCTACTTTCCTATGTGCCGGGTCTTCCAGAGTTTCAACTAATATGTCTTTAGCACCTTTGCAAAATACAACCCAGATGAAGAACCTAAGACTGTGGGAAAAGCGCATACTGAGATAACTGACCAGGTCAAAATCGAGGCTGGACTGTAACCCATGGACCACTTCACATGACACTAGGATGGTGCTTTCCAAGCAAAGATCAGTCGCGTTTGATATAAGCTGAAGAACACGCCTATTGCTCTGGACTTCGAGGCGGTCAGTCTCCGTCTCAGGTACAGGGTTCTCCAGTTGATATATGTACGCTGGCTCCAGGAAGAGGATGGTCTACAGGCAAATCTGTTGTGTGAAAGGGACAAATTGTTGTCTATTCAGAACACAGTTTCACATTTGTTTGATATTACTTTGACTGGAAGTCATTTGAGAAATGATATTTTTATACAGTGTTTTATCTGAAACATTATCAGCAAAATTATTCCTTTGCGGCAAAAAGTTTGGTAGCTATGAGAGTGCCTGGAACTTTTGTCTGCAACTCGGTTTATGGGAAGTTCATCGTGATGGAACACTGGCGGGAAATACTAAAGCTTTCTTGAAAGTTATTGAAAATTAAATAGTTATCTTTGAAAAAGTGTAAAATTGCGAATGGGGGAATTCACAAAGCTCCGAGGGTGGTAAAAAGTATCCACAGATCCCTAAAATAAACAAAGTTTATTATTTGCTGGAAACGTTAAAACACAGAGAACCCACTCCAAATGCATAAAATGTGAAACAAGGCACATAAAATCTCATTAAAATAATGAACTGGAAAAAAAAGACCAATTTAAACAAAATCTCTAAATTGTTCGTAGAAAACCATCCAGTGTAAAACACTGATATTGAATCAGTAAAGCAGAGGAATTAGAATCTGAAAATTAAATACTTTCTTTTGGCTTCATTTAAGTTTATAGAAATGATGCAACAGGAACTTTCAACAGACATTCCTGCATGTGGGGCTGTCATTAGGTTTGAGAGTGAAGTCATTTTAATAATTAACAAAAAGAAAAAGCAAAAAACAGCTGCACTGCAGTGCTCCTCCTCAACAAGAAGTGCAATTCATGGTAGGATCTGTTTCCAACTTCCTTTTGCATGTCTGCCGGGCACCCTTATATGTCTGTTCTGGTGGTACATTACATTGCGAGACAGAAAGATAGCAGAGTATCACTAGAGAAGACAAATAAGGTGCCCAGGGGACATGCAAAAAAAAAAACATGACCTCACGTGTATTGCACTGATCACAAAAGCAACACCCTTTCCATGACACAAGAGGGACTGAGATGTTCTAAACATTCATTTGCGTTCCGCAAAGGCAAAGCACTACAATGGCCCTTTGTAGGACCCGGGATGAGAGGAGACATACACTTGCAGAGGACCAGTGGCAGTCCTATTGAAGAACTTTACCAACAAGAGGTTGAAACATGTTGACTTTCCGTGGAGAGCACATTTTGTACAAAGTGAAGATTTGACCCACAAGAGAGACTTACAGTACTTATTAAAATGTATTAATGGGTCTGCTATTATGCCCCCAGGAGTAAAGATTGTAATAAAGGAACTGGGTCAATAGTTGATCCTCATTTTAGTCCTCTAACTCATTAAATGTAATATTGCTTGAGAGTTGCATCTAACACATGCTATATGATTGTCATTTTCCAACGCTTGATGTGAGAGCCCTTTGGAATGGTGCTGCATGGACTATATACTGAGTAAAGTGTTTAAAGTTGTTATTATGGGTGGTCATGCAGAATGTATTATGCATTGTAATTTCAGAATTGTGGAGCCAAAGTGAAGAACCGTTTTTACCCACTTACTGGGTCTCGGCTGAACGGGAACCGCCCAAGTCATTTGCATACCCTCCTTATATAGAAAAAGGAGACACAGGAGCCTTTGTCTGCAGGAGGAACCAAGTTTTATTCTAATAGCCCGGGCTATGGAACAGAGTCCCAAGCTCGTCGGAGACAAGACAGAGGAGGCTGCTGCTTCACTCCGCAGCTTACAGGCCTTATATACACATTTCCCACCTTAAGAAACTAGTTTGGTTGGGGGCCTGGCGCCCGAGTCAAAATGCAGTGACACCATTCTTTGTTCAGGCAGGATGTGGGCAGCAACAGATGGTACAAAAGATTACGGACAGGTCTTGCAAAACAGGATATGTACGTGAGAGAACAGACAGATCTTGAACAACAGGATATGTGAAAGAAACAAGTTCTGGGACGGTGGCATGACCAAGTCTTGCGAAACAGGATGGATGTGTGCAGGAGTTCAGTCCGAGGGTGGTGAGGCCAATTCTTTGTTCCCTTTTTCGAAATTGGCTCAACCACAAGGAGCAGGAAGGGCAGGGTGGTCGTGACAGTTAGAATTTCATCAGACATCAGCAGAAACGACCAGGAGTGTCGTGCAGAGGTGTTTGACATGAAATGGCAATGCAACAATAATGGAGTCCTGACACAAAATAAATGCCGACAAGAAGGACACTTTTCCTCAGACCCTCCTTTTGCCATTGAGTGGCAAATACCCTAGGAAACGTCGATATTCATGAGATCATCTGTTTCTTGTTGGAGCATCCTCTTCATATTGGTGTTGTGAATGTTAGAGGGTTGAGGCTTGAGAGCCTGAACACACGTTGCACAGAACATTGGCAGGCACTGAATGCACAAACAGCAGGAGACTAGGGCAGCTACTCCCAAGGCAAGGAAGATGAGGACCCTCCATCCCCATTGGGAAAGGAGGCCCCAGATCCAGCCTGTGAGGGACCAGTTGCCTTCATCCAGAAGAATTTCAGAGGAAAGGTGATGCAGACGTTGGATGGCATCATATGCTGTGGGTGCGTGATCTGGAATACACACCCAGCAGCTGGAGCCATTCAATTTACACACACCACCACGATCAGCGAGGATGATGTCAAGGACCATAGGATTTTGAAGTGTTAGAAGGCGGTTTGCCTGCAGCTCTGCAGTGATGTTGGAGAGGGCAGCAGCTGTTTCTGTGATGGTGGCCTCAAGGACCCTGGTCAGTCCTCCTATAGCCCGACTGTTTGCCATGGGGCCCCCGAAAGGGAGGAAACCCTTAAAGAAGTCCCCGGCTTCCTGGCCTACTGTATCCTCAGCCGATATGACACCCCTATATGAGCGGCGCAAAGTGCCCTTCATCAACAGGTGGTAATCTCCATGGGTAGAATACGTTGGTGGAAGGAGGAAGGCCAGATAGCAGGTACCAGACCAGTTACGGGGATCCAAGTGTAGGCTGCTGTGCAACAGACAAAATAAGTGTTGGGGGACGCCACGAACTTTGGAGGAGACGAAGAGTTTAAAGTTTTAATTATGTTACAGATACTAGTACCAACTTTCTTAGTTCCCAAGCCATGGATGCAGACACGGCCTCACACATTTTCTAACACTCAGAGTGTTTCGTACATCTGGCATCAAATTTGGTAAATGTTTGTCGAGAAGTTGAGTTAAATACCACCATCTCACCGAGTTCATCCTTTGGTAATAGCAATGTTGATGAGCCGGTTGGGCAAAAAGGGGTGTTGGTATTGCCAGACCTGTTTCGCCAGAAGTCGTCTCGAAATGTTCCAAGGACAGAATTGGCAGTACCATTGATAGTACAGGCCTCCTGCATCAACATCCACCATACAAGACAGCACCTAGAAATGGAAAAAGGATAAGGAAAGAATGGGACAGGTTGTGTCATAGCATGCAGCATCAGTCCACATACCCAACAGTTGGAAGTATTTATGATCAGCTGATGATGATGTAACATCTGGTCAAAGGTGTTATTGGAAACTTCTGCACGGTGGGGTAATTCGTGGGTGGGTAACGAGAAATACTGATGCTCTGTAGGAGTCGGGGTAGGAGTTGGTGGGGTAACAGGACAGTAAATCAGTAACATCCAACCGATCATAGACAAGATGATTGAGACAAACAGCGTCACCACGGGGGCAATGAAGCACTTGCCATGTAGGAGACTGACATATCGTTTCTGGACTTGGGTGTATTGGACAGCTGCCATTGTACTAAGCCAGGGACCAGTAGCGGCTGTCTGTGATTGGTGGTTGCTTCACTGGATGCAGGTGCCAAGAGCCCTAGGGGCGTACCTTAGTCTGACATACCAGCACCGGTCTTAGCCAGGAGATCCCAGCCATACAGCCTGTAGGTACCTGAGCGAAGTCAAGGGCAAGACTTCCTTCTGGTGCGCAAGTTATATCGGGTAGAAGTAGGATCAGTATGGTCAGGGAATAATTGTTCCTGATTCTGAGCAGAGTGTGGGGAGTGTTCCCCCTTTCCCTTTAGTATACTGTCACTCTCTGCTTCCGTAGATGTAAAATTTTAATCTTGCGTCGCTGAATGGAACAAACGTCGGGACTATTTCTGTCTCTGAGTCTCCTCGTCCTTCTCTCACCCACTGATCATAGGGGAGAGGCAGAGGCACTCGTCAGCAGTGCATCATGTGGATGCAGTTCTTCATACCTTCAACTTTCACGGCAGTGCGGGTGGCCAGTAACACCTGACGGGGCTGTGTCCAGCGGGAATCGAGGCTCTTAGTACGTTGAAAGTTGCGAATCAGAACCCAGTCGCCAGGTTGGATAAAGTTTCCTGGGTCCTCGCTTTTGTCAGGTATGGCCTCATGCACCTGGTGGTAAAGAGTACGAAAGGTGTTAGTCAAACTGTACAGATAATCAATCAACACAGGATATTCAACATCAGACAGTTTCTGGGGCTGTGGAACACCCCACACATTGGCAGGCCTCCCAAACACAATTTCATGTGGAGGTAGTCCTATCCTGGTATGGGCCATTGTCCTGACAGACAGCAGAGCCAGGGGCAGAGCATCAACCCAAGTGACACCTGTCTCGGCTACAATCTTAGCCATTTTAATCTTTAGGATGTCATTGTACACCTCCACTAGACCTGCTGACTGGGGGTGGTTAGCTGCATGAAATTTTTGTTTCACACCCAAACCCAATCGTTATTTTGTTAAGGGCTCTCAGGTTAATCACGAATCTATATATTTTAGGGGAAAGAGCATCTCCATTGGTCTTTTTGAGAACCGGAATAATGGGACTGTTACAGATATTACCACGTGTCTCCTCCACTACGCCCTTGTCCATCAATTCAGATATTATTGTTAAAAGGGCCGCTTCTCCTTCCGCGGGCAGTCGATACTGTTGAAGGCGGGTAAGAATGGTGCCGGGCTGAATACGTACCACATGAGGGGGTATATTGAAACAGCCGACATCAGTGTCTGATGATGCCCAGAGGTAAAGACTGCAACTCTGGTGGGAGGGGACCGGAAAGATACATATAGGAGGCTGTGGTGGGGGAAATTGTTAGGGATACACCTTGGGGACTACATGATATGGTCGCATACAGAGCTTTCAGTAAATCCAGGCCTAATATGTTTTCACTGCAACCTGTAGTAAGGACCAAGGGAGTGTCAACATGTGCGGGCCAATATCGAGAGGGAGGGGTTCAGAGACAGGGCTGGTCACGGGTGTTCCTGCAAAACCCCGGAGACATTCATATTGCCAGAAAGGGGTGCCTCCAGGACTGACAAATGTGCAATAGAAGACCTGGTGGCCCCAGTATCCAGAAGAAAATTCTGATCGTTCCCCATAACTGACTTTGATCCACTGGAATTTGCACTCTAGTAAACCCATTTCCTGGCTGTCCCATGCTTGATAAAACCCTGTCTCATCAACTTTATCATAATCTTCATTGTAATAAGTGCGTGTTTCTTCATATCCATCAATGCAAAATTCATAGATGTATCGGCACCAAGGCTCTTAGTAGTGTACTCCGAGGCCCTGGCCCTGGGACGCCTCCCCCAATCTGAGGGAAGCCTTAGTGGTGCCGCTGTTGAAACCAGGTAAAGAGGCCTCAGAAGTGACATCGTAGAGGCCCCTATCTATGCTGACAGTGGATTACAAGATCTTAAGCCGTATTCTGGCCACTAGGTTACTACCACACATGACCACATTGGTCCATGAAGACCAGGCGGGGTTCATTCCCACTAGGAATACATCCCTTAATATCCGCCGCCTGATCCGTATACTGGATAGCGCTTCAGACTTAGAGCATAGATCCGCAGTCTAATCGGTGGATATTGAGAAGGCCTTTGATAGCCTTGAATGGCAATATCTTGATAAGGTCCTGGAGAAGCTCGGCCTGGGAGGTGGCTTTGGCCGTTGGACAAAGGTCCTCTATGCTGAAGCAACAGCCAGGGTGCGACTGGGACCGGTAATATCGCCAGACTACCCAGTGCGCAGGGGGACGAGGCAGGGCTGCTCGCTTTCCCCTCTCCTGTTCGCTCTAGCGATGGAACCACTGGCGGCACAGTCACGAACGGGTGTATTATATTCTGGAGTCCGGTGCGGTGAGGAAACCCACCATATCTCACTATATGCGGATGACCTGTTGCTTTACCTGGAGGACACGGAAGTCGCCCTTAGAGAGGCAACAAAAATGCTCTCCCGGTTTGGCAGGCTATCAGGCCTCAAGGTTAACTGGAATAAAACCTGCCTTTTCCCGTTGAAAGGGAATGTACCATACCCCCCTCTTACGGTGGACGTGGTCTGGGAAGGCTCATGTTTCACCTACCTGGGAGTCCGAGTTTACCACGAAGCTGCGGACTTGCTGGAGGGCAACATTGGCCGTTGCATACGGGCGCTGCGGGGCTGAATGACTTTTTGGGCCTCTTTTCCTTTGTCAGTGCTGGGCCGAATAGCATTGTTAAAAATGGTGGCTCTGCCGCGGTTGCTCTATTATTTCCGCACCCTGCCGGTATGGATCCCTCAGCGGATTTTCAAAGACTTACGATCGATGGTCATTGCCTTCCTCTGGGGCCAGGGCAGGCGTAGAGTGGCGTTGCACACTTTGCTTAGACCTAAACTTTAGGGGAGGATGGCGGTCCCCAACTTTGAACTGTATTACCTGGCGGCTCAGCTCCAGATTTTGACGCAGAACATCGCAAGAGAATTTAGGGGCCCTGACCAGGGACGGGGGAAAGGTATTCAGCGGCACATCCTGTCCTACATTGTAATACAGCAGAAGTTGGGATTGAGCAATCTCACGATTGAAGAGAAAACCCTCCGGATGTGCTGGCACAGGAGCCTGAGGAGGGCGGGGGAAGAGCGCCCATACGCCCCAGAAATGCCTATAGGAATGCTGACAGCGCTGCCACATGGAGGGGATTGGTCTCCGTTGGCGGAGTGGGAGGAACTAGGTCTGCAGGTGGTGGGAGATCTATATGCCGAAGGGGTGCTAGCTCCATTTCGTGTACTACAGGACCAGTTTGGTCTTACGGATGGGAGCTACCTTTTGCATGCCGCAGTGACAACGGCAATACAAAAACACTGGAGGGGGTGACTGGCGGAGCCGGACACGACCATGGCCTGTCAATACGTGGTGATGGCCGCGGGTACGGTCAAGGTGGTGACTTGTATCCACTCACGAATGCTGAACGAGGGCCTTGAACCGCTAGCTGTGCTAAAGGGTAAATGGGAGGAAAGCATAGGTAAGCCCATACCGGACACGGTTTGGGGCCATATTTGGGAAAGAACATGGAAGGGTTGCAGGAATGCCCGTTTCCAACAAATACACTTCTTCATACTACGTAGAGCATACTTGACACCAGGAAAAATCAGAAGGCACTTCCAGGTGCGGGACGCTGCGTGTTATGTTATGTTATGTTATGTTATGTGGTTTTTATTTGGCGCACAGATGCTCCAGCTAAGGAGTGTCCTGGCGCCCGACAAGGCAGCTACACAACACAACTAAATAAAACAACACAAGCAAACAGCTAAGGGAATAAAAACGTTTTCACGGCGCGACGAAAAGAAAGCAAATCGCTCATAGCGCGAATTGCCGGGGGTAAGGAGTTCCACAACGCAGCGGCCCGCACTCGAAATGAGCGTCCACCGGCCCTACTACGCTTAAAGCGCGGCACCACGGCCAGTTCGAGGTCTGCCGATCTTAAGGGTCGAGCTGGGATGTAATTGGCCAGTAGGGTCGTGAGGATCGTTGCCGGGGACCACTTCAAGATCTTGTAGGCGACGCAGAGGACCTTAAACTGAATCCGCTGAGCCACCGGAAGCCAATGCAACGCCCGTATGGTGCTGGAGGTAGGACAGAATCTTGGAAGGCCTACCACCGCTCTCGCCGCGGCGTTCTGGATCCTTTGCAGGCGCCCGATCTCTGCCACATTCAAACCGGCCAGCAAGGAGCTCGCATAGTCCAGCCTGGAGATGACTGTAGCTTGGACCATGAGTTGCCTAGTGGGGGCATCGAAGAACTTTAGCACAGGACGGAGCCCACGCAAGATGCCGAAGCAGCATGCAGCCGTGCGTTTAGTGTGGCATGCAAACGTAAGGGAAGGGTCCAGCCAGACCCCGAGGTTCTTGAGCTCGGCGACTGGGATGGGAGCAGTACCCAGCTCCTCCGGCCACCATCTCTCTCCCCACAGTTCCGGCTGTCTACCAAATACCATGACCTCGGTCTTACTAGCGTTTAGCTGAAGACAATTGGACGTCATCCAGCTGGCGACCGCCCTCAGTCCTTGTTGAAACCTGGGAGCGTCGACTTCGGCATCCCCGCTGATCGTGACCGCTAGCTGGGTGTCATCGGCATATGACACCATGGTCATACCCCATTGTTTGACAACCTCAGCTAGCGGCCTTACGTAAAGATTAAACAGCGTAGGGCTCAGCGAGGAGCCTTGGGGGACGCCCAGGTTCAATGGATGGAATTTGGACTGATAAGGCGGGACGGTCACGCTAAAGGCCCGGTTGGTTAAGAACGACCGGAACCACTCGAGAGCAGTGCCGGTAACACCAGCCTCCTCTAACCGCTGCAGAAGGATAGGGTGCGAGACGGTGTCAAAGGCAGCGCTTAGATCTAATAGCACCAGCGCTGCCGTTTGTCCCGCGTCAAGCACGGAGCGTAGGTGCTCCACCATATAAAGCAGAGCCGTCTCCGTGCTATGACCTGCCCTAAACCCATTCTGCGTGGCGTCGAGTATATCTGCTCGACGAAGATGTTCCGAGAGAACAGCATTTACGTGTGCCTCCATCACCTTAGCCGGCCATGGCAAGAGTGAAATAGGCCGATAGCTCTCCGGCTTGCTCCCGTCCAGGCTAGGTTTCTTCAGAATAGGACGAACCATGGCTCGTTTCCACCTCAATGGAACTTCGCCAGTTGTAAGTGACAAATTGACCAAGGAACAGAGCGGTGAGATGTTATGTGCCGCTAGGTCCTTGAACACTTCAGGGCAAAGTGGATCCTCTGGGGACCCAGACTTCACTCTGCGGGCCAAAGTGCCTAGGCTATCAGAGGTTAGTAAAGGTAGAGAATATAGTCCCTCAGATGGTGGTGGCTTAAAGGATGGATTTGCCGAGGGAACGACCACAGGAAAGGCTCGATAGATGGCATTCACCTTTTCCAAGAAAAACTCTGCCAACTTTTCACAGTGCTCCACAGAGCTCTGATGTGAAGTTGTGACTTTTTTGGCAGTGAGGTCTTTCAGTACCTTGAAGATAGCCTTTGCTGGGTTTGAACTATTCCTGAATTGTGTCGCATAAAAAGCGGCACGAGTTCTACATACCGCCCGATGGTACACCTTGACCGTTGACCGATATAGGGCTTTCTCAGAGCAGGAATAGGCTTTGCGCCATGCCCGCTCTGCGCGCTTACAAGAGACCTTCAGAGCCCGCAGTGAGTCGTCGTACCAGGGGCTGGCCTTGCCAGTTCTAGTTTTACAGGTCACCAAGGGGATAAGGGTGTCCAAGGCCCTAGAGACCCAGTCGCTAAACCTGTCATATACCAGATCCGGCGGGCCCGAGACGTCAAGCGGATCAGCCGATAAGAGATGGAAGAACTCATCCAGCTTGAGTTTGTTCCAGCGTCGTCTTGGAACAGAACACACCACTGGCTTAGATGGACCAGCCACAATAGGGCAGTGGAACTGTATCAGATAATGATCAGTCCATGCCAGAGGTGTGTAGCTGGTGACGCAGGCTTCCGTAAGATTGGTAAAAAACGGATCAAGGGTGTGACCCCCTGAGTGTGTAGGCTGCGTCACCAACTGGTTCAACTGTAGCGCCTCAAGGTCTGCCAGGAAACTGGATACGGAGGGACTGCTAGAGTTGTCAAAGTGCAGATTTAAGTCTCCAATGATGGTAAAATTGGAGCACCCCGTTGCCAGATTGCTAATGGCGTCAGGTAACGCTGCTCTAAAGGCCACTTCACTCCCCGGGGGCCGATAGATCACTAGTCCCGACAGGGTGAAGTTAGATGTAATAGCGACCTTAAACAGGGCGCTTTCGCACCCCGAGATTTTTTGCCCATGCCATGTACAGGAATAACAGGATTTGACAGCAAGAGCTATTCCACCGCCTCTTGAGGTCCTATTCAAGGTGAATACCGAGTATTCCGGCGGGAAGGCCAGATTGACAATGGCCGTGTCAACATCCTGCAGCCAGGTCTCTGTAACACAGAATAGGTCAGGCAACTCCCCGCCTAGCAGATCATTAACGTCAAGATGGTGCTTGACAAGCGACCTAGCATTAAGATTCCAGATACAAATACCAGGCAACGGGCTTGGGGGCATACGCGGGACGTCCCTGCAGCTCCTGCTTACGGGGGCGGACAATGAAAAGCATCCGCAACCACACGAAAACGGGCCGCAAAGGGGGTCCACCCTAGGAGTTGTGCAGGTCGTCCGCGACCTCTCAATGGCAACCAGACTGTCTCTGGTGTAGCTCCGCATGATGATAGATAGTACGACCAGGAGGGGGGCCAGAGTCCAGCCACGTCCAGCGCGTCCTGTCGCGGACGGGCGCAGACGGTCAGGACTCTGGCACGACTCCGGCCACGCGAGGACGCGCCCGCTCCGCGTGTCCGAGATGCTTGGCACCTGAAGTTGAGCTTGATCATATGCTGTGGAGCTGCCCGCAGTTAGGGACATATTGGGCTGAGGTGGGAGAGCTTTTGAATGCAGTCACTGAGAGAGAGGTGGAATTTGATATGGCTGCGTGCATACTACTTTGGTTCCCGCACACGACAAAGACTAAAGTCACGAGCAAGTTTATTGACCTGGGACTCATGCTAGCTCAAAGAGAGATCACTTGGCGCTGGAAATCCAGGGAGGGCCCGTGTGCTCGGAGATGGTCTAATGAGCTGCGGAAATGGTCCAGATGTGAGAGTGAGCTCCGAATGCGACAGGCCACGAGAACTGGCAACGAGAAGAGCTTAGAGTCTGCAAGGGCATGGGAGATGATTGTACAGGAACTGAGTGACTATTTGACCAAGGACGAAGAGGAGGGACATCTAGGAGGGGAGGTTCCATGAGGCTTGGAAGGCCGAATGCTTGACCCGGATAGGCAGTGAGATCTCCTAATAGAATTCATAGATACCACCCACATCAGCGGCAGCAGGGGAGGGAGGGGTTGGGGGGAGTTCCTAGGAAACTGCAGTAATAACAAGGGGAGCACCGCCTACGGGGAGAGCGGCCTGGCCCCCCAGCGAGTGGGGAGGAGGGCAACACGCATGTGTTGACGTGGCGTGGAAGGTGTTAGATGCTACTGGACGGCTGTCCTTGAAGTGCACTGGCACGGACCTGACAGTGCGGGAGCTGAGGGCTCAGTTATTGTATACACGGAGGGATTGAATGGTTTTGGCGGTAGGGAGGGGAGGGGGTGGGGGTAGTTTGATAGGTAACAAAAGCAGATACATAATTATGCTGTTGACCTGGTGTCCCTCTGAGCAGCACGTGGGGAACTCCTGATGGGAACTACTGGTGCGCCGCCCAGCCTCCGGGATGTGGGCTGAATGGCTGTGTACTATTTTGGAACCGTACAGTGTCTTGTAATGTTCGAGGTGGAACGGTCATCTGACCTTGTAGTTTTGTTTATAACTCTGCAATAAAAACAAATAAAAAAAAATAAAAATAAATAAGCATTATTATTTTACCGGGCAAAGTCAGGATGGCAGCTTCTGGCTTAGTCCCCCCTGCCCTTTCGTCTTCCATAGCTTCCAGATTAGCCCATTTACCTCCCAGCTCTACTTCATGGTCAGTATGTCGACTCTTATCCCAAATTCCAGTAGGAACGACTGTACCAAAGCGCAAGTCGATGTCTTCAAGAATAAGTGTACCAGCAGATATTATCTGGCCTAATTCTTTGTAAAAGGCAGCCGGATTTTTTCGAGGATCTGGTAACTGCCCTTTCAACTGCATTACCTCTGACCTTTTCCAAGGGACATGAACCCATAACCTTCGCCAGTTGGCTTCAAAGGCCCTCGGCCATTATTTTGGGCATCGGTGAGTGCGCTAACAAAGACAGGGGCCGCCTTTCTCATTGGCATAGCTGTCTCTAGAGGGGGTTTGGGGAAGGCGGTCATATCACGGTAAGCTACGTACAATTAATAAAACTCAAATGCTGACGCTATGAGCGAATCTGACGCACGGACTATAGTCATAACAACAGAATAGAATACACCAAAGTCCTGTACGAGTATAAGACGATGATAGCTCAGGCCAAATTGACCTACTTCACACAAAAAATTCAAGAAGCCTCCAACTCCCCTAGGGAATTATCCAAAACGGTTGCTTGCCTGGAAAAGAGTCCCTGTGATACCATCTTTGTACCTGACAAAAAATTTGGTGAGAATATCGCAAACTTTTTCCAACAAAAGGTGCAGGCGGTCTGTGACGACCTTCACACCTTAGCTGTAGGCACATCTGTCACCTATCAGGAACATACGGCACCTGGTGATACCAACTACTCTCATTTTCCACTCTTAGAAGAGACACAGGTCTACAATCTACTCACCCAGATGAAATCAGGATCACCTCTGGATCCTTGTCCTCCTTATATACTGCACATGATCCCAGAGACAGTAACTGCGGCTCTGACTCCTTTGCTAAATGAGGTCATTACTTCGGGTAAATTTCCTCGCAGTTGGAAAAAAGCTTGCATTAGGCCTATCCTAAAAAAAGATACTTTGGACCCCATGGAACCAAAACACTATTGGCCGATATCCTGCCTACCTCTACCAGCTAAGATTCTGGAAAAAGCTATGAATCAAGAGCTAATGAGGTACGTAGACTGCAACAACCTACTAGATCCCCCTCAACACGGGTTTCGGCCTTACCACTCAACAGAATCTGCCTTAATCATGGCAACTGAGGATATCCGCAGGACAATGGATGAAGGTGGTAGAACGGTCTTGATTCTACTGGACCTAACAGCGGCGTTTGACACCATGAACCATGTGGTCCTATTGAACAGACTGAGAGCCTTAGGAATCACAGATACTGGTCTACCTCTTCTGACGTCCTTCCTTGATGCTCGAATCCAACAAGTTCATTGGTAGGTCTCCAATCAGATGAATTCTCCCTCCCAGAGGGTGTACCCCAAGGCTCGGCCTTCTCCCCGACGCTGTTTAATCTGTACGTTACACCCCTTGCTGCTCTAATAAAATCTCACGGTCTGCACCTAGTATCGTACGCCGACGACACACAAATTGTAGTGTCACTCTCTCAGTCAGGGGAAGCTACAGCGGAACGCTTCAGAAATTGCCTCCTAGATGTTAAACACTGGATGAGCCATAATTTTTTAATACTTAATACTGAAAAGACGGCGGTAATAGAGTTTGGCCAGAAACCATCTATCTGGAACTACCTCTGGTGGCCCCCGGAGGCGGGCTCTTGTCCTGTTCCAGCGGAGAAGGTCAGAAATCTGGGCTTTATGCTCGACAAAGACCTTTCCTGTACTGCACAAATTAACCAGGTAACCTCGGCCTGTTTCTACACCATTAAGGTACTCAGAAAAATCCTACCGTACATCCCGCTTACTCTTAGGAATACGGTAATGGGAGCCCTTGTAATGTCCCGGGTGGATTATTGTAACTCACTCTATCTGGGCACGGGGGAAAAACAGCTAGCAAAACTACAGGCGATACAAAACGCGGCAGCCAGAGTCCTAATGAACTTGCCAAAACGCCATCCCACATCCAAAACCATACGCGAACTTCATTGGCTCCCAGTTAGGCGCTGAATTCAATTCAAGGCCCTCTGTCTGGTCCATAAATCCCAACATGGGAAAGGACCAGCCGACCCTGTTAAACTTTTCCCGCGCTACATCCCACAGCGCACATTAAGGTCAGCCAGCCAAGATCTGGTGTGCTTGCCTAGAAAACGGAGAGGGGCGGGAAATCCTTCTCCCATCAGGCCTTCAAATTATGGAATTCTTTGCCCTCTGCGCTGCGGTCTGACAAGGATAAAGTGAGTTTCAGGAGGTGTTAAAAACCTGGCTCTTTGCCATGCCCTAACTTACCTCTGTATTCTCTTCTGTGCTTTAGCGCCAAGACACCTCGGCATTAGAGCGCTTTAAAAATATTTCAGTCAGTCAGTCAGCTATCAAAGCAGACATAGCGCCAAACATCCCCTCTCCCTGCACATCGCCTCTTTGTATTTGGCACCTGAGGTCCACTAATCCGGCGAGTATCTACATAAATGAATTCTAGAATCTCTGCATAACCATGGTACACATGTATTCAGCCCAGGTGGTCTGTTCCATAATCGTCCATTGGGAAATGGTGGACCATATTTCTTTAAATGGATAAATATTCCTACTATTTATCCAACATTCACACTGTTGCTTTTGCAGGTCATCTTCTCGAAGGGACGAAAAGCTGACTGCAGAGCGCAAGGAAGCCAGTCGGGGGGAATTTAATAATCTATATAAATCCTGCTTAACCGTAGACCACGGGGAAGAAGGGAAGGGGCGGGCAGGGGTAAAGCTGCAGGGATTGGTCAGATGGGGACTCGTTGTCATTCCAGTGGCGAGGATAGGGGTAGTGTGTCATAGGCGTCAAAATAAGGGGGGTCAGTATGACGGGGGAACAGTAGGAGGAGCAATGGGGCAGGAGTGTGCAGCATGGCTGTTGCAGCTGCATGCGGGGCAGGGGGTGTCAGCGCAGGGTACATGGGGGCATATGCAGGAGGACTTTCCAACATAGTATCGAGCAGGGAATCGCCCTCTTCTCCCCCTTCCATAAAGCCTTTTCCTTTCTCTTCACGGGCCGGGTAGCACTTCTGCACCAGCGCCCTATGTTGCCTATCAGCTATCTCTACAGATTTTTCCATTTGATCCTGTAAGTGCTCCCTAGCATGGTCAGCCAATGACATCCGCTCCCGTGTCCTTTCTAGGTGCCTTTTCCTTCTTTGCTCTCTGCTCAATTGCCTTCCTCCACAAACTGACAGACTCAAACATCGAGGGACGAATCTTACGTTTTAATAGCTGTTCCTCTAGATTTGCCAGAACTTGCAGGTCAAAAGACCCATAACGCGGCCATTGTAATTCTGAGTTACTTCGTTTAGTGTATTTGGTCCAAAAAGGGGAAAACATTATAGCAGAAGGACCGTGTTTAGTATACATGGTCTGACCAGGGGTCCCCTCTGGAGGAAGCGGACAGGTGCCTCCAGCTGGGAGTCCTGCGCACACATACAGCAACATAATTTCTTGAACTTACTACTGGCCGGCATGCTTGTAAACAGATAACAGACAACAGCGGGTTTATAAAACTTACCTCGCTGGCTTGGCTTTTGCAAAAGTCAATAACAGCAGAATCATACAGATTCGGTGGGTGATCAGTCCATCATTACCTGACAGGGGTAGTTCTCTTCTGCAGACTTAGGGCTGTGTCCTGTTCCAGAAATCACTTTGTTAGGGGACTCCAGCGAGGACCCGGTCATGTGGCCGAGACCGGTTGGGGAAGAATAGAGGGCGAGTTGTTCCGCTACCAGACTGCAAGAATCCCTCGGGTAGGGTACCTCCACCGGGCCTGACCTTCGTGCTCGTGTAGTCCCTATTTGGGCGTCATTTGAAGAACCGTTTTTACCTACTTACTGGGTCTCGGCAGCGGGGGAACCGCCCAAGTCTTCCATACCCTCCTTATATAGAAAAAGGAGACACAGTAGCCTTCGTCTGCAGGAGGAACCAAGTTTTATCCGAATAGCCCGGGCTATGGAACAGAGTCCCAAGCTCGTCAGAGACAAGACAGAGGAGGCTGCTGCTTCACTCCGCAGCTTACAGGCCTTATATACACATTTCCCACCTTAAGAAACCAGTTTGGGTGGAGGCCTGGAGCCCCGAGTCAAAATGCAGTTACACCATTCTTTGTTCAGGCAGGATGGGGCTGCAACAGATGGTACAAAAGATTACGGACAGGTCTTTCAAAACAGGATATGTACGTGAGAGAACAGACAGATCTTGAACAACAGGATATGTGAAAGAAACAAGTTCTGGGATGGTGGCGTGACCAAGTCTTGCGAAACAGGATGGATGTGTGCAGGAGTTCAGTCCGAGGGTGGTGAGGCCAATTCTTTGTTCCCTTTTTCGAAATTGGCTCAACCACAAAGTGCAGGAAGGGCAGGTTGGTCGTGACAGTTAGAATTTCATCAGACATCAGCAGAAACGACCAGGAAGGTCGTGCAGAGGTGTTTGACACGAAATGTCAGACAAGGTATCGAATTGATGTTTTAGCGTGTCGCGCTTCTTAGGATACGCTGCTTTTTAAATCACTCGCATTTTTATTCTGTTCTATTTTCTGGCTACTTACTGGATTGTCTCCTGGGAATCTTCGCCCCTATACTTGCACCATAATCGGTTCTGCACCGCTTATAGAGCGGGTCCGGTTCCCGAGGTGGGGTCATTTTTGGAGCGGCCATATTGGAATGGTCTTGTTTGGCCGGAAGCCAGCATACTCGAGCGCTCTAGTGCGCAGGACCTTGGGAGGGACGCCTATTTAAGGCGAGCTGTACTACAGGTGCCCAGACAAGGTATCGAATTGATGTTTTAGCGTGTCGCGCTTCTTAGGAAACGCTGCTTTTTAAATCACTCGCATTTTTATTCTGTTCTATTCTCTGGCTACTTACTGGATTGTCTCCTGGGAATCTTCGCCCCTATACTTGCACCATAATCGGTTCTGCACCGCTTATAGAGCGGGTTCGGTTCCCGAGGTGGGGTCATTTTTGGAGCGGCCATATTGGAATGGTCTTGTTTGGCCAGAAGCCAGCATTCTCGAGCGCTCTAGTGCGCAGGACCTTGGGAGGGACGCCTATTTAATGCTCGCTTCCAAGCGCAGCGGTAACGCGCAGCGGGAGCGCCTTCGCTTAGCCTGAGTCGTGCCAGAGTCCTGCCCGTCTGCGCCCGTCCGCGTCACGGGCCGGTCGGGCCGGTCATGTCTGAGGTATGCTCTGTTCCCATCGCGATGAATATAGGTATAAGTTATTCTAGAGATGATTTACTATCTATAAGACAACAGGTCGCCAATTGTGCTGTGCCTCCTGTTAGCCCTTTGTGTGGTCCCTACCAGTGTGACTGTGGCAGTTGGGCGCTTTGTACGCCTGTTCTTTCACGCTCTATGAGCAAATTGCCTGCACCTAGGAGTAAATACCCTCCTCATAATCTTACTATCTGGAACCTTAATGTCAGGTCGCTGGTGAGTCACTACCAGGCTGTCTATGACCTGATCAAGGACGAGTCTCCGGACATTTTCTGTATCACTGAAACTTGGTTACAGGATGCTGATATTGCTATCCTTAACCTGGCCTTTCCGCCCGAATACTCGGTGCACACGATCAATCGCTCTACCAGAGGCGGGGGCATAGCGCTTGCCGTCAAATCTTGCTATCCTTGCGACTGGAGGGATCTAAAAATAGTGGGCTGTGAAAGTGCTTCTTTCCAGATTTCTATCAGCCCCCAGTTCTCCTTCTCCGGTATGTTAATCTACCGTCCTCCGGGTAGTGATGTAGCGTTCAGGGAGGCTCTTCCAGATACTATAGGTACGCTGGCAGTGGGATGTGCTAATTTCTCCATTTTAGGGGATTTGAATTTCCATTTTGAGAGTATGACCATTCCTGCTGTCAGTAGTTTACTGGCGGATCTCGAAGCCTTTCAATTGGCCCAACGAGTCAATAACCCTACCCATGTTGGAGGGCACACTTTGGACCCTTTTTTCACTACTCTGGCTGAGGCTAGGGTTCTTACCCCAACGATTCAGAAAAGGGGGTGGTGATGAACAGAGTGTCTGAATTAAGCAGACCACTCTTACCCAGTCCAAAGATCAGGGCTTGATCCATCACCGTTATTTATCTCACTGCACCATCCCAGCTCAGAACCTGGCTATATGCAAATCAGTCTGTCCCTGGCCCAGTGCATCATGGGAACAGGGCAGACTAAACTACCAAGCCAATTCTTCACCAGAAAGGAGACAAGCTACCGGGGACCGGTTTCTGGCATTTCAGCCTTCTTCGGCCCGGCTTGCTTGAATCCTGATGGTGCAGTGAGAAAGGGACTCATGTCTGAGTATACCCTGCCACACCTATAGTGGCCAAAAACGATTCAGAAAAGGGTTAATTTGCATATAGCCAAGTTCTGAGCTGGGATGGTGCAGTGAGCTAAAAAACGGTGATGGATCAAGCCCTGATCTTTGGACTGGGTAAGAGTGGTCTGCTTAATTCAGACACTCTGTTCATCACCACCCCCTTTTCTGAATCATTTTTGTCCACCATAAGCG
The DNA here is from genome assembly GCF_964263255.1 of Lissotriton vulgaris. Classification (NCBI taxonomy): domain Eukaryota; kingdom Metazoa; phylum Chordata; class Amphibia; order Caudata; family Salamandridae; genus Lissotriton; species Lissotriton vulgaris. The sequence continues at coordinate 99,768,060 of NC_141689.1, read as the reverse complement.
TGGAAGGGTATACTCAGATGTGAGTCCCTTGCTCATTGCACCATCAGGATTCAATCCAGCCGGGCCGAAGACGGCTGAAATGCCAGAAACCGGTCCCCGGTAGCTTGTTTCCTTCCCAGTAAAAGAATTGGCTTGGTAGTTTGGTCTGCCCTGTTCCCATGATGCACTGGGCCAGGGTCAGACTAATTTGCATATAGCCAAGTTCTGAGCTGGGATGGTGCAGTGAGCTAAAAAACGGTGATGGATCAAGCCCTGATCTTTGGACTGGGTAAGAGTGGTCTGCTTAATTCAGACACTCTGTTCATCACCACCCCCTTTTCTGAATCATAGGGTTCTTACCCCGACCCCTCTTGCCTGGACTGACCATTTTTTAGTCAGGATCCAATGTCCATTGTATAAGCCTCCTACTAAACCTATAGCCAGAGTCATCCCGAGACGTCACTGGAATAAACTCAGATTAGAGGACCTATATCGCACTCTGTCGGAGGATCCACTTGGTCCATTGGATAACGTAGATATGGGTTACAACCTTTTTTGTGAGTGGATTACCCGTGCTTTGGACTCCATAATACCGGTCACCCTGAGCAAATGTAGCGTAAGGGACCCAAGTCCTTGGTACGATGAACGTGAGTGGCGGAAAGCGTATGACGCTAGTAAAAAAGTGTTGTATCTTTCCACTATCAAAACGTACGATCGCGCGGTCTGCAGAGCGCGAGCAGCGTTTTATTCTCTTGAGTTTCGCAACAGCTCTAATCCCTCCAAAACTATCTTTAAGGCTCCTAAAGATCTTACGGCAAAGAAGGCCTCCGCTAATGATGTTGGTTCGACCTCACTTTGTGAGGCTTTAGCGAACTTCTTTGTGGAGAAGGTCCTAGCCATTCGTCGGTCATTCTCTAGCTTTATTCAGGACGTCGGACCATCTCTTAAGCCCGAGGACAACTCGGCCCTGTATACTTTCCCTTGCTTATCGCCTGAGGGCTTTAATCAACTAGCCCACCATATTAAGTCTGGTTCTCCGGCTGATCCTTTGATACCTGTCCTTTTCAGGGACCCTTTGTCCTTAGACTTTTTACCGGTGTGCACTTTGATTAATCTTTCGCTTTCCACCGGCACGGTCCCTGCTAGCTGGAAGCAGGCGGTGGTTACGCCGATCTTGAAAAAAACGGGTTTAGACTCTCTTAAACCTGAGAACCACCGGCCGATATCACTTCTCCCATGGCCGACGAAAGTAGCGGAGGCACACATATACAGGGTCCTCTCTGATTATCTTTCGCGTGCTAATATCCTTGACCCCACACAAAATGGCTTCCGCACTGATCACAGTACGGAGACAGCCCTTCTTTATATGGCGGAACATCTGCGTCTGGGGCTAGATTCGGGTCAAACGGCGGCGCTTGTTTTATTAGACCTCAGCGCCGCCTTTGACACCGTCTTGCATAAAATCCTTCTCCAGTGCCTGGAAGAAGCTGGCATTTCTGAGACCACCCTTCAGTGGTTCCGCTCTTTTCTTGCTGACCGTTCCTTTTGTGTAGCCATTCCACCCTATCAGTCCAAAATCCATCCACTGGACCAGGGAGTCCCCCAGGGATCCTCGCTGAGCCCCACGCTATTTAATCTGTACGTGAGGCCGCTGGCTGATGTCGTCAAGAGATGGGGCATGACTATGGTTTCATATGCCGACGACACTCAGCTGGCGGTCACGCTCAGCGGGGACGCTGATTTGGACGCCCCTAGGTTCCAGAATGGGCTGAGAGCGCTCGCCAGCTGGATGAATTCCAACCACTTCCAGCTGAACGCCAAAAAAAACGAGATTATGATCATCGGCAAGAAACAGGAGCTCTGGGGTGATATATGGTGGCCTCCGGAATTGGGGCCGACTCCGACTCCGGTAACCGAGACAAAAAATCTCGGTATCTGGTTTGACCCTGCCCTTAGTTTTGTTTCCCATACTAAGAGAGTGGCCACCAGCTGTTTTGGCATTCTGCGAGGATTAAGACCTGCATTGAAATTTTTTGATGCCTCTACTAGGCAGCTGGTGCTGCAGGCAACGGTGTTCTCTCGGCTTGACTACGCAAGCACTCTTTTAGTGGGGTTCAACCAAGCAGAAATTACACGCTTGCAACGCATCCAGAATGCAGCAGCTAGAGCTGTGGTTGGCCTGCCTCGGTTTTGTCCCGTTGCTAATACCCTACGTTCCCTCCACTGGCTCCCAGTCAAGCAGAGATCCAATTTAAAGTGCTCTGTCTCTCCTACAAAATTCTCAAGGGCCTTGCTACTCCGATTCTTTTGAATCTTTTGACACCTTATGTTCCTGCTCGCCCCTTAAGATCGTCAGGCCAGGATTTGGCAATAGTTCCTCGGTTTAAGCTCAGCCGAGTGGGAGGTTGCTCCTTCCGAGTTCGGGCCGCGGCTTTGTGGAACTCTCTACCTTTAGAGATACGGGCATCCGGTAATCTCCTCCTGTTTCGTAGGGCCATCAAGACTTTGTTATTCCCCTGAGATTGTCTGTTCGATCTATTATTTGGTTGTTGTGTTGTGTGGGATACCTTGTCAGGCGCCAGGACGCTCCTTTGCTGGAGCAGATGTGCGCTGAATAAATAACCCTAACATAACATAACATAACATAACATAACATAATAGAGTCCTGACACAAAATAAATACAGACAAGAAGGACACTTTTCCTCAAAAGGAAAAAGGCAAAACGTGAAAAAGTGATACATATTTATATATAAAGAAGTGTTTGAATCAATAGTCAATTTAGGCATCCTTAACCTTGAAATATTAATATGCCCCGCTCCAGCGATAGAGTAAGGGAACATTAGACAATTTGGTGTATTCTTCTTAAATTCATGCAATCAAGAATAATACAGCAGATCCAACATAGCATCTATCAGTCCATTATATCACTCACTTTCCTCTCTCCTCAAGCCCGAACTGCCAAGCCATATCTTCCCTGGATTGGAAACAAGCATCCTGGGACCGGTTTCTGGCTAATCAGCCATCATCAGCCAGGCTAGCTTGAATCCAGTGGCAAAGTGAGCAAGGGACCCACGTCTGGGTATACCCTGCCAACTTAGAGCAAACAAAGCGTTACCAAAGGGGATGATGGACGGAGCGTTTGAGCAAATCAAACACTCACCAGACATGGCTTGGCAGTTCGGGCTGGATTTTTCCCATGAGGCACAGGGTCAGACTGATTTGCAAATGGACTTGTCTGAACTGGGGTGGTGGAGTGAGCTAAAGAATGATGATGGATTAAACCCAGATCAGTTGACTAGGGGTTAGTGTTTGATTTGCTCAAACGCTCCGTCTATCGTCCCCTTTGGTATCGCTTTGTAGTCCTGTGAAGCAGGATCCCAGTGGTGCAGAAGGTGATGCAAAAGGAAATAGAGATGGAAACAGGACTAGGGTCAGGACTACTCCCACTGACTTTGCAGCCAAAGCTGGGCTGACACCTGATGCTGGGAGAGCACCCAGGAGAGATGCTGTAACAGAGTCAATTGACATTCTGGAGACAGGCACACCATCCCCAGATCCATCTGAAAGAGGGCCCCCAGAAACTTTAGAGACTGGGAGGGCTGAAGAGAGGACTTCCGGCGATTGTTGAGGAAACCAAAGGAACTCAGCAGATGACAGACCTGACCAACATCTTCCATAGCCTGATCACAATAAGGGTATACCTGAAAACCAGAGGAATAGACGATACCCACCTGATGGCCAAGAGCTTAATAAAAACTCTTGGAGTTGATGAAAGGCTGGAAGGAAGCACCTGGAAATGGAAGTGCTGGGAGCCCACAGCAAACCACAGAAACTGCTGAAACTCTGGATGGATTGGAACATGCAGGTAAGCGTCTATCTGGTCGAGGAAGGTGAGGATGGACCCCTGGTCACACCCTTCAAAGTCAACACAGGGCGGAGATCAGTGGCATTCTTCTTTGAAACCAGAAAAAGAATCCAATAGCACCCCAGTCCTCTTTCCAGGGGCAGGACCTCAGTGGTGGCCTGTTTCGCCAAGAGAAGCTGAACACCCTCAGCAAGGCAGGTCACCTCACAGGATCCCATGGCAAAGGAGTCTCCTTGAAAAGCTGAGCTGGCTGGGACCAGAACTCTATCCAATAACCAGTGGCCACCGTCTGCACTGCCATGCATCGGAAAAACCTTGCTAGCAGTGAGAAAAGGAGCACAGGCGACCCCTGACTGAGAAAGTCAGACAGTCATTGCATTGCAACAGGAGTGGAGGAGGCAACAGAGGGCAGAGACTGGGACTTTTCACTTTCAGGGGCTCCCAGGCCACACGACCCCTGCCTCAAAAGTGCTGGTGAGCACCTTTAAACTGAGGAAAGGCAAAAGCACGGCAATAACCAAAACCCTGACACCCAGATGGAGGGCAAACAAGAGCCACTAGCTTTCGGTTCTCAGCCAGCTGTTTCTCCATATTGTCTAGCTGAGGGCCAAAAAACTTGACACCACCAAAAGGCAAATTCAGAAGAACCGATTTCTGTGAGGACTCTGCCTTCCAAGTACACATCCAGATATGGTGACGAGCAGCAATAGAAGCCCCAGAAGCCACAGCAGCTGCACACAAATTATCAAAGGAGATGTCCGATAAACAGCGAGCCTGGAGCTCCATTAGGGCCAACAGGGTGGAGGTTTCCCCACCCTCACTCGATTAAAGAGCCAGGGCCTGGAAGTCCTTCAATATTGGTCTGGTCCATATAATTTGTATAGGCAGTGAAAATTGGAGGCTGCTTTAGATCGTTTAATAGCCCCTTTAACATTCTAAGCAACGGGCGAAAGGAAGGTCGTCATCAGAATGAACCATGCCTTGAGAAGAGAGACCAGCCATTAAATTATCAAATTTCACAGACTGAGGGAGTTCTTCAGAAAACCCCTCCAAGTTGTAACGTTTCCCCAAAACCGAGGAAAGGTGGTCTTGTTAACATCATGCCACTCATATGCAAGAAACTTGTGGACAGCAGAATGGTGCGGAAATGAGTCAGGGTCAGTCTGGTGGTACTAGGTGAAAAAACCCACCTTCAACTCATTCCCCAAAAGAGCAGAAAACCCCAGATTGCCCCAAACATGGGCAGATAATTAGGAGAGCTCAGCTCCCTGAACAAAACGACCCCTCCGGCACTCATCATCCTGAGGATCCTCCAAATCAGCAACAGGTTGATGCTAAGTCACCTTAGCAGGAGGACCATTTGCCTCCCGTGCCTGAAAGGCAGCCTCCACTGCCTCATTTATTAAAACACAGAGGGCATCCAAAGTAAGAAAACTCGAGGAGCAGCCAGCAGCAGGCTTCAGCATGCAAACACAAAGGATAGGCGCTTCCTGCAGCAGACCCATTCCTAAGGAAACAAAGTCTTGTGGCCCAACTTCTTGTGGGAGGAGTCAGCCAGCAGGAGGTGAATGGAGCACTAAAAAACAGCCCAGCAGAGCGGGGGCCCGCATAAGCAGGGAAGCTAGAGAAGAAACAGCAATAGGCATGCTCCGCGATGCCACTCACCAACAAAAAACAATAAGCGCTAGAGCAGGGTGAAAATGTAGACAATAGGTCAAGGCTGCTAAAGCAAGCCATGACCTCATTAGCAAACAACATAAGCCACGCGGCAGCTAAAGCAAGTCGGAACAACTCGTAAATAAAAACAAAAGCAGCGCGGCTGCCAATTAAAGCTGAAGTGAGAACAAAGGCAGCACTGCTGCTACTGTAAGCTGCACCAATAGAATAAACAAGAACAAAGGCAGTGCAACTGCTAATGCAAGCCACTCCCACAGAATGAACAAGAAAGGATGCGCAGCTGCAAATGCAAGCCGCACCGGCAGAATAAATAATAAAGGCAGTGCGGTTGCTAAAGTAAGCGCCAGCTGTGCTAGACAAAACAAAGGCAGTGCGGCTGCTAATGCAAGCCGTAAGACAAACACATAGTACAGCACACATAGAAAGAGGAAAAAATGAAAAGAAATAAAATATATTTCTCCTTCTAACGCATCCTCTAGGAAGGTATATCTGTTTGGTGAATTACCATGTTTACATGGTCTTGTAAATCTGGGAATGCGCCAATACCATGTTGTTGTTTGGGAACACCAATGCAATGTCCATGGAAAACCTACCCATGGCAGAGTAACGCAACACAGCTATTTGTGATTTGACTGCATGCTGGAGATTGGTTGAGGGCATAGTCGAAGCCGGTGCGTAGCGTGGGGTTGGTTGAATGTGAGTGGTCCCCTTGGGCCCTTCAGCCAACCCCCGCTGCACACAGCCAAAGACCATGTGTGGCAACCATTGGATTAATGTATGACAATTAAATATTACTTTAGGTAAAAAAAAAACTAGAAATTCACTGAAAACACCAAAGGTTACAGGGACGTTTTAGTTAAGTAATACCATTTTAAAAATGTAGCAATTCACTAAAAAAACAAAGGTTGCAGGGAAATTATAGTTAGGAAATAGAATTTTTAAAAATCTTAGAAATTCACTAAAGAAAGAAAGGTTACAGGGATGTTATAGTTAGGTTCCGGTTTTACAAACAAAAAATCATAGAAATCCATAGCAATTCAGCAAGTAACTATAACTCATGCCCTAAGGTAACTATAACTCGCACCCCTGCCATGCACAGCTTTCTCATCAATAATTTTACAACGAATGTTGCTGTAATATTAATGAATATAGATATACATACATGTTTTCAGCAAAAAACAAATGTTACATGGATGTTCGAGTTAGAATAAACTGCTTTCACTGCAGTCCTTTTTTACTTTTTTAAGAACACTAATGAACGGAAGAGCTAGTGCTCACGTGTTTACTCTACATATGATTATGGTCTGTTTGGGACTGAAACGCGTTATGCTTAATGGATTGGTAAGTGCAAATAAAACTTGCCTATCTGCACTCGGCTGGCGGGCTTCATTTTATCTTGTGGAGAGTGCGTGATATTGCTTATGCAAAGTATAGAAATATACAAAACATAATACCAAACACAATACTTAATCATTCCATAATGTCCTACCCACAGGTATTTTTACAATGACACCAGTAACATCATGTTGGCTGATCTGGCATTCCTAGGAGCAGATGTAAACACACTACATTATAACTAAAGTCCTTAAATCACTCCCCAAACTTGCTTATGGAAAATGTGCCCTTTTTCCACCACTGCAACCATGTGCATTTCTTGTGGGATTCCCCATGTCACCTCCCTCTCACTGCTCCAACTAGGCAGACTTCCTACTACTGTAACATTGTTAAAGAAACCTTGCTTTGAAGATGGACTATGCGTTGTCTCCACCCATGTTGACTGCGTCATCAACCGCTTCCTTCTTCAACTTGTAGAGGTTTGTAAAGTCCTCTGGTACCTCAGTGAAGTAACAATACTTGAGGCGGCCCCCCTGCAAAGTACATTAGGCAGCCACCCGTGCTCCGGACAAAGCCATCAGTTCTCTGGCCAGGGGCACCTGTGCACAGTGCCGGATGGAGCCCCCTAGAGCTTGGGCCCCTCCGCACCACTGTGGCTGTGGCGGCTGTTATGCCACTGTGGTGCCCTACTTCATTGAGCAGGATAGGTTATGTTATGTTAACTGGATTGGCAAAACACTCTCACTCACTCTGGCACAAGGGAACAGAAGCCTGACAGCAAATGAAAGGAAAGGGCTGGAACAGCCTGGTTTTGAGCTTCTTTTTGAAAGTTGAGAAAGAACTAGTCTAATACAGATGAAGGGGAAGCTGATTCCATCTTGTGGCTGCCAGATAAGACAAGGCTCTTACTCCAGACATTGAGAGATAAATATGAAGAACAGTGTTGGGCATCTTCCTATCTATCTTCCTATGAATTTAGGCCTGGGCGTAGTTCACAAAGTAGCGCTAAGCGTAGCTACCCGAAGTGCACATCGCACTACGCGAGCTACGCCTACTGAGTAGTACCATAGTTGCATTGTGCAAGATGCCATTTTCAATGATTGCACAGTGTCTTGACAAGCATCCGGCTCTGTGCAATCATTGAAAACGGCATCTTGCAAAGTGCGAGCTGTAGTTTTCTGCCGCTCGAGTAGATTTTTACTCGAGCTGCAGCTTTCTCAACGCAGACTGGTAGTTTCTCATCGCGAGCGGTTGCGAGCATACGCGACCACTCGCAATGAGAAACCTGACATCCCCACATTGAGAATCTCACCAGGAAGTTTATTTTCCACGCTCGCGATCGGCAACTTGATGTTGCAGATCGCGAACGAGTATAAAAAGTCTCGCCGGGATGTCATTTTGCTTGCTCGCGGTCGCCAACTTTACGTTGCGGACGGCGAGCAATCAAAAAATGACCACTGTAATACACAACGCGTGTTTGCTCTGTGCTACGTGCAGTTCGTGTAGTGCGCAGTATCGCAAACTTCACAAACTATGCAAGCGTAGCGTAGTGCTTTGCCCCTCCCAGTGTAATGGAACATTCTGAATGAGGGTACAGTAGAGTGTCAGGATGTATTGACAGTTAGAATGCCAACAGCTGTGGCTGGGGTGTCTCTAATAATGTCTGTTTTCACCCCACCTGGCCTCCTGTTGGGTATCCTGCTATTCTCACAAGCAGCCAGGCACTGATAGGATGAATGAAGCAGTCTAGAATACGGGCGTGGAGAGACAGAATTTCTGGTGCACAGTGCGGCCCGGGCATGGATGGGCACAGAGAGGCTTGACTACAGTGTATTACTGTCCATCTGTGCTGCAGGTACCATTGTGTAGATGTCCTGCGACAAGAGAGGAGGTTCCTCAGAGGATAAGTACAGGCCCAGACTTCCACTCCCATCCTCAGTTACGGGTGGAAGTCAGCAAGAGAACAGGTCAAAGAAACAGATACTGACAACTAAAATGGACTGAAGTAAAGAACAAAGTTAAAATAAAAGAGGTCAGGCACCCTCTGGGATGGTGTACAAGGAAAATAAGAGCAAAGAAAAATGTAAACAAGCTAATATAAAAAGGGATCTAAAAGGGCCAGCGAGCCCTTAACTGGAGGGCTGAGGCTTGCAATGAAATAAAAGGGGGGCCTGGCTATTCACAGACTAGTCCATTAGCGCATCTGCATCAAGGGCATCATTTTGTAGTTGACCCGAGAGGTTCAAGAAGTAACTAGCCCTCTGGGCAGAAAAAGTCTGGGACTCACAAGGGCTACCAAATTTCTGGCGCTTGCAGGATCAACCAGCAAGACGACTGAAAGTCCTGGGCTACGGGCTTTTCACCGGGAGGCTGGAAGGGTGGATGGCATTTTTGTTACCGATAGTCTGTTTTGTAGCCTTGTAGCAGTTTTAATAGCACTGCTGAGCTCCTTGTATATCATGGAATCAGTGAAGAGCCTCAACAAAGATTGTTTTATCCCTTTGCACGGTAAGATCATCATGTGCTACGCTTTAAAAACGAATACAATTAAATATATTTTGAAAAATGTGTTGTAGAATGCACCATTTTCCCCACATTTTCTTGGGCGAGAACCCTCCGAAGCCCTCTTGTAGTGGTCAGGCTCACGCACTGCACTTGGTATGCACAGTATGGGGCCTGGTCTGACAACATTTGCCAGGGCTGTTTTGGAATCCCAGTCTGGCTCTGTGTACCAGGCGTGTTCAGGCTACATCTCATTCATTGGCTCCTGATATCTTCTCTCATACTGTTCAAGGTCCTACATATATCCTAATAAAATCTGTATAGAGGAATTCACCTCCTAATGACTTTGTTCATTAGGCGCACAAGACCTCATTTATATGAAGAAGAGACCTCAGACCTCATATTTGTGCCTTGTGTGAGTACTGCGATTTAAAAGGCACCTGAGAGGCCGGGCCTTCTGTATACTTCCACAGACTGCTTGGAACCCTCTTCAATTCCCCTTGTTGGGACTCTCAATGCTCCCCTTTCACGAGAGACTCAACCCTGATCCACAACTATTGCTTAATTTTTTTAATAAATAAGTGCCAGGGCCCTTCTTAGAAGGCCACAGCAGGTTGCACCACACATTGCCCCTGCCAGCGCTGCCAATAGCTGTACCAACACAGCTACTAACCATCACAATCCTACAAGTGTGACATTTTACACTGTTCCTGACCCCAAAGCTAGAAGAACTGCTTGGGCAACATGTGTTAACCATTTTTAATGTATATTGAATTAATAAACAACTGTTGTTGTGCTGATCTCTAAATTAGATAAACAGTGCCACCATGTGGCAGACTGTCATAAGAGCTGGTGCCGAGCACCGGAAACCACCTGCTCAAAATAAGCACTGCATCCACAACAGATCTAAAGGACCAGGCTGATTGCTGATTTAATCTGATCAATAAATGAAAGTGTTCTACTGAGTCTTCATCTGCGATTCAATCCTGCAAGATAAAGAGAGGAAAAATATACAGGCCAGATGCATTCAAAAAATATAAACAAGTACACACTGGTAGGTTTAAGCCAAAAGCATACCTTATTAGCTAAATCGCAACTGATTCTTGGTTATTTCAGAACACAAAGTACGACTCCTGAATACCTTTAAGGGAGGGATGATTGGTTACTACCAAGCACTGAGTGAAAAAAGTGCAGAGAGTGGTGCTCATGTGCAGAGACAGGAAGGGTTGAAAGGGTAAATACAGAAATGTTTTTGTGACTATTGTTTATGCTAAGATAAACTATCCTTAGCTATGCGGCAAGCCTGCCCCTAAAGTCATTCACAACATATTCATAGTCATTATTTCTTTTTTGTCACAGTGATATTTCATCTGTGAGGATCTCCAAGGGGCGAGGGGAAAACATAAGGGTGCAGGCCCCAGAAAGGGGGAGGGGATTTGTCATCGACGTTTCGACTCAAACGCAACGGGGTTGGTAGTCTCCTCAGCTACGGATCTTCCTCAGGACGGGGGAGAGGAGTAAACCTGGGGAGTAACCATGATATTAAAACTCTGATTGCACAACCATGGAAGGCATTGGGAAATTATCAGAAGTGGGTACTGACCTAAGTGGAAAGTGAAGAGCCTCCAGCAATACGGATGGCAACCTGAAATGAAAGAATGCATAGGGCTTAGTGGAGGACCAATGGATAGATTACAGAGGCAGGGGCCGTCCCTGGGGACGAGCCAGGTGACAGGGTCAACCCATGTGGAATCAAGGCAGAGGCAGGGGCAGATCAAGGAAACAGGTCCAGTTCCACCAGGAAACGCACGGGGATATCCAGACCCGGCATCAGCAGCACTACAGGCGGTGAATTTACAACAGTCCAATAAACCTACAAGCCCTTTAATTAATTATCTCCCTATGTCTTAACACCGGAGGGGGAAGGTATTTTGGAGAAGGGACTGTCTTTCGTGCCCACTAATCTACCTAACAGATTTAATTTAAAAATTGAATGCATCAGTTCTTTTGCAAGGTGCGGTTAAAACAATACTCCAATAGAGTCCCGTATAAACCCACCTGCCCACTAATCTACCTAACACATTTAATTTAAAAATTGAATGCATCAGTTCTTTTGCAAGGTGCGGTTAAAACAATACTCCAATAGAGTCCTGTATAAACCCACCTTCAGCAACACAGGACTCCGACCACCTTCTACGTTCACCCCCTCATCACAAATGATATCCCACAGGGTTCTGGCATAGTAACAGGTGGTGATGAGGGATGTGAATAAATTATTGTCTGAAAGAAAATCCGCCAAATACAACATCTCAAGGCAGGAACGGCAGGCTCTTGACTCACTCAAACACAACTCTGACATAGTGATAAATCCTGCGGACTAAGGGGGAGTGATTGTGATTCAGAGTAGGGAAGACTAGAAACCTGAAATCCTCTCATAACTCAGGATTGAAGGGAATTACAAAAAATTACAGGCAGACCCTACTAGAGAGATTGCAGCCACCATCAGATCCATCACTGAAGATGCTCTACATGAGGGCTATATTACAAAGCATGAATATGAGTATCTCAACAATAGTCACCCTAGGTTGCCCACTATTTACACGCTGCCTAAGGTGCACAAATGCCTAAACAACCCACCTGGTAGACTCATTATATCCGGCTGTGGATCAGTTCTTGAACCCTTATGTAAATTCATAGAATTATTCGTCAAACCCATTGCCAAGGGCACAGTGACCTACCTGAGGGATACTATGCAAGCCATACAATTGGTGGACGGTAACCTCTTTAGTCAACAAGAGGACCTGTTGGTAACTGTTAGAACCGGCTGTCTCTAGTTGGCAGAGGTATGCACTTCTGACAAATAGGGACACACCTTTTCTAGTCAGGGCAAGGGGATCACCCTTTGATAACCCCTGCTCACCCCCTTGGTAGCTTGGCAGAGCAGAACAGGCTTATCTCAGAGGCTGTGTGTTAAGCATTTATGACCACATACAGTAATCAAGTGAATACACTACAAATGGACACGACACAGTAGTATTATAAAAATAAGGATTTTTATATAAGGCTTAGCACAAGACCAAATAACGACAAAAATATACACAATCTTAATAAATACTTTTGGAAGGGAAAATAATAGTTCAAAGGTAGTTTCTTCTTCAGCACAAAGTCTTTTCGTATCACAGCAACTCTTCTCCTGGAAACACAGTTCTTAGCAACAATGTAACCCACACGGGAGCTACACGACATTGAGGCAAAGTTAATCCAAAGGTTCGGCGTCGACCGCGAGGAGCACTACGTCGAGCCCGGAGTCACACGGACCCCCAACAACACAGTACCTTGGAAAATGAAGCACACGATGATCAGCGGCGTCGAGCATACCGGCGTCGCGTCTTCGGTGTCGATCAGGCCTCAGCGGTCGTTGATGTTGATGATTCTGTTGTAAGTGGGAGTAGCGCTCACGGCGTCGAGAGGGCACGAGGGCGATGCGATCAGCAGCGGCGCAGACACGAGGTCCCTTGGAGCTGGAGCCGAACTCACTACTCACTGGCGTTGCTGCTGGCGTCGATCGGGCCCGGCGGCCGGCGTCGAGGGAGTGGGACACTGGAGCCGCTACTCACTATGTCGAGCTGGATTCGGTGACGTCCGTCGGCGTCGAGATTGCTGGTTCTTTCAGAGGTGCTGGATTCACAGGTTCCAGCAAATAGCACTTTTAAGCAGATGAAGTCCTTTAGCCTTGTGACTTCAGCAGGAGACTGGCACTCTTCCAGTCCTTGGAGATTTTCTTAGCAAGCGTGAGAGTACACACACAGTTCCTCTCTCCTGGTTCCTTGGCAAAAATAAAGAAGCACTGCAGGATTCCCCCCAGCAAACAGCCCACTGGCAGAAGGGGAAGGCAAGTCCTCAGATCAGCAGGCCTCTTGTCCTTGGTTACAGGGTTCCTTGTCAGAAGTGATCTGATTTCTTGGTTCAGGGGTCCTTCTCTTATACCCCTTTTTCGGCTTTGATCCCTTTGTCCATGCAGGGGAATTCCCCAACATCCTGGGTCTGTTGTGGGTGGAGCCAGGCTGAAGCACCCGGCTTATTCACTGAGCAGGGCTGGGTCCTCAGACGCCCAGCAGGAGGTGGAGCCAGCATTGTCACTGGCAGGAGCAGAGCTATCGGCCTCCTGGCAGGAGGTGGGGCTAGGATCGTCCATGGCAGGCACAGAGCCATCAGTCGCTTGGCAGGAGGTGGAGCCAGCATTGTATCAGGCAGGGCAGGCTATCAGCAACTACTCTCCCCCTACTCTCAACGCAAATGTCCCACTCATCCCACACTGACTCATTCAGACCTCTGGAGCCACCCAGCTCCTGTCACACACACCCAAGACCAGCAGAAACCAGAAATGGTTAGACAAGAAAATAGACACTTTCTAAAAGTGCTATTTTCAAACCCAGAGTCCAAAAACCATCCACACCAACGGATGCGTAATTAAACCCCGAGTTCAGGGATACCAAACTCGACATTGCACCATGCTCCCCGAGCCACCTAGGATCATAGCATTAATAATCCCGGCGGCCCATTCTAACTAATGGAGAGCAGGCTACCTCGCAATAGTGAAGAACGAAGATGGCGGTTGTTCACTATCAGGACATGCCAACTTGGTCAGGCGTGTCCTACCTTATACTTACAATGCACCCTGCCCGTGGGCCTACCATAGGGGTGACTAACATGAAGTTAAGGGAAGGTTTGAGGGACTGGCAAGTAGGTATACTTACGCAGCCCGAGTGACAGTACCAGACTGCACGTGGGTCTCGCAATGACCGACCCGTAGACATTCTTTTACGAGGCCGCTCTTGTGGGTGGCACAACACGTGCTGCAAGCCCACGAGCGGCATTTGTATTTACAAGCCCCGGCACTCCTGGTGCACTAGACTAGGGACTGACAGTAAACCAAATAAGCCAAACATGGAATATAATGGATACATCAATTTAACATAGGGAGCACTTGCACCGTGGCACTGATCATCAGTGGCACAGTGCCCAAAGTATTATCCAGCAAAACATTGTAAAAACAGTGGAGGCAAACAGAAAAAATGGAGGAGAGACTCAAGCCAATGATGTCAGGTCTAACAGTAACCATGGATATAACATCCCTCTACACCAACATCCCCCAGGGGGCCGCTCTTAAGGTTATCGAGAAAGTACTTGATGATAGACCTAGACCTCACCAGGTCCCTCCAGCCTCATAATTAACCTCCTTGAGATTGCAATGACAAGGAACTTTTTCTACTTTGAGGGGGACTATTATGTCCACATGAAAGGTGTGGCCATGGGGGCGAGTTTTGCTCCAGATTTGGCCATAATCTTTATGGACTCATACGAGCATGATTTTGTTTTGAACCAGTGCAACCCACACCGGGAGTCTATTAAACTTTGGCGTCGCTATATCAACGACGTGGTGGTTATCTGGAAGGGGAGTGAACAACGTCTCGGTTGTTTCCACAAATGGCTTATTGCTAGAAATGAGGATATTCAGTTTTCCCTAGATTTCAGCAACAACACAATTAATTTCCTAGATATCGCCATAAAGGCTGAGGAAGGTAAATTACACAGTACACTCTATAGGAAGCCTAGTGAGAGAAACACGTTATTGCGTTATTCCAGCCATCATCCACGCAACCTCAGGGACAACCTTCCCTACGGGCAGTCCCTGAGGTTACGCATGAATTGCAGCCGTAAGACAGATTTCTTTGAGGAATCAGCCATATTGATGGAGCGGTTTATTGATAGAGGCTACCCTAGGAGCCTCCTCAAGAAAGCGCGCAAGAGGGCATGGTTCTGCCACAGAGAGTATCTCCTTGAACCAAAACCTGTGGAATCTAAACAAAATGAAAGAATGACATGTGTCACTACCTTTAATACTCGCAGTACTGACATTAAGAGAATTATCAACAGCCATTGGCACTTAGTGGCTGATGAGATTGGTATCACTGAACCCCCAGTGCATGCATTTAAAAAAGGAAGGAGTGTCAGGGATTATGTGGTCCAATCACTACTACCGAAAATGACTAGTGACAGCCAGACTACACTTTGGAACATGCCGCCAGTCTTGGGCCATTTTAAATGTGGTTCATGTAAGGCATGCTCCATGACTTTAGACCTGAAACAATGCACGTATAACGACCACACACACACTATGCACCAACACACAAACTGTAACTCAATGGGCGTCATTTACGCCATCTTGTGCCCGTGTGGGTTTATGTATGTGGGATGAACAGTACAAAAAGTAAAAGCCGGTATCCTACAGCACTGCAGTAGGATACGTTGTCAAATCTAGGGGGCTCCCTTAGTTGAACATTTCGAGATGTTCGGTCACCCACCGGAAAGTCTGAGATGGTGGGTGATTGATAAAGTAACCATGAATCTACATGAGGGTAATTTTGCAAGCATCCTCAGTATGAGGAAATGTAAATGGATGCATATTTCTGATACTGTCAACAAGTGCTTGAATGAATATGAAGAAATCACCAGACAAATGGCCACCTTGAGTATTGGTTAATGTAGGAAGATCTACCTAATTTCATTGTTTAACACACTATTGTGTATTGTTTACAGCCACTATTTTTAATGTGTATTCACTGTTGTAAATATATGTATACATTTATATAAAAAAAATAAAAAGTGTTTTAATATATATAATTACTGAATACAGTTAAGGACTCGTGAGACATTCATCATATATTGCCCCATTCCATTATGATCATTTGTACTACACTTCAACATGTTAATCGTATGGCCACTGCTGCACAATAATTGTTATACTGAATATGCTGATGAGTATGTGCCCCCCAGTCACTCGGTGGCATATTGTAAACCTATGGAGACCTTTTCACTATGTGCTTACCCTAACTATTCTTTTCTTTATTGTATGCCCCTGTAGTGAGTTTAGTTCAATTGGCATGCGGTGCCCGGGAAGTCTACTCCCCGGGTTCCCTCCCCTCCCCCGTCCTGAGGAAGCCCCGTAGCTGAGGAGACTACCAACCCCCGTTGCGCCTGGGTCGAAACTTCGACGACAACACCCCCCTTGCCCCCCCTTTCTGGGGCCTGCACCCTTATGTATGTATGTAGGCATACTTATATAGCGCGACTGTCACCCAATGGACATCCTGGCGCTTATGTTTTCCCCTCGCCCCTTGGAGATCCTCACAGATGAAATATCACTGTGACAAAAAAGAAATATTGACTATGAATATGGTGTAAATGACTTTAGGGGCAGGCTTGCCGCATAGCTAAGGGTAGTTATCTTAGCATAAACAATAGTCACAAAACCATTTCTGTATTTACCCTTTCAACCCTTCCTGTCTCTGCACCACTCTCTGCACTTTTATCACTCACTGCTTGGTATTAACCAATCATCCCTCCCTTAAATGTATTTGGGAGTCGTACTTTGTGTTCTGAAATAACCAAGAATAAATTGCCATTTAGCTAACAAGGTATACTTTTGGCTTAAACCTACCAATGGGTACTTTTTTTTATTTTGTGAATGCATCTGGCCTGTATATTTTTCCTCTCTTTATCTTGCAGGATTGAATCGCAGATGAAGACTCAGTAGAACGCTTTCAATTATTGATCAGATTAAATACTGTCTAGGATCACTTGTTCCCTGTACCAATTGATACCCAGGTCCTTTTGACTTAATTGGGTCACCCCATTCATATTAACGGGTAACTCCTGTGACGTCACATATCTCAGTTAACAGTGTGTCAGATAACACACACTCCTCTGGGGTGTTAAGCAACAAAATCTGCACATTAGTCCCTAGTATGGAGGACAAACTCATAATTAGGAGTTGTTTAGTGTGAATGATAAATACTGACTCAGGGGAGTCGGTTTTGATTGGCCCAATAAATATTGGCTTAAACTCTGGGCCCCTTTAATCAGGGCCACAGAGCTTTGTTTCCAATGCTAATCAGTTGTAAATGCAACGTCCTCTCCTTGGCCCCTCCTCTGACACTCTCCTAGTGAAACATACCTGTGCATAAGTGCTGTACACTATACACACTTTAGTGTACATGTTTGTATTCCTGATGTGTGCAATGAACCAGTCACCGCCTGCGCCTGCTTCCGAAGTCTTTGGAAGTGGTGAAGAATTGGGCGCTGAGTGACACCTTGCACTGAGGGCTTCACCATCACTCATGCATGTCCTCAGCCGGGGCCTTTATATATTTGTGAGCTACCGCGACCGGGTGCCTGGTGTGGGCAGATAATGGACTGGTTTACAGCTGGATGGGAACAGAAAGTCATCCAGTGGTACTTTCTCCATTCTGACATTTGTGAGGGCCTTCGCTACCATTGGTGCAGCAGAGGCAGTGGCACTGTGCAGTGGCGGCTGGTATTTGAAGGCAGTGGTGAGAGGTCGCGGGAGGGGGAGGAGGGAATTAATACAAAATTGAAATACTTACTTACCTGTGTGCCGCAGCCACCCACTGTCACCGCCGCCTCCTCTGCGTCCTCATCTGCCCGCTCCCAGCCTCCCGATAGCCAATCACAGCACTTCAATGCAGCATTGTGATTGGTCTGAGTGCTGTGGATCGGTGCTCAGCCAGAGAATGGGAGGCTGGGGCATGTTCTCCATCCATGCTGCAATGCAGTCTACTTGGAGAACACTTAAAGTGCGCATGACGGTTTGACCGGCCTGAGACGACAAACCACTCCTCCCCTGCCCTGCTCCGTGAGCAGAGCAACCCCGCCCCTACCCAGCTGAGAAAGGGGAAAAATAAAAGGATAATAACAATGAGGTATTTTCACTTTATTTTTTCCTTTTTCGACCAGCTCAGTGGGCGACGCTCCTCCGCCTTAGCAGAAGAGCTGCCACTGGCACTGGGTCACTGAGGGGCCCATTGAACCCTGACAACTGCTGTATTTTACTACCCCAACAGCAGTAAAGTGGGTCAGTTTCCTTGATTTCACTAGGTCTCACTCATGTCTCCTTACTATGCTACTGGTGAGGGGGGGGGGGTAATGGGTGATTCATGCTGCTGGTGGCTTCGCCTCTATATTTGGCATCTCCTTCAGTGACATAAAATCCTAAATAGGGCTTTTAAGCTGCCGGAATCTCAGACCCCCCCTCAAAGCCCCACCGTCTGTCACCGCGCCCTGCCAGAAGGGACCGGTCACCCTTCGTTTTGTGCCCCATCCCTGGGTAGCCGTGAGCTGCGGATGTGACGTCACGGAGTCCTGGCTCCTCCCAGCCCCAGAGCTCGAGGGTTTGGCTGTACCTAAGCTTCACCCTTGTGTGCAGCTGGCGGTGCAAGGAGACGTCTCATATCTGAGATGGCTTCTGAATTATTCATCTCTTTTACAACAGAGTCTCAGCTGGATTCCTCTTCACACTACAAACAATGTTGAAAGAGGCTGTGGAGTGTGTAAATGTAGCGGCTGGCAGTCAGTGCAGGCTCCCAGTGCGCTCTCACCTGTGTGTAAACATCCAAAGACTGCTATCACCATGCAAGAAAAACATTTCCAACAGAAAAACTACTCCTTAAATGCAATCCATGTAAAGGAAAGTCATTTGGAAGAATAAGAAGGAAACTGCAATAGAAAATTGGTGCTGACAAAAACCACAAGATAAAGTGCACCTGTGCTAAACCGGAAGGGGCCTGTGTACAGAGCTTAATTTGTGCCGCTGGCTGCAGGTGGTGTAGAAAGGGCCTGTTGTACAGAGCTTGATTTGTGCCCATGGCTGCAGGTGGTGGGTCCCAGCACTCATGTTTTGGGGACCAGGAGTTATTGGTCCTCATCAGACGTTGACTTGGAGCAGGGCCGGACTGGGATCGCAAACTAGCCCTGGCAAATACGTCCGGCAGGCCTCCGGGGGCGTGGGGGCTGGAAGGAACACTGCTGCGCTTTTGTTAAAAGGCGACGATTTTGCAGTACTGCTGGCAAAACCGGCCACCAGCAACAAAACCGGCCCCACCGGTACAAAACCGTCCTCTGCCCTTCCAGCCCACCGGGAAAACGCCTGGGGTCCACTACAGCCAGTTCGGCACAGACCCAGAGTAAATGAAAGAAAGGTGGAAAAGAGTCCAAGGAGGAGGCTAAAAAACAGAGGCAACGCAGAGAAGCAGCGATAAAAAGAACTAGGCCTGGGCGGAGTTTGTGGAGTTCCGCGAAGTGACCAAAAACCTCCTACGTGCTATGTGGAGTTCCACAAGGGGCAGAGTGTGTTAGCATGTGTCGCACTTGTTTTTAGCACCAGGTGTTTGTCCCGTGCTGTAAAATCAGAGCAAACAGCACTATGTGCAGTGTAAGAGGGCGCAGCTTCTTTCTGTCGCTTGAGTAGATGTTCTACATGAGCAGCAGCTTCCTCAATGCAAACAGAAGGTTTCTCAATGTGAACGGCGGCAGCCTGACGTCTTACAGTTTCAGGGGCCAGTTTATCCAGCATATGGGTCATTTGCTCACCCAAGGCAAGTTCACCGCAGCAACACCATGTCTGTGTGCTTATTTACAACAAAACAGTCTCTTTCGCAGAAATAACTAAGAATGTGTGTAGAAGAGTGCCGGATAATGAGGGACAGTGTTCATGCAAAGTTCAGTTTTTGGTGCCGGACATATGTTTATGGGCATATTTATAAGATTGTGGTGCTGCGCAGCAAGTCACCCTGCTGTGCTGTGCCACAATGAAAGGGAAGGAATGTGCTGCATTTATCCCAGCACTGGTGCCGTTTTGGCTGCCTAATGCCAATGTAGGCACTCCTGCACCATGGTGCAAGGGTGCCTGAATTGCATGGAGGATTGTTTTGTTTGTGCAGGAAGGGGGACCGCCCTGCACCAAACAATCCTGAGAGGCATAGTCCTCTTTCTATCTGTGCTGAAAAGATATTTCTCCTTGTCATGCCTCCCCTGTGAAGGCGTATCTTTTTGGTGCATTCTCAGGTCTACTAGTGATGGTACATCTGGGAATGCATCAAAATCCATGGGAACACCCACACAACGCCCATGGAATGCCTTCCTAGGGCAGAGCAACAAAGCCATGTGTTCTTCGTTGTCGTACTCCAGATTTATGAAGAATCTAAGGGCCACGCGAGGTGACCTCATGTGGCTTCATAAATTGTATTCTGGGCTTGAGTGGAGCCTTCTCTTCCTGAGCATCTCGATTTGAAACCTTTGGTTGAACATTGATGACAAGAAAGACAAAGGAGGAGGTTTCTAGTTGGTCTTTCAGTATTGCCTACAGTATTTTCCTCTGTTAAATCTGAGACTCCTGCAGACCTAGTGTCACATGATTGGCCCGTAGCGACAGAAGCTGCAAGAGGTCCCCTGCCTGAGAGCAAGAAGGATCACTAGAGTAAGTAAGGGTTGTGTTTGAACTGTGGAGATGGGGTACACATGGTCCAGGATTGTCCTTAAAGCCGTGTGATGAATGTTTTGGGATGCTCAAGCTTTTCTGTAGAAGACACAAGATCTAGGCTCCCTTATATCAGGTCTTCTATGAATACAGATGAGAATCATTTCTTCCTTTTGACAATTGTCTGGCAGTACATGTCCACATTTATTATTTGACTTTGTTCATCAGATTTCAGCTTTTGTACATTATCTAATAAATATAATTAGCCAAATTTTAAACATTCCAGATTTTAAGATAATTTCATGACTGAGAGATCACCTAATCTGCCCAGGATTCTCCAGTGTGGAATCCTGGAGGTTTTGGCATATGAAATGATGTTGACTGCCTCTGTTGCTGACAAATACATTAGCACCTCACAACTTGTGTACCACTCCCTCCGCATCAATGATGCAGAGCTTGAGTGACTGAGTCGAAGACACAGAGTTCTAGACACATTGTGTGGCTTCAGCTGAGTCTGCCCACACAGAAGGCTTGAGGAGGCAGAATTCCTGTGTTGTCGTGGGGTGGGCTGGCTGTGCACAACCTTGAAAATACTTCTCTTTATCGTAAATGGACCCATGTTTGATGAAGAAGGTGAATATCTGTAAGTTGAGATCAGAAGGAAGAGCCATATATTTTTATCATGTGTCAAGCACTGACCACAAAAATCGTACTTACAGTGTAAAATATGTATTTTACCAAAATGTTGTCTACATTTACATAGCATGTCTTTAAAGTTTAATATAGGCATTATTTAACTTTTAGTGCAAACATAAAATATAAATGTAGACAATATAATAGTAAACATTATAAGTAAAATAATAAAAATAATTATCTCAATAACTATAACAAGTGCCCTAAGGTAACCACAACTTGTGCCCCCGCCATGCACAGTTTTCTCATCAATAATTTTATAACAAATGTTGCACTATTATCAATGATAGCATAGAAGATGTCATGACTGCTGTAATATGTGGGGTAATTAGCAGTGCATGGCAAGGGCACGAGTTGTAGTTACCCTAGGGCATGAGTTACAGTTTATTGAGATAACTTTAACTATAACTGCTGAATTTCGATGGTTTTGAGTGTGGAAAATCTGAAACAAACTATAACGTCGCGGTAACCTTTTTTTTTTGTGAATTCCTGATTTTCCAAAGCGGCCCAGGGAGGACGGCTGTGTATGCTCACGCTCCTATCTGTATAAAATGCATCCTCCTCTGGGATCTAGCCCACCTGGTGGTGGGGAAGTGGGGGCAAGAGATCGCGCTTGCGTTTTTTTTAATGTTCCCACAGATTTGTAGCTCCCCAAGAATTAAATGAAAATTAAAAAAAAAAAATTGTCCCCAGCAGGGTCGCCCTGGGACCCCACTACCAGGTCAAGGGGGTTAGGGTATTCCT
This sequence comes from Lissotriton vulgaris, assembly GCF_964263255.1. NCBI lineage: Eukaryota > Metazoa > Chordata > Amphibia > Caudata > Salamandridae > Lissotriton > Lissotriton vulgaris. The sequence continues at coordinate 99,745,929 of NC_141689.1, read as the reverse complement.
ACCCTACCCACTTATCTTTTTTATACATTTTTTCTTGGGTTTTGGCCGAGTCCGAGTACCAAGATGGCTGCCAGCACTTCCCAGTTGAAGTGTTGGCAGCCAATTAGGGCATTCCCAATGGCACATGGATTTGAGGATCCACCACGGTGGATCCACAATGAATCCTTGTCCCTAGATATCTATAAATCTTTTTTCTTAAATAGCTCCAAAACTACTGAATGAATTTACACCAGATTACAAAAAGGGATATTATTTCTGGACCAAGATCTGACTTTCTACCAAATTTAGTGTAATTTCCTCCAGCAGTTCGGTATGTATTTGTTTCTAAAATCCCTATGGGAAATTGCATTGAGAAAATGCATTTTGGGACCCCTTTTTCTCAGCTTCCATATGATGAATCAACCCAAAACTTTCAAAACAGCAGCTGAGTGAATGGCAAACTAGTTTTGAAACTTTCCTGAAGATTGGTCAAACCCCGCCATCGTTTTGAGCAAAACAAAAAACATTCTATGGAAACTAGATCTTAACTATAACTACCTACTGGCGACCGCCAGTAGATATAAATATATATCAGAACATATGCTCACTACATATGTTATTAATCTATTCTAGTAATTATGTTTATGGATTTTCAATGCTGTGCTTTCCCACTCTGCTCTGATATAACATCCAGCAGTATATCATATTCTCTATTTCTTTTCTCCACTTCAAAAGTAGATGAAAGGTCATCTCATGAAGGAGCTTCTCACCCACCATCGATGAAGAACCACCCAGTACTTCTTCTCCACTGAGCTGAAGCATCGAAAGGACCTGTTTACCTCTTCTCTGTACACATCTTGAATGTCCATCTAGATTCTTACTTTATATTCTAATACATTCATTAGCGCTACTGGAATTATGCGGCAATGGAGGGTAAATTATGACTAAATAATGCAGCTAAGAAAGACACATTAACTGCATGTTATGCTGCATACCATGTGTTTAAAGTAAAATTATGCTGCTAATTCTGTATTATTCTTAACTCTCCTTTTGGTATTTTGAGACTCAACTGTACACAAAAAAAAACAATACTATAAAAATACAGATATTTACTCAAAAGGAAAACTATACACATTTAACATGTCTTATTTACATTGTTATGCACCAATCGTTAATTATTTTTTCTTGCGTTTCTAATTCTAATGGCAAAAAAGTTTGTGTGAAGCATATTGGAGTGCTCACCACTGTGTCAGTGGGGCTTGTGTCAGTGAAAGTGTCTTCAAAACAGTGCAATGTCGGTCAGCCGCCATATGCTTTTGACCGGTCGCCATTATTTTTGTTTTGGAATGGAATACCCCCAAAGTGAGGGAAGGAGCAGCCCGTGCAGGTAAGAGGGGTGGGGCGGGGCGGGGCGGGGTGGGGGTGTGGATTCAACAGATCTCCATGAGGGAAAAATAAATAAATATTTAATTTTCCCCTGTCCTCATCTGTTGAAACCCCCCACCCAGCCCCACTGCTCTTACCTGCACGGGCCACTGCTGAGTGGGGGTTTATTTCTGCAAAAGAAACAATCATTGCCGAAGCAAATAGGTCTGGCATTTTGTTTGGGGGAACTGTCCGTTAATAGTCGGGTGACTGTGTGTGTTGCCCCCCGCAGTCCTAGAAAGAAAATCCCTAATGAAGCAAGAACTTGGACTAGACTAATATGGAGGCCTGAGGTAGGGTCTCCAGTGGTGGCTCACATATGGCGTGCTGAGGGGTGGTGAGCCGGGGCAGGGGCAGGGTGGGGGGTAGTGAACTCAGACATACGATGGAACGGAGGAACATAATAATTACTTTCCTCCATTCCGTTGCATGTCTGAGATTACTACCCCCACACCCTGCCCCTCCCCACCCCGCCCTACCGCCCTCAGCCCACCCTATGCGAGCCGCCACTGAGGGTCTCTTTGTTGAAAAGATTGCATTAGCAGGCCTAACAAGGACTCTCAGACAAGAGTGTTGTGACAAGGAATAAGAAAGGACACTTTGTGATGAAAGTTCTGAGCTTAAAAGGCACATGCAGCAAAATATTATACAGTAGATACTTTTCAAAAGGGTGAGTATTTTCATTGAATCTTTTAGAAAACTGATGTATGTATCATTACATTGTCCACAAAGACAGCTGTTGATCTGGCATGCCACCATGACAGCAAAGTAAAGCACACGATGGGGAAAGAGTGATTTGTGTACTGCACTCTGCCCAAATAGCACACATTTCAGAAACAAAAACCAATTAACCAGCATTTAAAAAAATTATGTTTTGTCGGTAAAGTAAATTTATCAAAAAACCCACACTGACTGCGGTCTAAGGAAAGGACTACTGGATGTCTGATCACCAAACCATAATGAAAACACCAATGGGACAAAGTAAGCATCCGTGAAATGACCCTGATGGTTAGCCCATATAAATAATACCAAAGAACAACACATGATAGTCAGCGACTGACCTGATCAGGGCCCGCCTCCCGCATACACTGACCTGATCAGGGCTCTCCTCCCGCATACACTGACCTGATTAGGGCCCGCCTCCAACATACACTGACCTGATCAGGGCCCGCCTCCTGCATACACTGACCTGATTAGGGCCCGCCTCCCGCATAAACTGACCTGATCAGGGCCCGCCTCCCGCGTACACTGACCTGATCAGAGCTCGCCTCCCGCATACACTGACCTGATCAGGGCTCGCCTCCCGCATACACTGACCTGATCAGGGCTCGCCTCCCGCATACACTGACCTGATCAGGGCCTGCATACACTGACCTGATCAGGGCCCGTCTCCCGCATACACCGACCTGATCAGGGCTCGCCTCCCGCTTACACTGACCTGATCAGGGTCCGCCTCCTGCATACACTGACCTGATTAGGGCCCGCCTCCCGCATAAACTGACCTGATCAGGGGCCGCCTCCCGCGTACACTGACCTGATCAGAGCTCGCCTCCCGCATACACTGACCTGATCAAGGCCCGTCTCCTGCATACACTGACCTGATCAGGGCCCGTCTCCCGCATACACCGACCTGATCAGGGCCCGTCTCCCACATACACTGACCTGATCAGAGCCCGTCTCCCGCCTACACTGACCTGATCAGGGCTCGCCTCCCGCATACATGGACCTGATCTGGGCCTGCCTCCCGCGTACACTGACCTGATCAGGGCCTGCATACACTGACCTGATCAGGGCCCGCCTCCCGCAGACACCGACCTGATCAGGGCCCGTCTCCCGCATACACTGACCTGATCAGGGCCCGTCTCCCGCATACACTGACCTGATCAGGGCCTGTCTCCCGCATACACTGACCTGATCTGGGCCCGTCTCCCGCATACACTGACCTGATCAGGGCCCGTCTCCCGCATACACCAACCTGATCAGGGCCCGCCTCCCGCATACACTGACCTGATCAGGGCTCTCCTCCCGCATACACTGACCTGATTAGGGCCCGCCTCCAACATACACTGACCTGATCAGGGCCCGCCTCCCGCATACACTGACCTGATTAGGGCCCGCCTCCCGCATACACTGACCTGATCAGAGCCTGCCTCCCGCATACACTGACCTGATTAGGGCCCGCCTTCAACATACACTGACCTGATCAGGGCCCGCCTCCCGCATACACTGACCTGATTAGGGCCCGCCTCTCGCATAAACTGACCTGATCAGGGCCCGCCTCCCACGTACCCTGACCTGATCAGAGCTCGCCTCCCGCATACACTGACCTGATCAGGGCCCGTCTCCTGCATACACTGACCTGATCTGGGCCTGCCTCCCGCGTACACTGACCTGATCAGGGCCCGTCTCCCGCATACACTGACCTGATCAGGGCCCGTCTCCCGCATACACCAACCTGATCAGGGCTCGCCTCCCGCATACACTGACCTGATCAGGGCCAGCCTCCCGCATACACCAACCTGATCAGGGCCCGCCTCCCGCATACACCAACCTGATCAGGACCCGCCTCCCGCGTACACTGACCTGATCTTGGTCCGCCTCCCGCATACACTGACCTGATCAGGGCCCGCCTCCCGCATACACCGACCTGATCAGGGCTCGCCTCCCGCATACACTGACCTGATCAGGGCTCCCCCCCGCATACACTGACCTGATCAGGGCCCGTCTCCCGCATACACTGACCTGATCAAGGCCCGTCTCCCGCATACACCAACCTGATCAGGGCTCGCCTCCCGCATACACTGACCTGATCAGGGCCAGCCTCTCGCATACACTGACCTGATCAGGGCCCGCCTCCTGCATACACCGACCTGATCAGGACCCGCCTCCCGCATACATTGACATGATTAGGGCTCGCCACCCGCGTACACTGACCTGATCAGAGCTCGCCTCCCGCATACACTGACCTGATCAGAGCCTGCCTCCCGCATACACTGACCTGATTAGGGCCCGCCTCCCGCGTACACTGACCTGATCAGAGCTCGCCTCCTGCATACACTGACCTGATCAGGGCCCGTCTCCTGCACACACTGACCTGATCTGGGCCTGCCTCCCGCGTACACTGACCTGATCAGGGCCTGCATACACTGACCTGATCAGGGCCCGCCTCCCGCATACACCGACCTGATCAGGGCTCGCCTCCCGCATACACTGACCTGATCAGGGCTCGCCTCCCGCATACACTGACCTGATCAGGGCCCGTCTCCCGCATACACTGACCTGATCAGGGCCCGTCTCCCGCATACACCAACCTGATCAGGGCTCGCCTCCCGCATACACTGACCTGATCAGGGCCAGCCTCCCGCATGCACCAACCTGATCAGGGCCCGCCTCCCGCATACACCAACCTGATCATGACCCGCCTCCCGTGTACACTGACCTGATCAGGGCCCGCCTCCCGCATACACTGACCTGATCAGGGCCCATCTCCCGCATACACCAACCTGATCAGGGCTCGCCTCCCGCATACACTGACCTGATCAGGGCCAGCCTCCCGCATACACCAACCTGATCAGGGCCCGCCTCCCGCATACACCGACGTGATCAGGGCCCGCCTCCCGCATACACCGACCTGCTGCTCTGACATGGAAGGGCTTTGAGTCAAAGGTTCCCAGCGGCCCAGACAGCCAAAGGCAGAAAGATAACTTCAAACCTGCTCTATGTGAGGAGAGGGAGCCAGGGCAGAGGCCTGCTGAGTTACAGGAAGGGTCCTGCTTCACCAGAATCAGAGGAGCCCCCCTGTGTCCCACTGAGAGGAAAGCACGCAAACATCTCCACACTTCTTGAAATAAAAGGCCAGTTATTCAATGGGTTCTTGTTCATTAGCAAATATGTTAAACCTAAAGAAAGGAGAGCTTAAGTAGTGACGCAGCATGTTGTGGATTTTCTTTAAATATTCCAGGGGGTAGGTTTATCAAACTTTCATGCAGCACAGCACGCCACCATGGTGTGCTGTGCTGCATAAAAGGGAATGCACTGCATTGAACATTACACAGTGCATTTCTGCCATTTCCCAGTGCTGCTGCACAGACTGCTGCCCAGCACCAACGTAGACCTCCTCGCACCATGGTGGAACGGCGCCCATATTGCAGGCAGGATTGCTTTTATGCAGGAACGGGCACCTTCCGGCACAAAAACCATCTCTGAGGCATTCCCTCTTTCTACATGTGCTGCAGAACGCAGCACATGTCGAAAGAGGAAAAAACGTGGAGAAAGTAAGACGTTTTGCCTTGTTACGCCTCCTCTCGTGATGCGTAGCATTGTGACGCACTCCCAGGACTACCAGTAATGGTAAAACTGGAAATGCGCCAAAAACGATGGGTGGATGTTTGGGAACACCCGCATTCCACCCATGGAAGCCCTCCCTGGGGCAGAGTATCGCAACGCAGCGATCTGCACTGCATTGCATTACTCTAGATTTATCAATCCACTCTGGGCCATGCAAGGAGGCCCTGGCTTGATAAATCTAACTTCAGTGCTGCGTCAGCCTTGTGCCCCCCTGTGTGGTGCAAGGGCTATTCAACACTATGATAAATGTACCTCCTGGTGCCCTCTAGAAACAATTTCTGCTCGGAGAAGAGTGAGGCAGATTTGCCGTAACTTTGCACCGGTGCAAAATCATGCAGAATGATCAAACCAATGTAGAGTCTTGATAAAGTATTTACTTTCCAAAGCAAAAGTAGTTTGAGCTGAAAAGTTGTCCTAAAAATGACATAAAAATCACTTTGTGCTGCTTTGCATTACTCTGCATCAAGAGGACATGCCATAGGTGGTACATGGGTGTGCTCATGACATCACCTATGGTTTGTGTTCCAAAGCCCTATCTACTAAAATGGACAGACCAGGCCTCCCTGACGCAGGTGATAACATGAGAAATGGTTCCATTCCTCGTAACGTTTCTCAAATTGCATGTGTGCTGCACTGACAGCGGATGTCAAATGTGTGTAACATTAAAGTTCCTTTAGACATAGGATTTTGAACAGAAGGGTATACAAACCATAGGCTGACTAGACAATATGGGGCTTATTTACGAGAGCAGCTCTGTGCCACTATTGAACCTTGTAAAGTGGTGTATGTATTTATTTATTTAGTTATTTATTTATTTAAAGAGTTTTATATAGCGCTGACTAGACCCTGAGGTATCAGAGCGCTTTACATGAGGATATGCAAGTTACAAATTACATACGTTACAAGAGCACAGTAAGACATAAGGGGAAGGGGGAGGAGGAGGACACAGCAGGGAGACAGGGAGAAACAGTGTCCAAAGTCCGTCTGGGTAGGTGACGGCCAATGTGGTGAACCAGGGCTGATCTCCTCTATAGCTGTCTAGGCAGCTCCACCGGGCTTCGGCCCTATTGCTCAATCTCCGAGAGAGATACAAGTTTCAAATTACATATGTTACAAGAGCATAGTAAGACATAAGGAAAAAGAAGCAATGTGACAGTAATTAGTGTAGTTCCGTGGTTTGCGAATGAGGTTCGATGATTCCGAACCTGTTCAACAAAAGCCATCGGAAATGGACGATTTTGGTGTCAGCAGACCGCAAATGGCGAGTGTAGCGTGTCTGAGTGTTTTCGTATGAATCGATATAAGAGAACACTCCGTATTCGAGGATTTAGTTTGAACCTCCGGGTTCCATTTTGTGTACGGCAGCCATTTTGTATGGTTGCCCTCACATAGGCCCGATAAATGTGGCCGAACGAGTCCTTGAGACACGTATGCCTTAGCTGACTTTTCAGTGACCTGGCCGAACTGACTCCTTGCCCGAGGCCGACCTCGTTAAACCAGTTCCTTGTTCAGCAGCTGGTCTGATTAAGATCAAAGAGCAGACGTGCCCGAGTTTATGGTACACTGCTCCCACCTTTCTATCTCACTTCCAATCTGTTTCTGCCTTTCCTTTACAACATAATCATTGATTTGGGTTGAAGGTTTTATGATGGGTTTGTCCGGCCTGATCGAACAGGAAACTTGGAATTTGCTTGGTCATTTCTGGTGGGCTGGACAACGGAAGATGGGATTGTCTGAGATTGTCGTCATACGCTACTTTCAAAATGTTACACTGTCATTGGTCAGTTTGTATGCACCTAATGCTAATTTGAAAAGTTGCCTGAGGCTTGATTTTTGGCATAAAAGACCATTCTCCGCTTGTTGAATTTGTGCAGTCTCTGGCGAACCACTCGTGTGTGCTTCGTAGATCTCTGTTCCTGGTTGCAACCAATAAACTTTGGTCTTTGACGTCATCAAGAATTATCCCGTGTCTCTGTTTGCCAAGACAGGGGAACTCAAAGGTATCAGGCATTCTCCCTGACGCCGCTGGGTTCTAAAACCCAGTCCTTCAGTTGGCGCCCAATGTGGGGCGACTTCAGCGGTACCGGTCCAAGCCAGTGGTTCGTGAGAAGCTTCGTGTGAAAATTCTAGAGGAAGGCCAGCCACATCATCGACCCCTGTATGTCGTCATGGTCCGAAAGTCTTTGCTGCGAGGTTTCCCGCTTTCCAACGGCTACGAAGGACTGCTGCACTGACTGTCGCCCTGTTTTGGAGCCTTAGACGTTTGTAGAGCGAGACGATTGACGAGTCTTCTGGTGACACCATCGACATTTCAGTTAAGTATAAGCGGAGCGTCTCCTAGTCCTTAGTTTGTTTTGGTATCCCTTTAGTGGATCGGTGTGATTTGGTACCTGCAGGCCGCAAAGCCAAAGGATTCGTGTATTCACGAGACTATCGTTTTGAGATTTCCCTTGTTGTTTGAAGCTAGACTAGTGTGCAAGATGCCTGGCTTTAGCAGCCTTAGAAAATTGTTTGGTTGTGGTTCATCTAAGGATTCCCGGTTAGAGGATTCGTGTCCGGTTCCTCCGATCGGAACTCCTACATATGACTTATATGAGAAAAATGGTGTGGGCCCTATTAGTTATAATGAGATCTGGGTAAAATATACGAAGAATGACGGTGTCCTACAGTGGCCCCGTTACAGTAGTTTTGAAACTGAGATTCTAGACAATCTTGAAGTGAAATTGTTCAAGAAGAAAGCCCGGCCAGCGATGTTTGACTCTTTCCGCATATGGCGCAAAGAAGCCAAACAGAAAGAAATGAAATTAGCGAAGAAGAATAAGCGAGAACGAGGTATGTCAATGGTACAAGCTGCTATTGCGTATAGAGACAATGAGGAAGAGCAGGAAAGTGAACAGATGCTTAGAGTGAGGAAGTTAGCGGTAGATAGATGCTACCCAGGCTTTCCCCCTAAAGAGCAAAAGACAAAAAAGATCTTGCGAAAGATCCTTTAATGTTGCATCTGTCAACTTCGCCACCACCCTATGCACAGAATGCTACGGCACCACCGCCACCAGTGGTGGCTGTACAACATCCGGTTATTGAGCCTCTTGTAGTTCCTCCACAGCCAGCTCCTTTTCCGTTGGCTACTGTCCCTTTGGCGCAGCCTCCTCAGGGGCCGCCAACTTTGCCTCCCCCTTTGTCTGCTACTGTCTATAATACTCCTTCTGTTCCGATTTTGGATTCTTCTACTATTTTTCCGTCTTCCCTTATTCTTCCATCTTCTCCTTCTACTAGACAGCGAATGACTGCTGCTGTTTCTGGTTTCTTTTCTCCTTTGTTGGGCCAATTGGGTATGTCTCCTGTGAATGAGCAAAGGAAATCACGTAGTCAATTGCCTGATGTGGATGAACGTGTGGTTTTGGACCACATGGCACGTAGATGGGTTACGTATACATCCCAGTACGATCTTGGGGGTATTATGGATGTTTTTCAGCAATGGAAAGCACCAAAGCAATGGTATGTTTTCGAGATGATGTGTGTGTTCCTCCATGAACAATGGATGGACGAAGTGGGTAGAGCTCCTGAAGAATTGTGTCGAGTGCGTTCCGAATTTGCGAAAGGGACGATTGTGAATCTCCCCGACATCGAGAGAGCGGTGTTGACGTTATTGTCGTTTCGAAATACTGCTCCTTCTGAACGACTGTTCGAGCCTGATTCGTCAGTTAGGAGACAAGCGCGTCAGTATCCGATGCAAGAGGTTCCTCCTGTTTGGAGACCTCAAGATGGAGCTGTTGCTGCGCATTTCCAGCGAGTGTGGGTACATGTTCCTTGGAAGCGTGCTGAAGTCCTAGCACTTAAGCAGACTTTACCTGATCCACGGAAAAATCCTGCGGGATATTAAAGTACGTGCGTTTTTGGGTATTACATCGTACTGTAGACAGTGGATTCCTAATTTTTCTCTGCTAGCAAAGCCTTTGATAGCACTTACTGTTAAGGATTCTCCAAATCCTATTCCTTGGACTGACGAATGCCAGAAGAGCTTTTCCGAATTACGCAACGTGTTGTGTTCGGCTCCTGTGTTGGGTACTCCCGACTACAATAAACCTTTCACATTGTATGTTCACGAGAGAGAGGGATGTGAATTGTCAGTGTTGACTCAACAGTTTGGCGATAAGCAGCGCCCATGTGCGTACTTTTCGTCGACCTTAGATCCAGTAGCTAGAGCGTTGCCGAGTTGCTTGAGAGCCACAGCGGCAGCGACTGTTTCAATTCGACAGTCTGCTGGTTTGGTTATGGACAACACGTTAGTGGTAATGGTTCCACATGCAGTGGATACCTTGTTGAATCGTATGAAGACACAGCACTTAACTAGTGCTCGGTTGTCTGGGTATGAGCTGACATTGTTAGCGAGTCACGTGCACATAAAGAGGTGTAATACCCTAAACCCAGCCACGTTTATGCCGATTTCAGTTGAGTCAGATGAGGATAGTGAAGAACAACATGATAGTTTTCTAAGAACTGAAGAAGAGATGAAATGGAGAGTAGACCTCAGGGACATTCCTCTTCCTGACTGTGATGGTACTTTGTGGGTTGATGGTTCGTGCTTTAAGTTGCCGAATGGTGATACGACCGCAGCATATGCTGTTACGACTTTGCATATGATTGTTGAAGCTGCACGTATCCCACATAATTCAGCACAAGCAGCAGAGCTAATTGCATTAACGAGAGCATGTGTGTTGGCAAAAGGAAAACGAGTGAATGTGTATACTGACAGCCAATATGCCTTTGGCGTGGCTCATAGTTTTGGACGTTTGTGGCGTGAACGTGGATTTTTAACTTCACATGGGACGAAGATCCAGCATGGACAATTGGTGAATGAACTTCTTGAATCTCTTACATTACCATTACAAGTAGCGATCGTGAAATGCAGTGCCCATAAAAAGGTTACGGATGATGTTGGTCGTGGTAATGCGTTTGCGGACGAAGTTGCGAAAGAAACTGCAAGAAACGTGATGAGCCGAATGTATGTTGCAGGTCCAGCGAGATGGGTTCCAGAGAAGAGTATGTGTGAAGATACGATTGAGAGTGTGAAATCCAATCAAGGTGAAGCTACAGAGAAAGAGTTGAATGAATGGAGAGAGAGCAAGGGTAGATTGGATTCGAATGGTTGTTGGACTGATTTGTCAGAGCATCAGAGATGGTTGTTGCCTGACGCGTATGTGCTTCCAGTTGTTACAATGGCTCATGGAATGGCACATATCAGCGTGAAAGGGATTTGCAAGTTGTTGGCTCCGGTTTGGCAGAATGTGAGGATTCCCAAATGTGCAGAGAATTCGGTTAAGAACTGTATGGTGTGTTTGATGCATAATCCTGGTAAGGGAACTCCAACACCAGCTGGTCATTTTGCTCCTCCTATGTATCCGTTCGAGGCTTTGCAGCTAGATTTTATCCACATGGAGAGATGCAACAACTTAAAATATGTTTTGGTGGTTGTTTGCTCTTTTTCTAGATGGGTAGAAGCTTACCCCGTTAAGGACAATACTGCCCTGTCCACAGCGAAAGTTTTGATAAAAGAATTTTTCCCGAGGTTCGGAATGCCGAGAATTATCTGTAGTGATAATGGGAGTGAATTTGTGGGTCAAGTTATGAAGAGAGTGTGTGAGGGTCTAGGAATTAGGCAGAAATTCCACGCTGCAAATCACCCCCAATCAGCTGTTTTAGTCGAGTGCTATAATGGTACTCCTAAATAAAAATTGGCCAAAATCCAAGCGAGTACTGGTTTGCAATGGCCAGATGCCTTGCCATTAGCACTTCTGTCTACAAGAATGACTGTGCATTCACGAATGGGTTTGAGTCCGTATGAGGTTGTGTTTGGTCGCCCGGCGAATATTTGGGGCGTACCAAGACCAACAAAGTTTAATGACCTTGAGCACCCCGTGTTGCTTGATTACTTACGTGAACTGACAACTAAAATTAGTGTTTTACACCAACAGGTGCATGACAGCCTTCCACAAGCTTCAGAGGATCCAGGCCATTCTATTGAACCTGGCTCGTGGGTCTTTGTGCGCAACTTCCAGCGGACCAAGAACGGACAGCCCCGTTGGACGGGACCTTTTCAAGTGCTCCTGTCAATGCGATCTGCGGTCCGAGTGCGAGGCAAGCGAAACTGGATCCACGGAGTGCATACTAAGCGGGCACCTTTGCCCTTCCCTTACGATAAGTGGGTCCAGGAGGGACTTGCAGACTCTGAAACTGAAGTCGTACCACGGTTCCTACCATTCAGCGATGCTCGACTGACTGGAACAAACTCAGAGAAAGAGATCGACGATATTTTGCAAGAATCAGTGCCCCTTGCGGATTGGTTGAACACTACAGAGCCTCAACTTCTATTTACGGATCAAGAATTATCTGGAAAATGCCGCTATAATTTGCGACCGAGAGTCATGGACAAATAAATAAAGATTGATAAAGTTTTATGATTTTTCTATTCGCAGGTTAACTCTCCACCAAGGATCTACTCATTTTTGTTTTTCTTGAACCGCCATCCGGTTCTTGCTGCTAGGGTCACGGTTGCCACAAGTCTTTGGAGTGCAAGCCTGAGACACTAGGTCGAAGGTTCTGGTGGCCTAAGGGAGTCTTCCTGGGTTGACAGAGGCATTCCTTAGCAGAATCAACCTACCACCGCGGGCAGCATATTTAGTTTAGGATGGATTTCTTTGAGTTGGAGAGGCCTGTACAGACAGTAACTTTTAGAAAACGAATATGTAAAATCATATCAAAGAAAAGTTTTTTTGATTCCATGTTTGTTTTTACTATTGAGCTTGATGATATTTATAGTTGGTTATGTAGCATTTTCTTTTAAAATGACGTTAAATCCCACTGTGCAACCTACACCTCCACCTACTATTTCTTCTCATTCTTTTCATCCTTTGCCTGAGCATGAGGTAGTTAGACGATTGGAATTTGCTAACAATTCCTTCATCCAACTTTTGCATCAACACCAGTTAGTGATGAACATGACAAACTGCTGGATTTGTGGTTTGATGCCCCATACGACCGATAAGGGTATTCCGTATTTAGTTTTACCTTTTAGTTCAAATGGTTGTATTTGGCCTTTTAGAACGATGTTTATCTATGCCCATAGTGTCTACCCTCATCGTTCACTGAAAGACAACCAGAAAAATAGTGCTCTAGTTAAGGGCATTGTCAACATGATTAGAGGGATTCGCTCATATGAAACTATCCTGAGAGATGAGACACTAGCATACATTGGTTGGAACGTTACTGGATATGGAGTTAGTCTGAGTGTTAACCAGCGAGCGAAGAGTTCTCCACCGATTTGGATAGTGCCCCATCAGGGCCACTATTGTCTTCAGGGTAATGGCAAGAATCACAGAGCTCAGTTAGGGAAGAGTGTCTGCACTGAGACTTATGTATTTGCGTCTCAGTCTTCCCCAGCGTTTTTTAGCTGCTAAGGGTACCTACTTTGTTTGCTACGACAAAGCGTATACATGGTTGCCCCCTGACGTTTCGGGCACATGTTTTGTTTCCTTTCTGTTACCTCCCACTTTTACAGCTGCAGCAGATTACCATAAGACAAGAGTTTATAGAGGTGTCTTTAGTCAGGAAGACACTGCAGGACAAGAATTGGGAGATTTCTTTAAGGGTTTTCTGCCGTTCTGGGGACCAATGGCTAACAGTAGGAATATTCGCCAGTTGACGAGAGTGGTTGAGTCCACCATAGTCGAAACTGCCGGTGCCCTTGGTAACTTGACTGCTGAGCTCCAGTCGCGTAGACTTATGACACTCCAAAATAGAGTTGCCCTTGATGTCATACTAGCAGATCGAGGTGGAGTTTGTAAGCTGATTCAATCGAGCTGCTGCATTTTCATTCCAGACAACGCTCCATCAGTCTTCCAGGCCATTTCCAAGCTACATAAGATCTCCGATTCTGTCCATTTGGACAAAGGAGATTGGTCATTGATGGGATGGTTATGGGGATTGATATCCACTAGGGGTTGGAAGATTCTGATGGTCATTGGGATGGTCTTAGCTATCCTTTTTATGTTCTGTCTCTGTGTGCAGTGTGCTCCTACGATTTGTGGCCTTTGTACGACTTCGTATGTAAGGAGACCTGTCCAGAGAAAGATACTAAGTAATAGGATGATGCTACAGCAACATATCGATGATCTGATGAATATAGACCCGGATTCAGATGGCCTGATCCCCCACTTTCAGGGACTTACGCACGACAAGGGACATACTCTCGACCAGGTCTTCTCTACATCTCCTCTCGAGGTGAAGGAAACTATCCCGGTGCTATGGTCAGACCATCGGCTTGCCAAATTCCTGGTTAGAGGTACAGCTAAACCGTATACGTCTGTATCCCAGCAGCGGGGTCGAGCCCCTAGGGCATACCATCGAGTGACCCCTGCAATGCTGGCCCAGGCCGCTCTGGGTCACCCTTGCCCCCTCTCAGGTGACCTGGAGCAGGATTTGGAGTCCTTGCAAGCATGGCTACTAGAAAGGCTGAACGATCTTGCCCCGGTGTTGGCCCCCCGGTTAACTCCGAAACGGGTTTCGGCTCCCTGGTTCACCGCAGCACTGTCGGCTAAGCGGCAGCAGTGCAAAGTGGCCGAAAGAGCCTGGCGTTCACAATATGATTCTGTGGCTAGACTTACCTATAAGACGGCGGTTAAGGACTATCATTGGGACATTCGCCTTGAAAAAAAGCCTACCTTGCAGGGAGGATAGAAGCCGCCTCCAACTCCTGTAAGGAGATTTTCACCATAGTGAGAGAATTCATGGCGCCGCGGTCCAATACTTCTGAAGAGATGCCCTCTGAATCCTAGGCGTCTGATCTTGCTAACTTCTTCACCAACAAGATCAAACTTATACAAGACTCTTTTCCACCGGTGGCGCCCGCGGGGCTGTCCAACCCAGAGGATGACTTGTACCCTCTGACCCCGCCTGGTCCGACGTTGGCTGTGTTTCCACCTATCTCAGCCCCTGCTTCCTTAGCGCTGATGGGCAATCTTAAATCTGGGTCGCCTCTTGACCCTTGCCCGGCCAAATTCTTGGCAAAAATCGCGGAAGTGATAAACCCACTGGCAAACCCTCTCCTGAATCTCTCGTTGAGACAGGGTGTGGTTCCGCAGGCCTGGAAGCAGGCAATGGTCATCCCTTTGCTTAAGAAGCCTGGTCTCGACCCTAGGGCCCCAGTCAACTATAGGCCTATCTCACTGCTGCCGGCTCTCACAAAAATTCTGGAGAAGCATGTTCAGGCGGTGCTCTCCAACTTTTTGGAATCACACGAGATTCTGCATGCCACCCAATCCGGCTTCCGCCCAAACCTCAGCACAGAGACCGCACTCCTAGAGGTTTCAGAAACCATTAAAGGGGTTCTGGACACGGGGCAAAGCCATGCTGGTGATGTTGGACCTGTCGGCGGCTTTCGACACCATCCCCCATTACGGCCTTCTCGCAAGACTCTATGAGATTGGCCTACGGGGGACGGTGCTCAGCTGGTTCTCCTCCTTTCTAGCTGGCCGCCGGCAAACGGTCTGGGCCTCCCCAGATTCCGCCGTGATGCCGCCTCTGGGAGTCGGGGTCCCACAGGGCTCTATATTGAGCCCGACCCTTTTTAACATCTTCATGACCCCTTTGGCGACGTTGGCGGAGTCGCTCGGGGCCCAGATCGTATCCTACGCCGACGACACCCAGCTCCTCTTCTCGTGTAAGAGGGGAGGAGACTTCGATGGGGAGAGTTTCCGGGATTGCCTTGGGGCTGTTTTTAAATGGTTCCAACTGAACAGCCTCAAGTGCAATTCCGATAAGTCCGAGGTACTCTTCTTCGGGTGTGCGACGGAGCCAGACTGGCAAGCTTGGTGGCCCATTGACATGTTTCCTCCTTCTTGTTCATCCCATACTGCTAAGAACTTGGGGGTCAAGATGGACAAGGGTCTCACACTGAAATCCCAGATCCTCGGTGTGACGGGCACCTGCTTCGGCCTCCTTAAGATGCTGCGGAGGTTTTTACCTCTTTTGTCGGAAGACCATAGGAAGCTGACTGTGCAGGCTCTGATAGGCTCTAGGTTAGATTATTCCAACATTCTGTACCTGGGCCTGCCAGAGTACCTGCTACAGCGGCTCCAAGTCGTGCAGAATGCCGCGGCGAGGGCCATTTTTGGACTGAACAGACGAGCCAGTGCTGCGGGCTTGCTGCAGACGTTGCACTGGCTTCCCATCCGCAAACAGATTGCTTTTAAGGTTTTAACTTTGGCCTATAAAGCTCTCCATGCGGTGGGAGCAAAATACCTTCAGAAGAGACTTGCCTTTTATCATCCGGCTCGCTCTCTGAGGTCAGAATCTCTGTTCCTGGCGGCTGTACCGCGAGTGAAGGGAGCTCGCATTGGTGGCCGCTCCTTTGGACTGCTTGCGCCACGGCTGTGGAATTCATTGCCGCTCACACTCCGTGGAGCCACCAGCCTACTTGCTTTTAAGAAAGGCCTTAAAACCTGGCTATTTACTCAGTAGGTTGTCCCGCTGTTTTTTTTCTGTTTCGCTGCATCCATCCCCTTGTCTTTTAATGTGTTGTGTTATTGTGTGGTAGGTCTCCTTATCGAAAGCGCCGGGACACTCTTTTTGAGTAGCCGTGCGCTATACAAATATAAACATAATATAACATAACATGGGTTTGGGTCTGTTGCCTATGTAAGGGCAAATGGAGGGTCTGTAGTTCCGTGGTTTGTGAATGAGGTTCGATGGTTCCGAAACAGTTCTACAAAAGTCATCGGAAATGGACGATTTTGGTGTCAGCAGACCGCAAATGGCGAGTGTAGCGTGTCTGAGTGTTTTCGTATGAATCGATATAAGAGAACACTCCGTATTTGAGGATTTAGTTTGAACCTCCGGGTTCCATTTTGTGTACGGCAGCCATTTTGTATGGTCGCCCTCACATAGGCCCGATAACTGTGGCCGAACGAGTCCTTGAGACACGTATGCCTTAGCTGACTTTTCAGTGACCTGGCCGAACTGACTCCTTGCCCGAGGCCGACCTCGTTAAGCCAGTTCCTTGTTCAGCAGCTGGTCTGATTAAGATCAAAGAGCAGGACATGCCCGAGTTTATGGTACACTGCTCCCACCTTTCTATCTCACTTCCAATCTGTTTCTGCCTTTCCTTTACGACATAATCATTGATTTGGGTTGAAGGTTTTATGCTGGGTTTGTCCGGCCTGATCGAACAGGAAACTTGGAATTTGCTTGGTCATTTCTGGTGGGCTGGACAGCGGAAGATGGGATTGTCTGAGATTGTCATCATACGCTACTTTCAAAATGTTACACTGTCATTGGTCGGTTTGTATGCACCTAATGCTAATGTGAAAAGTTGCCTGAGGCTTTATTTTTTGCATAAAAGACCATGCTCCGCTTGTTGAATTTGTGCAGTCTCTGGCGAACCACTCGTGTGTGCTTCGTAGATCTCTGTTCCTCATTGCAACCAATAAACTTTGGTCTTTGACGTCATCAAGAAGTATCCCATGTCACTGTTTGCCAAGACAGGGGAACTCGAAGGTATCAGGGGTTCTCCCTGACGCCGCTGGGTTCTAAAACCCGGTCCTTCATTAGTCAGAGGAAAGGGGGAGGTAGGGGACACAACAGGGAGACAGGGAGAAACAGTGTCCAAAGTCCGGCTGGGTAGGTGACGGCCAAGGGGGTAAACCAGGGCTGATCTCCTCTATAGCTGTCTAGGCAGCTCCACCGGGCTTCGGCCATATTGCTCAGTCTCCGAGCACAGTTTCTTTTAAAAGCCTTTCTGCGTTGCCATTTGGGTCATGATAGGTAAGTCTTTGAGTATATTGTTCCCCTTCGTCATGTGCTTGGCCCTAATTGGCTGACGCGATGTCAATTTGCGACCTTGTTGGATACTTTTTGGTATCATAAGGGTTGCTGAGCGGATCAGACCTGTTACGTGCGCAGCTCTCATTCCAGCCTGTGTAAAATGGTGGTGATAACTCCCCTTCCAGTATCAGGATACTAGCCAAAGAGTTAATAATGCAGCCGGCCCAACTTAAAACACTCCGGAAGTGAAGGCACGCTAATGGAGGCAGTAGAGTAATCCGCAGCACAGTTATAGATCATAACTTCCCCACAAGTCCCAGCAGCCCCCTCTGCACCAGCTGGTGTCAAGGACTCAGTAGAGTTCGGGGTCTAGATCTGTAAAATAAACACCTTCTGTCCCAGTCCGGTAGAGCATTGATCGGGGAAGCGGTGCATGTGCGACGCAGGGCTCTCATTTTTATTAATGAAGCAGTGAAAGCCGCCCTGCGTGGTTTTGAGTGGCCTCATAAATCATAAGTAAGGCGACGCAGCGCAAATCGCACTTTGGCACAGGGCCACCAGGTAAGGTGTCTTGTTGGGATGCCCTATGCCCGCTGCCCTATGCCAAAGTCCCGTAAATGAGGCCCTTTGTACGCTGCTTTACAGAATGGTGCTATGGTGCATGCGTGGTCCTAGGCTGCCTGTTTATGCGCCAGCACAGGGAAGAGAACAGCGGTGCATATCTTTGTAAACGTGTCTCTGCGCTACTCTCTCCTGCCAGCACGTTGCACCGCAGTGACTTTGGGTCTGATTTAGAGCTCGATGAACGGGTTACTCCATCACAAATGTCATGGATATCCCATCCGCTGTATCACGAGTGCCATTGTACCCAATGGCACTTTGAATACGGGGGCAGCATCGACGTCACGATTGTGGCAGAGTAACCCATCCGCTGAACTCTAATTCAGGCCCTTTGTTTGCTGTGCTGTGTTGCACTACTTTTTAATAAATCTGTCACTATGTCTTAAACAACTGCTGCTTCGAGAACAGTGTTTGAAACAAATGCTGCTTTCAGATGGGAGATATAAATAAGAATTTTCTTACAAAGGGAAACAACACATTTCTATAACAAAGAGCGGCTCCTTCTTTCTGACCTCCTTGAATGACATCTAAGTATTCGAGGCTTTTATTTCCTCCTGCAGAAATAAGTCATGCCCTGAGTCAATGCACAGGGCATGTTTAAAATGATTCCATCTTTGCATTCCTGGGTACAGCAGTCCACAGCTGAAAGGGGAAGCGCTGCATTTAGCCGAACGGGGACAGCGTTTCGCATTGTGTTGCAGAGATTTTAATAACTTTTGGCCTGCAACTATTTGTTGTTCAAATCTATAATCATGGGGTAGACAGTGGACTATAGGGCAAGTGTGCAGATGCAAATGTTTGTGAAAAATCAGTGTATTGTAATTTTATTTTTCCTCTGCCATAAAAAATACAGGGGCATATTACCAAGGCAGGTGAGACAAAATTATTGCCGCTTTTGCTGTCGTTTTCGGCTGCAAAGCGGCGATAATTTCATCGCCCTATTAGCAAGCTGTCGCTAACATCAGTTAACGACAGCTTTGAGATGATAGCGAGCAGTTTGGGGCCCGCTTTGCATATCAGCGATATTTATCGCTAATGACATACAAAGTGGGTGTACCCAACCTGTTAGAGACTGAAAGCCGTTGCTACCATCACTATCGCCTATTATCAACGCAGGTGTAGCGATAAAAAAAATCGCGTTAAGCACGAATATCGCTGAAAACGAATGCCTGCTCAGATCACTTCTTAACCTGTATATCCAATGGGAGGTGGATATTCAGGTTAAGACCTATTGGCGTTAATGCCTGAATATCGCTGGATTTCCAGCGATATTCACGCATTAAGCCGCGATCGCCGGAAATGTTATCGCATTTGAGATAAACGTTGCTAATAGCCCGTTATCTCTGCGATAAAATCCGGCGATGCACGGCGATAGAAAAAATGTTGCTAAACTTATTTAGCGATAAATATTGCTAGTTGTTAATAATATGCCCCACCATGAGGTATAATGTCACTTGTATTCAGACTGAGGTAAGATAAATGTTTGCTCATTTTGCACATTGAATCAATCTTTGAATTAAATGTTATCGTGTCTCAATCTAAGAATGAAGCCTGCGTTTTTTAGCTCCTGCTACCGAGGCTCTTTATGCTTTAAAATTACAAATATTACTTGTCCACTTCTGTAATGATTAAGATTGGACGAAGTGATGTGTCTTGTTTTAAACTATGAAGCCGTGTTTATCTTCTTTTATGCCAACATTGCTATGGGTTTATTTAACTAAACAATAAAATGTACCTTTCCTTACCTCATACTGAGGTACACCTTTGGGGGTTCCCAGAAATATGATCCAGCAAACTCTCCCCCCGTACCCCCCACCCCCTCCCACCACCGTTTTTGGATTGTTGTCCGTTTTCCAGATTCTTGTGCTGACCGGATAATAGGTGAAGGCACGGGCACCCTGATTCTGTTATCCTGCTGTTAGGCGCTTAATTCTCAAAGCGCTATCGTTACGGATGTCAAGTTTGATGTCATCATGGCACTTAAAGGGACTACATGGTGATGAATACTCTGAATTATATCTTGCTGCCATTGTTCGTTCATATTTGCATGAATGTTATTTTTTAACACAAGAACAACATCCCTAAAATAGTCATTTTCTCAAGAAACATCTGTAACAAAAGATGGGAGGGTGAGCAGACGACACACAGAGAGATGCAATACCCGTACCATTGTTTTCGAATTGAGTGTATATTTTCAGCGTACTGTGTGTTTGATTTCAGCTCGTGTTCAGCGCTATGACGCCCGTGCAGACATGGTACGCGCTATACCATACAGCCAAAATCGAACAGCTAAATACATTTTATTGTATATAACATACATGAATACCCAGGGGTTTCTCTGCGCTACAGAAAACACAGACCCAGTGATTGCTCAAAAATTACCCCGAAGCAACCAGGTATTCAGTCTTTTCTGACAGATGCGTTCAACCAATGGAAGAAGTTTAATGTGCATTAAAAAGTATTTTTTATACACCAGCATACTTTGCTGGGCTGCTGGTTCTTTATGGTGAAACGAACGAGGCAGCAACTCCCTATCCAAACTGAATAAGTGGGAAACCAGGGAGCACGCCAGTGGCAAAATGATCATTGAAATGAAACAGCAAAACTCCTTGCGCGTTCACGAGGAAGCCGTGGGGAGGACGGGGCTCGAGACAATCGTGTAATATATTCAGAACAAACTAAGGGAAACTTGCGAACTCCCTTCTATCAAATGTTTCTTGATTTAAGGAACGATTCCCGCTCCCGACCCTCGCTCCCTCCGTCTCCGGGACGTGACGTGTTTACGGCCGGACAGATGGCGCCTTTATTCACCACTCAATATTTATAGCTCCTCGTCGCCCGTCTCCAAAGTCATTGCTGTTTTACGGCGGTTTTGCTCGTCACACCCGCCCGTGCCATACATTTAAAAGCCTCACTCATTGCGATCCACGCAGTGTATGACATATATGTACGTTGCTAATTCACAACTTTTATCCCGAGCGTATATATCGGTTTGATGTCTGCATTGGGAAGTGTGCATTATACAGCTCTATCATGTACCTTGCAGTGAGCACTCACGCGCTGTGCGCTGCTGTGGTGCGCCGGTGAGGTACGTGTTTCCCTCGCCATATAGCGCCTCCCTGTGCGTGCATTGTGGCGTCTCGGGATTTCCGGAGCACTTTCTGACCCCCTCCAGCGGCTCCTTGCACAGTATTGCAGAACACTGGTGATTTACACATGCTCTTCACACGCTACATGTGTGTAAAGCATGCTTGGTGTACTTAACACCATCACCGAGACGCAGGCACTGTATTGTGCATGGAGTCAGGCGTTGGGGAGGTAGTCCTTTTTGCCAACCACAGAGGGCACTTGTATAATGCACACAATGCACACATTTAAGGAGTAAGTAAGGCCTTTGGAGTGTGTAAGATCCCATGTGTGGTATTTAAACTTTTTCTTATAGTCTCAAATGTTTAGAACGCCCTAATGTTCAAATAATATATGCATTTGCGTTTATACAGTCGATGACATCACGTTAATTATTACTTTACACCTGCTTTCCTATACTTCACTATACTAATTCAATACTAATCCTCTATGGGTCCCGGAGTAGCGTGCTACCCGCCGAAAAGGCGCTTCGACGCCTCGTCAGGGGCAGTAAGCGCTATATAAATGCAATTACAATACAATACATTACATGCATTAGGGCTCATGCGGCGCAAACTTCAAAGCTTTTGCCACTGGAAAAGGTGTCTTACACCGGCTGAAGTGGGATGCAATTAAAGAACAATTATTCATAAACATTCCTCGTAAATCTGCTATGAACATTCAGGAGTAAATCTCTTGTAACATAGGAGTAAGCCACAAATAGACATAGAAAACAATTTATGAATAAGAGCAAAACTGTGGAGTATTTTATTTATTTTACTGTACTGCTGTTCCTCCTAAACTAGTTTTCATATACATTGCACGTTCGAGCACTTTTACACCAATTAAAGCAGATCCACATTGGTGCAAGGTAGTGGTGCTCAGTGTCAGAGACTGAACACCTGTGACTGACTGCCCAAAATGTTACTTTTGTGTGAGAGTAAATCTACTCAGCACTGGACTTGTCCTTACCCTGGCAGAACTGCCCACCTTCATAAACACACCCTCATTTTACATCAGTGCAATGTATGCTCGCATTGAACACATTACACACATGTAGAATGTAGAGCGAAGTGTGCTCCACGCAGGACAGACTTTCAGGCGGAGTCTGAATTATGATTGGTGAAGAGAAGGGTTCACTCCAACAGCTCCTCGGAGCTCAGACACTTCCAGAATGTAAGGAAAGAAAATGGAAGGGATGCCACAATACCCCACACACCTCCCGGCCACTTTGTTCCCCTTGCAGCCGATCGCCCACCGGAACCAATTAACGAGGCACAGGTCTGTGGTTAAGCGAGTTCTGAATCTGAAATAGCCCCACTTTAGGGGTCGGGGGGATTTTGTTACTGACATTACAAGGAAATATTCAGGAGTATGTCATAATCTAATACCGCCGTCATATCGGTCGGAACTGTAACACAAACAGATATCTCCCAAACTCGTTCAACAATCAAGGGGACATGGTGCCTTGTTTGCACCTGATGGAAGTAACATCTCAGAGAGAAACGAAGCAATCATGCATCTCATGGTGTGATGATGAACATAAACAAATGAGAAATATCCGCCAAATAGAAAGTGCGTAGCATGAACACACCTTCGTTCTGCCCGCTATCAAAAAAAATCGCCCAAAAATCGAGGGACAGACATAAGGGGCATGAAAGTTTTTATCAACCAACACCCATTTTCTTGCCTGAGATTCAAAAAAGTTTGTGAGCGAGGCACAAAGTTGTCGTGCTATTTCTTGTTAAGGATGCTCCACTGTGCACTGCGTGCTGTTTTGAACCATATTAAGGGGCATATTATCAACGGCCAGCAATAAATATCGCTGGCCATGCTTAGCGATAACTTTATTATCGTAGGCTATCTCTAGAATTTATCGCCCTGGTAGCGCGTTATTAACAACACGTTTCTCCAGGGCGATAAAAATTCCAGCGATAGAGGGGAAATCGCAGTTTTGCAGGGAGTATCGCTGGTTTTCTAGCGATGTTCCTTGCAAAACGGCGTTAACATTGCTGATACGACCTACAGGGTCATATCAGCAGTTTTCTCTAAAAACTAATAAGTGCTAAAATGCTGGGGCAACCTTGTAAATATCGCGATGAGAACATCAGCGATATTTGCAAGTTTGTCCATCCGGAGTACGCACAGAGACGCCCACTTTGCATCTCATTAGAGATGCAAAGGGAGGCGTTGGGAAAAAGGGTGCTAACATGCAATTATGCACCCTCTAGTAAATAGTGTGATAGTTTTAAAAAGTCAAAAAAGCAGATATAAAGCCCTTGTAAATATGCCCCTCAGTTTTCAGAAGGGAAGGAGCACATTTTGGCAGCAGCAAAAACCAGTGCTTAGAACATGTTTTGATTTATGCTTCTTTAGAAGAAATAAAGCCAGATAGCGCTTCACCTACAAATGTACAGTCTAGTGCTAAACAGTCCTTTGGGGGTGAATAGCAAAGGCCACATATAGCACCACCCGGGCTAGTTTATCTGACAGTCCATTGTATCCTCCAAAAATGCCCAGTAAGTAAACTCATTCGAAAGTATTTTGTCTGCAGTTTGTTCTATGACCAGTAGGTGGCGCCCACACATTGGCATGCACATCAATTCCTGATTTGTTGGCGCATGTAGGTGAGACTGTCAAACAAGAAAAAGCCAGGATCCTGCTGTTTCAGAGTGGGTGAGATCCGTGTTCTCAGCCTGGCTGAATTCACTCACTGTCGACTTCAGTTTAACATTTCTGTAACCAAATAAACCGTAAACAAGCAGAGAGAGAGGCTGTAAAATACAGAGATGTGGGTGTGACTGAGTAGAACGTGACGTGTGTGCATGCCTAGTGGATGTCGAAGGGCACAGACATGTGGATTAAGCGTGATGCACTTGACCTTGAGCGAGTCAAGGGCTGCCCTTGACTCGCCCTTGCTGGCCAGCCTGACTCTCCCAGCGGCAGGCTTGAAACCCCTGGGTGACTGGGCCTCAGTGCATGGACAAAGGGTCAGGCGGTAACTTTTTAGGTCTAACTCTGTCTCTGGTAAAGGTAAAGCCGCCTGAAATTATTTAGTCGTAGATTTGTGCCACTGTGTCTGAGATAAGTCTCTTTCAAGTGATCAGCATCAAGTTTCTTTTTCAAGTGATAAATATAAAAAAATATATATATATCAGAGTGTCAGGTATAGTTCCTGACATATGACAGATCTGAGGGAAATTACTGCTGGCTAAACAAGTTACTCTCAAAAAGAAAGAGTTTGCTAAAAAATCTGAACAAAATTTTGGTGGTAAGACAAATGAAAGACATCTAAATAGCAGCCATTCGGAAAGCAGAAAAAGATAAATGATGGGTTCATATATTTGAGATGTGTAAAGTAAATGCCTTCACTGTGGCAGATTTAAAAAATGAAGAAAGTCAACCTAATTAAAGCAAGGTATGGAATCATGGCAAAAAGGCAATCTTCCTTTTCCTTTAAACAGGAATGATTTAATGGAAAAGGTGTTCTATGCTTGGGATTGAACCCGGCACTAAAAAAATAATATTCCTGCAATTAATACTACTGTAAAAGAAAGGTTTTTTCAATGTAGCCTTTCTTTTATGTCTACTGTGACCCACCAGTTAAAAAAGATGACACGGGAAAAAAGGACAATGAGATGAAGGTAGAGGGGAAAAGGGAATGGGAAAAAAACCAATGGAGGTTGTTCGTTCTAAAATATACAAGCCAATGATGGGATACTGGAAATCAATTAATTCAATAATGCACAATCAATGTTGTTATTGCGACTGAATGAGTTAGCTATATTCCTTTTCCGTTAAACAAGAATGATTTTATGGAAAAGGTGTTCTAGTCTTGGGATTGAAGTCGGGACTGAAAAAATAATATTCCTACGATTCCTACTACTTCAGAAGAAAGTTTTCGTCAAGGTAGTCTTTCTTTTATGTCTTCTGTGACCCACCAGTTAAAAAAGATAACACAGGAAAAAAAAGACAGTGAGATGAAGGTGAGAAGGGAAAAGTGAATGGGAATGGGAAAAAAACTATGGAGGTACTTCGTTCTAAAAATATACTACTCTATTTTGGGATACTGGAAATCAATTAATTCAATAACCCATAATCAATGGTGTTACTGCAACTGAATGAGTTAGCTATGTGAAATTGCTTTATATTTCTGACAAAGCTATCTGCGTTACATGGGATGACAGCAGCAACTACAAATGACAAGACATCAATAATGGTAGAGTGTATACCATTTTGAAAGTGACACTTTCAAACGACGTCTCCGGACTGGTTTATCAAGTGAGGTACTTAAGAAGGTTGTCTTAAACTTGTATGATTTGCATTTTTGCAATTTTGTGAAAAGTTATGAAAATGATGTAATATTAAGCAGAATTATGCAAAATGCATAACAATTATTTGGTGCTAATTTTTAGCATGAAATGCATCCTTGTATCCATTTTGGCTGAGATGACGCATAATGCCCAAGAAAATTGCAGACAAAATGCAGGTGCTGGAAACAGTACGGTTGAGTAGGAGAGTGTCGCGCCCCTAATGCCAACACTGACAGAATGTTGCTTGGGCTTTCTGCTTCTACATTGCAAGCCCACATTTGGCTTACATTTTATTGATATAAACAATCCAGAATAGACGAGGTTATGTGTTTATTGCCTAATGTTAATATCTGCCTCGACAGGTCCTTAAAACCGATACTCTAGCCGGACATTAATACATTCAGGCAAAGCCATGCCAGTTCCCGGAAGCTTTACATAAAAACTTTGATTAAAAATCTAGCGGTTGGAAGTCTCTGGACAATTTTGATTGTGCTCGCGCAGGTGAAGAAGCTAATTATGAAACAGGAGAATACAAATCATTTCAGTCTATCAAATTATATTTATTTCGGATTAACACATCCATCAAAACATTAGCAAGAATAGAACATTACATAAAAACGCAACTGATAGAACAAGCAAGGCCACAAGGTTCATAACGGTTTGAACAACTTGGGCAGTATAGTTCTATGGATAACAACACATAA
This sequence comes from Lissotriton vulgaris, assembly GCF_964263255.1. Lineage (NCBI taxonomy): Eukaryota > Metazoa > Chordata > Amphibia > Caudata > Salamandridae > Lissotriton > Lissotriton vulgaris. Next base: position 99,719,594 of record NC_141689.1, on the reverse strand, counting down.
AAAAAAAAACATTATTTAAAAAAAAGCAAATTTAAAGAACGTACAGTTTATCAAGTTAAAAGACCCATTAAAGAGGTAATTATTATCACCAAACCAATCACAAATAACATACACAAATGCAGTCAGCACCACTTAACATGCTTCATATGAAGTGCAACATACAATGGTCGCTCACAGCACCACTAGACTGTGAAAGCATGAAAACAAAATATCAAATCAGAGACATAAGGCACAGAATACACAGCAATGTAGCTGATAGCGGCATTCACTAAAAACAGCACATAAAATCATTGGGGCATATTATCAAGACAGGGGATAAAATTATGGCTGTTTTAATGGCAGAAAACTGCAGCTAAAGCGGCGATAATGGGCTTGATAATATGCTCTATGGAATTCCAATTGAAGCCCATGTTAGATGTCCTTCACATTTAAAACAGCGATCATTTTATTGCCTGTCTTGATAATATGCCCCATTGTTAAAAAAGTGCAAGTCGATAAATTCAAAGCGTCGGGGTTCTCAGGTGAGAGAACCCGACAGGGGGAATCATGGTTGGCGCCAAACCGTGCACAGATGTCAGAGGCGTAAATATACAGCGAAGCTGAGGATGTTTCATATAAAGTGCAAGGCGGGAAAGACTCTCTTGAATATGCATAAATGAAACACGACGTTAAGAAACAGTGTAATATAGACAAACGCCACAGATTTCATTATCACATATAACATCTCTGCTAGTGCGGACATTCGCTATAAAGCAGCCCAAAAATCATTACTAATAAAATGCAGGTGAAGAGTATAAAAAAAAAAACAACTTTCTCAGCGAAAGATACAAGGAACAGAATTGGTTGCTGGCACCGAGCAGTGCAGTGAATGACTTAGATTGAAAGCACATCTTCATATGATTGCACCGTGCAGAAAGCACTCTTGACACCGCAAAGCACTAAATAGAGTAAAAACTGTAAGACATTGGGGCTTATTTACGAGGGGATATCGCCATCAGAACATCACTTTTAGCAACGTTCTGGTCGTGAGATCCCCTTCTCCTTATGTTAAAGGTGGCGTTAAGGTCCCTTTTCACGCTTCACATAGTGTGGAAGGGGCGTGCCATGGGGGTCACTGTGGGCGTGCTGCTGCAACACTCATTGCTTTTTGACGCTGCCCCTTATTTACAAGGCTGAGGCCGCCCAAAACTAAGACCAGGCAATACCTGGTCTTAGACTGGCCTTACGAGGAGAAATTATTAATTTCTCCAATTTTTTTCTCTTTTTATGTGTGCTGCAGAATGCAGCACAAATAAAACGAGCAACTCGCCTTTAAAGATTGTTTATGCGCAACTTCCTGCACAAAAACAATTGTTCCTGCAGCGCAGGCACCCTTGCAATATGGTGTAAGTGGTGCCTGTGCTGGTGCTAGGCAGCTTTTTTTGTGCCGTTAGGGGAAACATAGGGGTACGCCGTATTTTTTAAATACGAAACATCCCTGTCTTTGAAAAATGTCAGAGTGCAATGTTACTAATTTTGGAGTAACACCACGCTCTGACATTTTATTGTAAATATCCCCCTATATTTGTTGAATATTGCCGGGTGACGGAAAAGACAAAATAACTATGCATGACTATTTTATCGTATAACCACAATCAAGTGTAGAAATGCATAAATGTTCCATGATCGTCATATCAGAAGCCATGCTGCTGGTTCTTTTTGCCCCTCAGATCTGGCTGGAAAGATGCTCTGACTCAAATAACATGCTGCACATTCTTTGCGCAGGAGTAAACATTGGTGTACATTGCATGAGCTTCTCAGAGCCTATAGAATGGGTTAAAGGGTCAGCCCTCTTCAGGCATTGGCTCACCTCACTCTGAGTGACAGCTTTCCGACCTTTCACGCACCCACACACAAAGCAGTTCCCTTCAGTGTCAGGGACTAATATGACAATTCGTGCTTTTTCAGAACAAAAATACTTTGATTTCAGCTAACCTCTTTTTTAGATTGACAAATGCACAACAACTTCCAGGACAACAAAGTTTTGCAAAAACCAGAACAAAACAAAACACAACGTTGACAAAGCAAAAAGGCTTGTGCTCGGTGCCAGACTTACTGGCTTTGCTGCTGGGTGTATTTTCTGTTTTTGCGACCCACAGTGGATGTGATTTCTTAACTATTTTTTCAAGTTTTACTTTTGTAAGAGTTTTAATTAACCAAGCGAATACACGACAGTATTAAATGCTCCAGCCTTGCTCTTGGGCTGCCTTCATTCAGAAATGAAGTCCCAAAGTGTGGCTCACTGGTTAGAGCAGGCAGACCCTGAAGCAGAGGTCAGACCCGGGACCAGGGTTCAATTCCCGACGCGGCAGGGTCTTGAGCTCAAATGTCCACGAACTCGATAATTCTCACTTCGGTGCCTGACCTAATCATGGGTTCACACTCTGCAACTCTGGGCATTAGCTTGCTTAATCTCCACAACGGCCTCCCCGCGGCAGGATGCCTGGCTTTCACCTTGGGATGCCCTGTAGGGGCTATCTCACAGGGAAAAACCAGGACAGGTTCCCAAGGCAAGCGCGGAGATACCCCTTCGGGGGTCGATTCAGGCGCTATATAAGAAATATAATAATAATAATAAACAGGTATTCACTCCCAGTGGAGCGGTCTGCCAAAGGGGTGAACTCTGGTGGCCCGATGGGTCACCGGCGGGGCGTGAATCACACTCATATGCTCTTCTGCCCACACACAAACAAAGTCAAAAGATAACATTGCAGTGAAAAATTGAGGCCCTATATGGTACTATGCATATCTAGGCTCCGAAGGTTGGTGAAAGTTAAGCCTAGCTCTCCAATCATGTTCCAACATATCTTGGTCTTAGTTAGAGATGGAAGTATCTGCTATTCTTTGGAAAGTGTCATGAATTATGGAATTAAGGAAAACTTTACACTGATGAAGGAAAGCAGAGAATCTTTGAAAAGTTTTCAAAAGTGAAAAAGTAGAACCTCACAAGAATCGGTGGTGAGAAAGACATTTTGAAGACCTCGCATCTTGTCATCCATTGTCTGTGTCTCTGTGTCTCGATGGTTCTTTTTCCTGTAGTAACTTCTTACCAGTCGGTCAGCAGTTGTCTCTGTTTTGGACCCCAAAGCCCGATGCCTCTCCCTCTATCTCCAACCTGTGCCTTTGGGTTTTCTCATATTTATAAGACGACTTTGGAACATGGTTGGTAAATGATTTTATTTTGCTCAATATGATATTTTTGACATAAACTTGTTTGTTTGAAATTGTATGAAATGTTTTAATTATGTAATCTTTTAAGGTTGATTTGCAGCCGAATAAAGATTTATTAATGATGATGATGATGAGACAGCTTTTTTTCTTCACTGTAGATATTCTGGTGGGATGATGGCTTGATTCGAAGTCTGTAGAATTGTGTTTTCTTCCGTAACTGTCCTTCTCCTCAGTCTCTTTTCTTTTGTTTCACCTTCTCTCTGTGGAAGGCCCAGAAGGATATTCGCAGGAAACCCCAGCGCCCTCCCACTCAAGAATTCAATGATATCCGTCCTACCTCAGCGCCAGAGCCCTCTTTTCTCTTTCTTCTCAGGCAGAGAGTTTTAATTCTAGTTCTGGTGCAGTCTGGAATGACAACCCACAAATACACAACAATGGTTGGAACAGCCAAGTGGGAGCTCTGAAGACAGAAAGAGGCTTGCTTGTCTTATCCCACTGCTTCTCAATGTTGGACGAGGCCAAATGTGAAAATAATTACTGAAGAAAATGGAAGAGTCTTCGCTGAAATGCGTTTGTCCAATTCTCAGATCTATCTTTTTCCTAAAATGTCCCAGGTTTCCCAAGAGCACTCATGGAAAGTTGTGCCAGCTGCAGAGGTCCACCTGGACGCATTGAACACGTTGCGAGTTTGCTTTTGCATCAGGACCAAAGCCGGGCGGCGCGATCCACTGTGCAAACTCTACAATTAAAACTCACTTTAGCTGACTGTGTTTGCACTTTCTTTTCCTTTACACCGGCCAGTTTGTTTTTCCCTGAAGTCGCCCCCCCCCCCTTTCTCGGACGATCCTCCAGTATTACGGGGGTGCGCTTCCCAACCTCAATCTACTCCAGCCCCTGACGGGGGTAAAGAACCACCAGCTTCCATGGTGAGCTTGACAGTCACCAGTTTGTGTATTTTTCAAATCATTCTAGGGCGCAGTGGAGTAACATAAGCCCCCGCGGTGTGGGGAGGGGGGGCCCTAGGCTCCAGGGTGCCCCCTCCGGCACTGTGCACGGGTGGCGGGCCCCTGGCCTGAGAGCCCCTCCTGACTGGGTCCAGGAATGTGTGTGTGGGGGGGGGGGGAGGGGAGCTCCAGGGTGCCCCCTCTGGCACTGTGCACGGGTGGCGGGCCCCTGGCCTCCGTGCTCCTCTTGAATGGGTCTGGGTGTGTGGAGGGGCTGAGCTCCAAGGTGCCCGTTTGGGCACTGTGCATGGGCAGCTGGCCCCGGCCTGAAAGCCCCTCCTGACTGGGTCTGGGTGTGTATGGGGGGGTGAGCTCCAAGGTGCCCCCTCCGGCACTGTGCGCGGGTGGTGGGCCCCTGGCATCGGTGCTCCTCCTGACTGGGTCTGGGTGTGTGTGGGGGGCTGAGCTCCAAGGTGCCCTCCTCCGGCACTGTGCGCGGGCGGCGGGCCCCTCGACTGAGAGCTCTTCCTGACTGGGGCCAGGGATGTGTGGGGGTCCTCCATGTTCTTTGTAGGGGGGGGCCTCAAGTTTCGTTTATGGCACGGGGAGGGCCGCCCGCATGGAACGCCCACTCTCCACACTTGGGAGATAAGTGACTCATACATAGTTTTGCACAATACTTTGGTGAATTGCAAATGTGCATTTGCCCTCGTGCATGAAGTCATTTCTGTTTGTAAGTTGGGTGTACACACGTAAACGTCTTTTGTGAATCAAGGCCCCGAGCCACAAAAGTAAACTTACACTTTTGTGTACGTTTACAATTTTTTGCATCTCACCGAACAATTTTACGAGTCGGATCTTTCCAACTGCCTCTGCATTTATGTGCGGATTCTCCTCCGTGAGTGTGGAGACGCCACAGTCCTAAGATACTACTAGTAAAATTCCTTTGTGAATTGCTGAAGATCATAAACTTACACAAAAGTGCACGTTTACCTTTGTGAATGAGGCCCCAAGTGTGATGCTGCATCAGGGTACACAAAGAAAGGCACACGCCCTGCTTCCTTCAAGTGACGGGGGGGCTCATTGCTCGAGAGTACAGTGAAAGGCGCGTGGGCAGCACATATGCGTGTTGCACAGAGAAGCATATGCGACTCGGAGGGAAGTGGCGCCGTTTTTTCTAGCCATACGACAGCTCTTTTGCCAGCGCAGACGCAGCACCTGCTATAGGAAGCTGGGTTTATTTTGTGTTCTTGACATATAAACATATGTGTTTTCTATTTTGCCACATGGCGGGTGAGAGCAGCATTTTCCTTTATTCGGTTTATTTCTGCAAATGTCCCTCTGTGGCACATGTCCTGATTATTGGTTCTGATGCCTGTTGTGTTCTGCTGTGACAGCCCCGTTCAGCTTCTTGTTCAGTTTCAGTTGTCTGCAAAATCACAGAATTGTTTTCCAAAAATATTTGAAGTTATGTGCAATTTACACAAAATTGAATTCAAGGATATCCTTCTCGGTTAAAGTCACACCGGTTACCGAAAAGGGAACGCGCTTGTGGAGAAAAGTCTCTTTCAACACATTTTCTGCTCAAACCAGTTCTGTGCAGCAAAAAATTGTGCGAAATCTCATGCTGGCATAATTTCTAATACTTCACATGATTTGTGTAAAACAAAATTCTTCAAATTATGAGAATTACTTGCGCCTAACTGAAGATGTTATTTGGGACAAATTAATGGGCCTATTTACAAGCCCCTTGTGCAGCCGGTCCGTCAATTTTTTTGACACTCGGCAGCGCAGTGTACGGACCCAAATTTACAAAGTCACCTAAACCCTGCGTGCTTTTCACGGGCTTTTAAATATGTGCCTTTTCACGCATTACTCTGTGTAAAAGGGGCGTTCCATGGTGTTGCTGTGGGTGCTCCCACGCAACACCCGTGGATTCTGACACATTCCCAGTTTGACAAGGTTCTGTAAACCTGGAAATGCGTCGGATTCTAACACCTCCTCAGGGGAGTTATTAAAGTGGCGTAAGAAAGAGAAATACCTTTATTACTCATCAATTTTTGCTCTTTTTATGCAGCACACATAGGAGGGGGGAAATGCCACCAATGATAGTTTTTGTGCAGGAAGGTGTTCCTGCAGAAGAACAATCATCACTGCAGCGCAGGCACCCTTGCATCATGGTGCCAGGGTGCCCACATTGACCCGAGGCAACCAATTGTGTGCCAGCGTAGAAGAAAGCACAGGGATCTGTCAGATTGTTGTAAATACGATGCATCCCTGCACTTTCCTAATGATGCAGCTCAGAGCAGCAAGATGGCTTGCAGCACTGCGCAGCATAATTTTCTTGTAAATATGCCCCTTAATGTCATAGGAAAGGTCTAGTCTAATTTATATATATTTTGACAACTTTTGGAGCACGGCTTTCATCCACAGGCGTCCTGGAGAAGTGATGTGATCTGACACTATTGATAAAAACCCATATTTTTTCCCATGGTGGTGTTTGAGGGGCTAACAGACATAAGTAGCAATGATTGGGGTCTTAACTCAAGTGGAGTCAAGCTATGCCGGCTGATGAGGGGTGAAACCTCAAAACCGGTCGTAGGATGCTTGTTCCAGTCCAGGGAGGACCTGGCTTAGCAGTTCGGGCTGGACTGTTCCCATTGGGCGCAGGGTCAAGACTGATTTGCATATGGCTGGGTTCAAACTAGAATGGCATGGGGAACAAAAAAAAGATGGATTTAAGTCCAGATATCTGCATTGGGATTAATGTATGACATTGTTAGGCATTCAGTCTATCAATTGTTGTTTTTGCATTTGTCACCCCGAGTGGGACAGGTATGCCCAGACGTGGGTCCGTGCTCTCCATGCCACTGGAATGAAGCTATCCTGGCTGATGAGGGGTGAAACCCCAAAACCAGTCCTAGGATGCTTGTTTCCAGTCCAGGGAGGACCTGGCCTGGCAGTTCGGGCTGTGCTGTTCCCATTGGGCGCATTGTCAAGACTGATTTGCATATGGCTGGGTTCAAACTGGAATGGCACGGGGAACAAAAAAACTACAGATTTAGGCCCAGATCTCTGCACTGGGGTTAATGTATGACATATTAGCATGTTCCCCCGAGTGGGACGGGTATGCACAGACATAGGTCCCGTGCTATCCATACCACTGGAGTCAAGCTATCCTGGCTGATGAGGGGTGATACCCCAAAACATGTCCTAGGATAGTTGTTTCTAGTCCAGTGAGGACCTGGCCTGGCAGTTCTGGCTGGACTGTTCCCATTGGGTGCATGGTCAAGACTGATTTGTCTATGGCTGGGTTCAAATTGGAATGGCATGGGGAACAAAAAAACATTTGATTTAGTCCCAGATCTCTGTTCTGGGGTCAATGTATGACATTGTTCTGTATTCTGTCCATCAATTGTTCTTTTTTCAAAAAGTATTTATGCAGCCCTTAAACAGTAATAAATTAAATTACAACACAAGAACTTGGGAAAAATAGAGTACATTTCAATAATCATTCAAGACCAAAACAACACAAATCCAGTGAGTACATCTGAAGTTATGCAATTTTAAAGATTTAGATAAAAGTTGCGCCAAAAAGCGCAAAGCAGCAACTGATGGTTTTTGGTTACGCTGGTCCTGGAAAGAGCCACAAATTCATGCCGACCACCAGGGAGTACAGGCCAAGCCCAGGACCAAGATTGGCTCGCTAAGGATTGAACCGTATGTCCTTGGTGCGCAGTCTGCACGGCAATGCTTTTTGAGGCTTCACGTTTTCTGGCATCCATTCCGATGAAGCTATGCAGCGAAGCTTTGTGGGGCTGTGAGTCACTCTGCATCTGATGAGCTGAGTGACGAGGCTTTGCTGGGCTTTGCGTTACTCTACGTCGGTTCTGATGAAGCTGGAAGATGTGACGCAAGGCTTTGTGGGAGTTTATGTCGCTCTGTGTCGAATCTTGCTGAAGCTGGCAGCTGTTAAAAGTATATGTCCTAACTATTTAAATGCAATGCACACTGCTCTAAGGACTATTTAAGACTAACCGAGGGGTGACTTATATGTATTAAGAAGAGAGTTTTAGGCTTGGCAAAAGGTTTATTTTTTCCAAATCGAATTGGCTGTTTAAAACTACTCACAGGCTCAATAGCACATCTGGGATATGTTGTAAGGGACTTCTTAAGTGGGTGGCGCAATAAGTGCTGCTGGCCCACTAGTAGCATTTAATTTACAGGCCCTGGGTACATGCAGTACCACTTTACTAGGGACTTATGAGTAAACTGAACATGCCAGTCAGGTGTAAGCCAATTTTACCATGTTTTAGGAAGTGAGCACAAGTACTTTAGCACTGGTTAGGAGTGGTTAAGTGTACATAGTCCTAAGGCCATGCCCCCAAAAATTAATCAAAACAGGAGGGTGAAGGCACAACGTTTGGGGGTGACCCCCTGCAGCAAAAGTGTACATTTTCCTGCCCACTCTTTAGCACCCAACCAGATTAGCCTATATGTATGAAATGTACATTGCCTGTCATGAAATACCCATTACTGTGCATATAGATTCCAGGGTATCTACCGCACCTTCGATAAATAATTACTTGCTGATAAATGTTACCATGTCTAACCTACCAAAATTTACCAGGTGAATAGGTGCAGCAAATACAAAAACATGTGGAATTAAATAGGATAAGAATAAATTCCACGTTATTCCCTATTTTCGGAGAGGATACTCAGAATAGGAGATATATTTACCACACACAGTCAACACCACACGTCATGATGTTGGTGTTTACAAGGTGTGCTAAGTACCCCTTTATAATGCGACCCCCATTCTTTTGCATGCCGGGGAGCAGGGCAAGGATCACTGCAGCCTGTCTGGAGCACCCTCTGGTGCTCCCACACCATATCCTATGCTTACTGCAGACTCCATAATTCAATGAGTCCAAACAACCAAACGCGCTGCGAGAACCTCGCGTCGGCTGTTCCAGGGGATTGGTTTCACTCAAATAGAAGGCGAACCATCCAAAGACCCATCATGCGTAATTATAAACATTACCATTTTAGCATGCTTGTTTCTGTTTATTACATTATGTCCTATTACACCACATATGCATGAAGCTGTTTTGTGGCACCATCTCTGGGGTGGTTTTATTGTGACAGGGCAGTGATTCAGTGATGCAAGTTGTTTACCTTGGATCATCAAATTTGACCTGCTGGGGGTATAGAACTCACATACTTAACCAACCTATCCTTATGTCATCAGTTAGTTATAAAACTGGATTACCATGACGTACACAGGGCGGGCTTTGAGTCAGTCGTCATCAGCCAGCGGCTTTCACGTATTTTCAGGGTTTCTCATTGCTTGGATGGGCTGCCCATCAACACCGTGATGTTTCGTGGATGGTTACATTGTCTCCTTTGAGTTCCCCTTAGGTTTCAGTGGAGAGGCGTCAAATCGTCAAATCGTCCTTTAATTCCACTGCTCATGCAGTATGACGGCCCGGGTTTGTAATTGAGACCCAGTGTGTGCTCTTTGATGCATGTACTTTGCTGATTTTAGAACATTTTATTGCAGATTTATGTATTTCTTTTTTTTTTTTTTGCTTAACAATTGATGCTGCATGGATGCCTTAGCTTGTAATAAAGACACCTTACTATTCTCTAGCTTGAAAAACAATTGAACTGTGGTGGAATGGTCCACAGTAGAAAATATGTTGTGGAAAATGCAAAACTACAGGACCCCGTTACTTGCCAGCAAAAAGCATGAGAAGAACAAAAGTGTATTTAACAAGACTTAAACGAAATTACAGTAAAATGTACAAAACCACCAGGCAAAACTTTAAGGTTACACTTCTGAAAGTAATTCGTACATAGCAAGAAAATAACTATATGTGGGTATTTTCTAAGTATGACCCACATTACGCTCTCTCAGTTTCACAGTGTAAGTGATAAATACTGTTTCTATGTAATAAGTTTCCTGCTAAAATGTTTTACAGCTCATGTCAATGTAACAGGTGTGCCTTTCCCAACCTTCCCACACAGAGTGCAAGTCCTAAGAAGGTGGAGACTACCCAAGGTAGGCAGTATGCAAGTGACATCATAGCGCATGACATCGTACGTGGCATCACAGGAAGTGGCATCACAACCCATGACCGCACAGGAAGTGACATCACAAGAAGTGACATCAGATCTTAATAACTAGGACATTAGTTTAGCAGTTCTATCATGAGTATATTTGAGATTTAAAAAGTGAGATTTTGGGTTGACTTGTGCCAAAATAGTGACGCAACCTCAACACAAAATCTGGGCCTCAACGTATACATTTTTTTTAAACTCTTCCACAAAGAAATTGGCAGCAAGGAGAAATGTAGCAGTAAATCTGTTCTGCTAAATTGGTAGCAATGGCTGCATTTAAATATATCTTATAGATTTAATCCCCTGCTGTAGAGATCTTCGTGTGCCCAGTAAATCTCAGTGAATAATAATAATGGTAAGATAACTCTGGAGGTTACTGCATTTGCTGGATAGGTCGGTTTCTGTCTAGTTTCATGGTGGAATCAAAGTAAAATAGAGGATTACATTATAATAATTGGCAAAAAATGTGTGAAATAAATAACTAATACTAATACAAAATGTGGCGCATCATGCCGCATGATATGCCTTTTCTTGCCGCATAGTTTACTCAGCCCTGCCACATAATTTGGCCTTCTCCTGGCCTGTCTATTGATACATTAGCATTAGTGCTCCCCTTAAAGTAACCCAGCAGCATGTGCTCCCTTTCCATTTGAAATATGTCATAGAATCGGCAGGATGAAGGAAGATGATGGAAGCCAAATGTTAACTTGCATCTCTTAAAAAAATGGAATAAAGTAACAACACTTAAAATAACTGGATGATTTATGGATTTTTATATTGTGGGCCAATCAATCCATAGAAAGAGTTTTTGGTTGAACCAATTTTCCTTAACACAAAGAAAGGTTTGCTGAATAAGAAAAAACAATGACAAAATAACCCAGCCATCCACTTATAATCAATGCAGAACAAGGTTCACAGGAACTGCTGAGGAAGCAGAAATGGAGCTGGTGACTCTGCCAGATTTGAAAAACTTTTGTTATTCATTGGGGCTTGCATAAACGTTTCCGCACTTTGGATATAAGATCCTGCCAAACTAAGAGACATTTGTTTTCTATTTTTTAGCCTTATATATGTTGGATGTCTTTTTAATATTGCCACACTCATCTCATGTGTTTTACCTTCATATTTTAGCTGACAGCTATATAAGAAATGTTACCCTACAGAACTGTGCCAAAGCAGCATTTCTGTTATTGCATATAGAATAATTAATTCCAAAGGGACATGCTAAGAATATAAAGGTCACATCAGGATTTCATGGCCAGAACGTTTCGGCAGAAGATGTTTTCCAAGTTCATGGTATGTGGAGGAGAGGTGTGTCTACTAGTAGGGTGTATTTTATTCTGTATACTGAAAGAACAAGGACATTTGTAAAATGCCTGTGAGATTTCATTAATGCTGAATTCTTCTTCGATTTACACATTAAACATTGGACTGTTGGGAGTTGAATTGCAGAGAATGGTGAGCCCGAAGGCTAGTAATGGATGGTATGGGCCTCTCACTCCATCTTTACACTGTTTGTCTTATTGGGGGTGTCTAGTGAATGATGTCAAAATAGGTTTTATTTACCATCTACACATTATCAAACAAAAAGACTTTAACGTACTCTTATAGTTGGTATCTGCCGATAACGTAATGTAAGAAATCGGGTTGCTGGTTGACTGGGTTTTGAGCCTGAGTCAAGCAGTAACCACAATTCCTCTCAGGATGACGTCACAAGCAACCCTAAATTAATCTCTGCTCAACCCCTAAGTCTTTGTGACATTCTGATCTATGCATCAGCGGTGATGCATCAGTTCTTAATAGGGTTGTGCAGCACAGCAGAGGAGTTACATCAGTTCTGCTTGGTCCACACAGGCGGGTAGAGCACCTTAGGCCCACTTCCAAGGGTCCAGGACTGGGGTGGCACCAGTTGGCAGGGTAGATTCACTGACGGCAAAGTCCAGCTGCAGGTGCAAGGTGGTAGGAAGCATGTTGTGTCCCTGAGGCTTTAGAGTAGAATGCTATCCAACTTGCCCTTGGAGTCACTGTCGGGTTCTGGGCTCAAGATGTACAAGTCCAGTCCGTTTCACCCAGGCAGGAGGGCAGCAGGTCAGCAAGCATGGCAACAATCTGTAGGTGAGGAAATTAGTAAGGAAACAATCAAACAGAGTGGCAGTCTTTCAGCAGAGACAGCAGTCCTACTTCCTGGCAGAGTATCCACAGGTCCCGAAGTTTACTGAAGAGATGCTGGCTGAGGTCCAGTATTTATACCCAGTTGTGCCTTTGAAGTTGGGGGCAATCTTCTAGAAGTTTCCTTTTAAAGTCTCCAGGCGTCCGGCCTTCCATGCATTGGCTCCAGACAAATGACGGGAGTATGTTGTGTGGACCCAGCACACAGCCTATTCAAGTGTAAGTTGGACTGACTCCATCTCCGCCATCCCAACCTGCCAGTGATGGCCCATCTAGGCACACCTAAACTCTTGACTGTGTCTGGCTGTTGAGGAGGAATACGCAAAGCCTACCCGTCAGCTACGCCCAGTCATGTGACCCAGAGACAGGCTGCAGGCACTAAGTGGCTAAGACAGGAAAATGCCAACTTACTAAAAGTGGAGTTTTCAAAATTGTAATTTATAATCTAACTTTACCACAAGAGAGGATTTTTATTTACAGGAAATGGTTATCTGCTCCAAGTTTTACATTACAGTTTATTAAATGTAATAAAGTAACTCCAATAATAGTCTATGGGAGAGGTAGGCATTCCAGTAGTAAAACATGAATTTAAGGGTTCTTCATTCCCAGAACATGTAAAATTTAAACGGTACATGTCCAACCTTTTAAATACATTGCACCCTGCCCTGTGGGCTGTATAGGGCCTACTCTAGGGGTGACATATGTATTATAAAGGGAGGGTTGGGCCTTGCAAAAGGTTTATTTTGGCAGGTCGAAATGGTTGAAATGGTGGTTTAAAACTGTACACACCCGCTGGGAAGGCAAACCGAAGCAAAAAGGAGATCGGCAGAGGAAAGGAAGAGAGAAGCGCAAGATGGCAGCGAGAGCCTAGAGGAGGACCCAAAGGAGATAGCAAGAAGGCAGCCATCTTAAGCAGGAGCGAAGCCAGTGGCAACCATCTTGGTTAGGCAAGACAAAGCAAGGCGAGGCAAACTCCTACAGAACCGAACAACCGCCGCAACCATTAGACAAGCCAAGCTACGGAGCCTGTCAGCGACGCCGGCGGAGAAAGGCAGGCCGCGGGCAGAACTAATCCCTGCCTAACTAACGGGAATCACAGGCGAAGGTAGCGGCCATCTTGGGAAGGGCACAGAGGGTAAACAAACAGCCCTCGCGAGGGGCGAAACGACACGGCACGAAAGCCGCCCCCCCCCCGACCTAATCGGCAAGCGTCAGGCGAAACTTGACAAACGACGGGTAGAGGTGCAAGCCCCTTCCTAACCGAAGAAGATCAGGTGTACAAGCCATCGACCAGGAAGCAGTGACGCAGGGGCGGCCATCTTGGGCAGGTTGCTGAGAAAGTAAACACACGGCCATTTTTAGAGTCAAGAACCAAGCGTAAAAACAGCGTGCAACGCAATAACACCCCACACAAGGAAGAGGCAGCCCTACAAAAGGAAAGAAAGCGGACAAGTAGGCAGAGATTGGGGGAAACGAAACACGAAGCAAGGCACAAACAACAAGCCGCCAAAACAGAGCAGCGCCAACGAGGTAGGCGCCAAACCAAGCCACAGCAAGGCAGAAGGCACGGAAGAAGGAGGGCCAGCAAGCAGGAGACCACACCCAACTACGAATAGCGAGGCCCCCGCACCACTCCAGCAATAACTACAGAGTGGGAAGAAGTGAAGACCGGGAGGCACACAAAGAGGGGGAAGACACATAAGGGGGAGATACCGCAAGAGGCTGGCGGAATCCAGGACCAAGACAAGAGTGGTCAAGTGGCCACCCAGATTCAGGGATAGCAGCATAACAGCAGCATCAATGCCAAGCAACAAGGAAGATAAAGGACAAAAAAAAAAGAACCCACAAAACAACAACTAACAGAAGGAAGACCCCAAACGCACCAGGTCAGAAGAGGCTTCGACACCATGGCGGAAAGAGATGGCAAACAGATCACAAATGACCAAAAAAAGAGCAAAAACAACATAACTGCCTCACCTGTGAAATCTGACGAAAACTGATGTACATAGACAGCACTCATTTCCCTTCCTTTCCCACTCCTCTCCCTGTGGGCACCATGGATACTGTAAGTTATTGACCGTATCACCCTGCCAGTAAGAACCCGTACCCCTATGCATATGTGCAGCCATTCCAGGCACCATGGCCTTTTTACCCATTGGAATCCCCAGCTTCCCTCCTGCGCGTATCTTGCACCCCCTCTCTCATGTATAGACCATGAAACCCTTTCCCTTTGCGCGACCCTGATGTGAAAAGGTAACCCTCCTGCTTGACCCAGGCCTTCCCCATTTCCCTCTCGAAGAAGCATCCTTCGCCTCAGCTGACATAGCCCCCCCCCCCAGTTGTATCTGACTGCCCCTGTTCTCTCATGTACAGGTCATAAGATCTCTCTCTCTCTCTCTCTCTCTGCGCGACTCTGGCCCTGCACGCACCCTGACCCCCTCCTTCTCCTCATATGAGCAAGTCATAAACCCTCTTCCTCCGCAAAGCCCTGTCCTTGAGAGTCACGGCCGCGCCTGACCAGCACCTCCTTCCCTTCCCTGAATGCTCCTCTATTGACAAGCCCTCCCTCCACGCTCGATTGTCCACGCAGGCATGAATACCACTCCTTTGATGACCCCTTCCCCCGAGTTCGGCTGACCACACATGTCCGAGGCCATCGCCTAAGCCAGGAGATACCATTTACTGCCCTTATTGTATGCCTAGCCACCCCACCCCCTGGGCCATGATCAGGCGCACACATCCTACGAAACACTCAGCTGCATGATTGCCCTCCCCTCTTATCAGCAGGTCAAGGGTCCCCATTGTGAACGTATGTGGAGTAGGATCATCACGAGGATTATAGGGATGTCTTCCTTTTGCGACATACTGACCTGATTGTACCATCAAATGTTTTGCAAAGTATAAAAGCAAGAGTCTCAAGCTCACTTGTTAGAGCACCTCCCGAAAGACACTGTGTTTCGTGTCCGAAATGACTGGCTCTCCTCATGAGAAATAAACTCTGTTCTTGATTCCTGCTCCCAGCGCCCGTCTCTTTATTTTGGTAACTATTCAGAATGGGAACTAAGAGGCGGTTTGCGCCAGCAGCCTGGGCATCGATAGAATTATGGGCTCACTTTCCACAATTGGCGTCCCAACGCGGGGTCCATCAGTGACATAGGGTTCGGTAAGAGAGATCCAGACGAAGAAGTGAAAGTCTAAAATGATCGGAGTATACCTGCCTTGAGAGGGCCCTAGCCCGGCTGCCGATCGACAGAACTTCACCAATTCTGAACGGACCTCTCTTGAGTGACCTATTGTCCTGACTGGAATCCCACAGGAATGCTACATGGAGTAAGAGAACGATCGGGCGCTGGAGGAGGGAGTCGAAGAACTGTCCGTATGGTCCGGTCCGGGTAAGATTAAGTAGGGTGTTTTTACGCCTGATTGGTAGGGTGGCTCTATCCACCTGATTGATTGATTGTTTGTATTGAAAATCGGTATTTGTATACTGATATTGGTTGGTATTGGTTCATTTAGCTTTGAAGGCTACTTGACATATTGGTTCTCTTTTGAGAACGAGACATTCTCTGTTTGCAAACAGCGGCGAATAGGAACGTCGTCCCTCTTTGCAGATAGAGAAGGGTAGGTAATGCAGACTTTTGTCCCCGTTGTAATTCGTCATGCCTACTTTTCTCCCCACTGAATTGTTTGAAGTCGATTAATAATCGATTGTTGTTCTTTGAGATCTTCCCTGTCCACAAACAGAGACGAATAGGAATATTCTGTTCCCTTTATGGATAGCGAAGGGCAGGTAATGCAGACATTTGTCCCCGTTGTAATCCGTCATGCCTGTTTTTCTCCCCATTGGTTGGTTGGTTGCCTGGACATTGTTGTCTCAGGAATTGTTTCGTTTGAGGTATTTTCTATTTGCAAACAACGTGAAATAGAAATATTCTGTCTTTGCAAGTAGAAAAGGGTAGGTTATGCCCCTTTGTGAATTCGTCAGTCCTACCCACTCCCCACTGGTTGGTGATTGTGGGGTAGCTCGCATGGTCCGCCCAGGAGACTACCCTTATGGAGGACATATGCTCTCTACTCATGGGCCATTTAGTAGAAAATAGACCGACTGGTCCGTCCAGGAGGCTACCCTAGTAAGTGGAAGTACATCGCTCGGTCTGTCCAGGATGATACCCTAATGAAGGAATATATGTTCCCCTTTTGATCGATAATCTCGTTCCACCCCGGACCATTTATTGGAGGGGACTCGTCTGGTCCGTCCAGATGTACCCCCCTAGTGAAAAGGACGCATAAAAAATATGAAGTGATCACCGTTCCCTACTAACAGAAAGCTTTAGCTCGAAACACGCTAAGGAAGAGAAAGAAAAATAAAAAGAAATCAGGCTAAGTCAGTAACCCCCTGATGAGCTTTTGACTTCACCAAAAATAAGAAACATTAGAAATAGTTCGTAATAAGAAATGTAAAATGGCGAAAAGATTTGATAGCAGAACATAGCCACGAGGTAGCTAGGCTTCACTGCCTGTTCCTGCTCCCAACATGTCTGCCTCATTGCCCGCCCCGCCCAAATAACGGTCACATGAAATAGAAACAACTCAATAGGTACCTACCCCCATTCCGGAAGCTCCCGAAGTGCAACAGGTCCGCGGTTACGCCCATCCGGAAGGCGAGGCCTGGAGGCACGAGGGACTCGCCCGGCCACGGTCAGGAGGAGATGATGTTGGGCAGGCGGTCCAAAGGATGACAAGGACCTCTCCATCTTTTCTCTTCTGCCGCCCTGCAGGCCGCGGGGAGAGAGGGGGCTGTCTTGCCTCGGCCACCGACCACCCCTCTCTCTCACCCGATCCGGCTTTTTGTCGAAGGCCGAAGCCAAGGCGAGGACGGCGGCAAATCAAGTAGTCCCGCCACATGCCAAATTCGCCGCATGCCGTCGCCTGCATAGGTACAGGCAGTCCCGCCACATTTCAAGCCCCCCTGGAGAGTTGGAGGTAGTCCCGCCACATGTCAAAAAAGGGAGGGGGGGGGGCTGTCTTGCCTCAGCCGCCGACCACCCCCCCCCCCATCATCAATGGCTGGAACGGCCAATGTCGAAAACGATGGAGCCGAAGAACGGCGCGGGGTCGCTGGAAGGGGGAGGCGGCGCGAACGACCCTCCCCCACCTCCCTCCAGGTGGAGGCTTCCAGCGACACCCCAACACTCTTTGCTTAAAGAGGGTCAACATCAAAAAGCGGTCTTCTGCCCAGGACGGGCACTCGCTCCATATCGCCTCTCCTCGACCTTGAAGATTCTATAAGAGCCGGGGGGCCCCCGACCCTCTGCATGGGTGCCCCCGCCCCCTTCGCTGGGAACCACGACATCGGTGCTACTCCTGCCGGCACCAGACTCGGATCGGAAATGGCTAAAATGCCGCCACGGCACAGGCTTGTTCAGTTCCGGAGGAACACCAGAATGACCCGGTAGGAAAATTGTTGCCGCCCTTCCCATTCTTTGACTCGTGGTCCATATTGTTAGACTGTTAACCACATTGCACGAGACTTTCTGAACTGCCAATGGAAAGTTCTGGGCCAACCATGCGAGACTAGAGATACTCTGACTGTGCTGGAACTTGCCTGACCCCACCCAAAATGGCGCCGACACAAAATGAGACGTTTTTAATGAACTTTGTTGCACCCTGATTGCGCAAGCTTTTTACCCCGAGATATATATAACGTTTGAATAATGAAAGTAGATATGAAGGATATTGAGTATGTGCTTGGACAATGAATTGACTTAGGGTGGGTACCGATTATGAGATGGAAAATGAATTGGTGTAATTTAAGGTAATGAATGAACATTGGATAATGTATTTATGAATTTGTTAAAGATGAATTACTGACATGCATCATGCTTGCTCTGTAGGGGAGTTTAATACGATTTTATTGCACTGCCGCACTTTATGCAATGAACTGCCACCAGCTTTGTTCTCCTTATGTACAGTTCCAATCTGCTCCGTGGCTAGTCCACCGGGTTGTAGGCCTGTATTTATGTGTCAACGCTTTTTATTAAAAGTATTTTGAAAACGAAAGCATAGTTGTAGCGGTTGCATTAATGAGTTTTGAATGTATTACTACTGTGAACAACGAGAAAGTATGACGAAGGTTAAAGGTTAAAAAGGACCCGATATTCAGCAGCCACACTATGTGTCACAGGCAGCCGGAAAAGTGCTTTAGAAGACCTAAAAACGACACCACAGAAATGCCGCCTGACCGCCACCCTTGTACCCGATCGAAAGGGGTTACGACCAAGTAACTCACGTAGATACGCAGATCGTCAATGATTATCTGTCTTACCTGTCTGGTCCATTAGGGCTTAAACGCCGTGATGGTAGGGAAATGCACTACGTGAAAATAGGTCGAGTATGTGGTAGGTAAAAACATTTCCGGATTACTGCATGCTGATGAGGTTTGAATATTGGCCCCCCCCCACCCCTTCTTTCTCCTCCCTTCTGCAGGTCACGTCGGGACACTGGCTGATGTATAGATGGACGACGACCGAACCGCCGATGAGAAGGGGAAGAAAGGAATATGAGCATGGTCCTTATGACAAATAAAAGTTTTTTTAAGACGTAGACTTAAACATGACTGTTCCTCCTTAGAACATAGCAACTGGGAGGATGGACTGACATAGAAACTGGACAGGTACTGAATGACGGGAAAAGAAAAATTTTTTGACTAGAAACGACGCGTTAAATGATATAACTGGACGTTTTTACTAGGTAGGGAGAGGACAAAGAAAAATATACGGGTAAGGGTTGCCACGGCACCACCCGCCTAGGGAGTTAGAAATGTTGCCGATGTTCAAAATGCACTGCCCCCTTTCTCACACTCTTACAGATATAGCCAAGCTGTCCGACTGTTTTCCCGATCAATATTTGCCGTTGCCTCGGCCTGGAGAACTTCCCACCACAGGAGGGAACAGAAAAATGGTTTAAGATCCAACCATGGGTAACTAGCGCAACCAGGTTAATTTCTGATCGACCAACCGAGGTGTGAGTATTGGTAATTGGGAACGCTCGCAGGCATGACAAGCGAGAAGGAAAAGGGGGGAAGGGCAGAAAGAGCTAAGCACGTAGATAAATAGGATAGTAACGATATGTAGAAAATATAAAAACAGATCTTGTAGACTAACAATTGTTTCCTGTCTTGTCGTGAATGTCTTGTACATGCGTAATATATGTGCCGTCTCCCCTGTCTGAGTTTGTGTGTGTGTAACGTACGAATTTATGTCTCCCCTCTATCTGTATCTGCGGGTCGCCTGACCTTTGCTGTTCTGTGTTGTGAGCGCACTAAATGACCTATTTTCGTACACGTCTCTCTCTCTCTTCACTCCTTTTTATCTCTCTTTCTCTCTCTCTCTCTCTCTTCACTCCTTTTTATCTCTCTCTCTTTCTCTCTCTCTCTCTCCCTCTCCTTACATGTCATACGTGTACCGAATGGCTCGTTTAGATTGCGGACGACTCTCACTCTCTATGAGAGTCTCCCTATTTTCCCTCCCCCTTTTTGGTAAAATTGTGCCCCACCGGCACCAGTCTGATTTGATACATATTTGAACGCAAAGGTGTTCAGCGAAATTGACCGAAACTAAAATGACTGTATTTTCGCCATGTTACTGCCTCTCCTTTCTGCAAAATTAATGAACTTGAATTGGCTGAGAAGGAAAGGACAGGTAAGACGACTAAAGTCCCCCAAATCAGGCCATTTATAGGGGAACTGTATGTCAATGGCATCTTATGTCTGTTCTTCAGAGACGAACGCCAACGTCTAGATTGACACCCAATACCCAGATTGCCCCACCCCTTTGCACCCAAGCGCAAGCGCCCGAAGCATCCCCGCCCCATTTTTGATAGAACCACTTCTGCTGTCCCGGGTATAAACGTAATGACCATGGGTAGCTGTTGACCCTTGAGGAAATCTTGTTTTGCCCGACTCTCGACGATAGCACCCCCGCCCTGTCTGAAAATATGATTGTTCCTGAAGAGACATGCTCTGTAATATTGAATATGATGTAACGCACAGTTGATGGAAATGTCATTTATCCTCATGTGAGTTATAAATAGGACAATGAATAAACCTGCCATAGACTCAGTAGGAATGCTGACACATGCACTGCTTGGTAATAGACCTCTGACTGTGACCGATGAGCATAAAATCTCAAATGCGGAGAATTGAGGGAGGAATTCATATGCGTAGATGTCTTCTTCTGCCATTTCTCTAAAACGTTGTCTTGTACCTATTCAAAGATTCACGATCACCGGAGGAGATGGGTCAGATGTGACGTTCAGCCTGACTGCAGACCTTGGGACACGTATGACATCGACCAGAGGTGGAGCTGCAGAGCAACAAGGCACGGGACGAGACCGCAATTTCAACGTGGAAAATGAAAAAATGACGGGCCGCCTCGAAGCCCTCCGACTGCTAACCCACGTGTGCCTGGAGTCTCCGTCTGCCTTCTTAGGGCCCGATTGATGGGCCTGCCTGCTTGTTATCCTTTGCTCCCTTGGTCCCTTTTTGTGTGTCCCAGGAACTCTGACCCAACTCCGCTCACTCTTTCTCCTATCGACTATTTGAACCACATCCACCCACCTTCCCACGTGACTTTCTGCCAAAGGAAAGAGCTGCGATTATATGGGAAGAGGGTGTTGCCACAGAACTATAGGTGCCGAGCATAAGGCGCCGCCAAACGGACTGTTTAGGGAACAGGACTGTGGTCTAACAGCAGAGGACTGACCGCACCCTGCAACGCGTAAGGATCGAACCGAGCTGGACCTATAGCTCCACCGCCGGTGCTCAACAGTGCCAACGAAAGTACCCGGATTAGAGCCTACCAGTGATGGCTCGCTGATAAAAGACACTGTGACGAAGAGATCTTGTGTATTGAACTGAATTCCGCTCTCAACTATCTGGTCAAAACTGTTCATTGGTCACATTTTTTAAGTCAGAAAGATTTATGCTATGTAGTGCGTTTAATTGCCCGGAACATAACGAAAAAGTAATTTCCTATGTACTGCGTTCTTCCCATCACCTTGACTGTCTATGATTGTACGCCACATGTTAGTATCGACAAAGTGCTAATTCGTCAACGATGCTTGTCTACCTGTAATGCCACCAGCTGCAAAAATGATTGCTGCTATGTAAAAAGGGGCGACTGTGAAATCTGACGAAAACTGATGTACATAGACAGCACTCATTTCCCTTCCTTTCCCACTCCTCTCCCTGTGGGCACCATGGATACTGTAAGTTATTGACCGTATCACCCTGCCAGTAAGAACCCGTACCCCTATGCATATGTGCAGCCATTCCAGGCACCATGGCCTTTTTACCCATTGGAATCCCCAGCTTCCCTCCTGCGCGTATCTTGCACCCCCTCTCTCATGTATAGACCATGAAACCCTTTCCCTTTGCGCGACCCTGATGTGAAAAGGTAACCCTCCTGCTTGACCCAGGCCTTCCCCATTTCCCTCTCGAAGAAGCATCCTTCGCCTCAGCTGACATAGCCCCCCCCCCCCAGTTGTATCTGACTGCCCCTGTTCTCTCATGTACAGGTCATAAGATCTCTCTCTCTCTCTCTCTCTCTGCGCGACTCTGGCCCTGCACGCACCCTGACCCCCTCCTTCTCCTCATATGAGCAAGTCATAAACCCTCTTCCTCCGCAAAGCCCTGTCCTTGAGAGTCACGGCCGCGCCTGACCAGCACCTCCTTCCCTTCCCTGAATGCCCCTCTATTGACAAGCCCTCCCTCCACGCTCGATTGTCCACGCAGGCATGAATACCACTCCTTTGATGACCCCTTCCCCCGAGTTTGGCTGACCACACATGTCCGAGGCCATCGCCTAAGCCAGGAGATACCATTTACTGCCCTTATTGTATGCCTAGCCACCCCACCCCCTGGGCCATGATCAGGCGCACACATCCTACGAAACACTCAGCTGCATGATTGCCCTCCCCTCTTATCAGCAGGTCAAGGGTCCCCATTGTGAACGTATGTGGAGTAGGATCATCACGAGGATTATAGGGATGTCTTCCTTTTGCGACATACTGACCTGATTGTACCATCAAATGTTTTGCAAAGTATAAAAGCAAGAGTCTCAAGCTCACTTGTTAGAGCACCTCCCGAAAGACACTGTGTTTCGTGTCCGAAATGACTGGCTCTCCTCATGAGAAATAAACTCTGTTCTTGATTCCTGCTCCCAGCGCCCGTCTCTTTATTTTGGTAACTATTCAGAATGGGAACTAAGAGGCGGTTTGCGCCAGCAGCCTGGGCATCGATAGAATTATGGGCTCACTTTCCACACACCTGCAAAGGAGCGAGGAGACCAAAGCAACGAAACTACCACACTGGACACACTACTGAGGAAGATAACAGAAGGCAATGATCTAGCAAAGGCCACAAAAAAGACAGTGGACAATATCCAGATGGAATTGATAGCAATCAGAGCTGAGCAAAGCAGAGCTAACGGCAGAATTGACGAGGTGGAAAAAAGGATAAGCCAGCTTGAAGACCGCGCTAATATAACTCATAAAGACCTAGGCTTAGTAATAAAGAGAACCACAGCGCTACAGAGATCCATGGCAGAGCAAGAAGATAGAAGCCGCAAAGGGAATATAAGACTCCTGGGGGTGCCCGAAGACGAGGAGTACACCCCAGGGGCGTGCGCCCTGATGCTGGAAAACATAATCCCCAAACTGACCTGTCTTAATTTTGACAAACCGCTCGAAATCGTCAAAGCTTACCGCATACCTGCAAAGAAACAAGCGAACAGTAACACTCCAAGACCAATAATATGCAAACCATTAAGAGACAATCATACAGACGCAATCTTCGCCGTGGCCAGGAAGGGCAAGCCAATGTTGAATAATGGGAAGAAGGTAACGGTTACCCAAGATTTCTCCAGGATAACAGTGGAGGTGAGGAAGGGCTTCCTAGCACAGCGAGAGACCCTGCGCAAAAACAACATCACTTTCACCTTCGCTGGGCCTTCTAGAATGAGGATTACGGACAGACATGGAAGCAAAATATTCGATGATCCCAACGAACTACACAGATACCTGCAGGGCCCACCTCCGGAAGAAATGGAGCATCAAAGCCCAGGAGCAAAGAGAAGAGCTTCCTCAGACGGAGCCGAAGGAGAGGACATATGATGGCGGTGAGCCGACATCTATCACCTTCTGCCCTTTCCTAACACTAACTCAAACGAACTTAACTACCTCAAACAAATGCAACAATGCAACCGCACCTACCTCAACCGCCGAGAACAGGGAAGCGACGGAGTAGGAGCAACAATAACAACCATATCCTTTTTCCTCGATAGCTTCTGCACTCTCTCTCCCTACACTCTAGGTGGGAAACCAACTCAGCGAAACAGACTATGCAAGGACTTGGGGGGGGGAGTGTGAGGACCCTTGCTGTCGCACACCCGATTTTCTACAGACCGTTGGAGGGGGGAAGGGGGGTGGGGGGCAGACAGGGGGGGGGACGAGACAGGTGGACAGAGGGGCAGATGAGACAGCAGGCATTTGTGCAACTATAACTTCTTTTTACTTCCCCTGCTATATCTTTTCCTTACCTATCATCCCACTTCACACATTACAGCTCCCGGGGGGGCCACAGGGCACACCACGGAATGTGGAATCGCATCCCAGAAACAGATCACAAAGAAGATAGAAACACCAGCGACAACACAGCACCTCCATGACAGTCCCAACAAGGACTAGCCTAACCACGAACTTGAAGGTGATGTCCATGAACGTTAAAGGCCTGAACCATCCAATCAAACGCAGGAAAGTACTAGAGCACCTGGCCAAACTAAAGGGGGACATATACACGCTGCAAGAGACTAAACTCTCAGAGGATGAAGCAAAGCTACTCAAAGCGAGATGGATAGGGGAAGTCCTATGCTTGCCAGCGAAGGGGAAGAAAAGGGGAGTAATAACCATCCTGAGCAAAAGGGCGAACCTAACCGTACAAACGACAAACACGGACAACGACGGCCGCATGCTGATAACAAGCGTCCAGGAAGGCAACGATCGAATACATGTAGCCAACATCTATGGACCAAATTCTGAAGACAAACAGTTCTGGCAAGTGGTGGATAGCAAGCTAAATGACATACCGCAGGAAGACCTCCTGCTTGTAGCAGGGGACATGAACAAGACGATGGACCAGGCTACGGACAGGCACCCAACCAGACCAAGCCACAACTCCCCTAACAACAACACCCTGAAAGACCTAAGCATCAAACACCACCTAGCAGACCCATGGAGGCTACAGCACCCAACAGCGCGGGAGTACACCTTTTACTCACACCCGCACAATTCCTACAGCAGGATTGATTACATACTGATGTCCAATAACCACACGCACCTAATAGAAGAAACGGAGATAGCTTTAATAACGATCTCCGACCACGCGCACATATCGCTTACTCTAAGCGGCAAACACAACAAGAACCCAACGAGAAGATGGAGACTGAATGACGACATCCTACAGAACAAAGGGAACGTGAAAGAAATAGAGGAAGCACTAAGGAACTACCTTGAATACAACGACAACGGTGAAGTAGGGAAGGGTACCATTTGGGATGCCCTCAAAGCGACACTAAGAGGTAAAATGATCAACATCAAATCAAGAATGAACAGAAGCAGGAACAAAAAAATATCAGAGATAGAAGAGGAGATAGCAGCACTGGAAAGGGGTCACTGCGCAAACATAGCAGACAAAAACACACTCACCACGCTCACAAAAAAGAAATATGAACTGAACAAGATTCTGAGCGAACGAGCAGGCTCTTGGCTGACAAAATTCAAATCTGTGAACTTATGCAGAGCCAACAAAGCAGGGAAACAGCTGGCATCCTACCTAAAAGCAAAGCAGAGGCAACACACAATAGCAGCAATAACAGACAAAACAAACAAATCACAAACAACAAACAAAGGAATACTGGAAGTCTTCAGACAGTTCTACCAAGAACTGTATTCCGAAGATAAGAACCTGAGCAGAGACGGAGGACTCGCCCTCCTAAAAGACACCAACCTGCCAGAACTCAAAGAAGAGGAGAGAACCTCGCTCGAGGCAGACATAACGGAAGAAGAAATCGAAGCTGCAATCAGCCAGCTAAAACCGAACAAAGCGCCAGGACCGGACGGATACACCTCCATGTTCTACAAAACCTTCAGCCACCACATAAAAAAGCTACTGTCAGAAACCTACTCAGCCTGCATTCACAACGGCAAAATGACAGAGTCCATGAGCGAAGCCAACATCACAATAAACCCCAAGGAGGGGAAAGACCACCAGTACCCGCAGAACTACAGACCCATCTCACTGATAAATGTTGACTGCAAAATCTACGTGAAGATACTGGCCAATAGACTGAACAAAGTCCTACCAGACATCATCCACAACTCACAAGTAGGGTATATCAAAAACAGACTATCGCAAGACAACACAAGGCTACTATGCCACCTAATCAACCATACCACACAGAGCAGCGAACAGGCAGTCATGATAGCGCTAGACGCAGAGAAGGCTTTTGACAGAGTCTCATGGCCATTCCTTAGGAACTGCATGGCAAGATTCGGTCTAGGGGAGAAATACATAGCAATGGTGATGGCCCTATACAACAAACCCAAAGCAAAAATAGTGGTGAACGGAAGCACATCCGAGACGCTCAGACTAGGAAGAGGCACCAGACAAGGATGCCCACTATCACCAGGCCTCTTCCTGCTAGCACTAGAACCCCTACTAGCAAAAATCAGGGACAACAAGGGGACAACGGGCGTAAAGCTCAAACTAGCGGCATACGCTGACGACATCCTCATCACGACCACAAGCCCGTCTACGTCAATACCAGCACTCATGGATACAATAGGAGAGTACGCCGCAGCATCAGGGTACAAACTCAACAAAGATAAATCGGAATGCAAACCAATGAACGTCCACACTACAAGAGAAGTCCTTGGGGACTCGGGCCTGGCCTGGCAGACAAAACCACTCAAATACCTAGGGCTGCTTTTTGGAAGAGACCTAACATCCACGCTACAACATAATGAGGACTCACTGCTGAAAAAAATATAAGAAAGACTGGAACTATGGTCGCCAAAATACATCAGCTGGTGGGGAAGAATAGAAACGATCAAAATGATGATAACGCCGGCGATAAACTACACGCTAAACATGCTACCACTCCCAATGACAGACTGCTTCCACAAGAGATTGGACAAACTGATCAACATCTTCCTATGGAGAAACAAAAGACCCAGAATCAGCCTACTCAAACTGAGACTGACCAAGGAACTCGGAGGCCTCAACCTGACAAACTTTAAAACATACCAAACAGCATGCCTGGCAAGACAAGGGATGGCCTGGATAGACGACACCCAAACTTACAAACCAGTCTGGTTAGAGGTAGAGAAGGACCTCCTGGGAGGCCTCAACCCAACAGCTCTGCTAACAGCAAACAGGCACCCCCTAAGGTCCAACCCAATACTGAAACACACCAGGGAAGCGCTGATGAAAATAGACAGGAGAATGATGCAGAAGCTGAGAGGCACAACATGGGAATCTATCTGGTTCAACACTAAAGTAACATACCAAGGGGCAACAATAAGCAACGACACATGGATTAACAAAGGAATAAGTCTCCCCAAACAGATGGAAACCAAGGGAAAGCCGCTGACATTTCAAAACCTACAACAACTACATAGCCTCCCAAATCAAGAGCTCTACAACTTCCTCAAGATTAAAACTGCCATAACTAGAGCAAACCTACACAGAGAAGAACCAGGCATCATCAAATACATGCAAACCCTAAACCTAGCAGGTCACCAAACTGCAAAGATCTATAAGCTACTTAGCCCATCCACACTGTCGCAAAACATGAAAACGACAATCTCATGGGAAACACTTCTAGGCAGGCAGCTAAATGAAAAAGAACGGGCGAAAATGTGGAGCTCGGCAACAACAAACAAAGTTACCCCACAACTAGCACAAACGAAATACTGGCTCCTTCACAGAACCTACTGGACCCCATCCAGGCTCCACAAGGTTGGCATTGCAGAATCAAGCAACTGCTGCAACTGTCAAAAGGAGGAAGGCACCCTCGAGCACCTCATTTTCAAATGCGTGAAAGTCAAGAAGTTCTGGGCGCAGATCAATGCATTCCTAAACGACATGCTCTAAGCAGACCTAACAATCAACTATGCAAGCCTCGCAACAGAACACCTGACCGCAAACCTAAACAATAGAGAAGAAAGAGACCTACTGGACCTGCTACTCACAGCAGCCCTAAAGATAATCCCGACGAACTGGAAGAACACTACCAAAGCAAATTTTAAAACATGGATCAATTGGGTCACCTTCCTGAGAGGAGCAGACAACATCACAGGCAACTTCTCTAAGGAGCATAACGCCAAAGTACACATGTGGGGCCCACTCGACGAGCACCTGAAGAAAACGCAATAACCCCCCCCCCTCTTCTTCTTTCTTTTTCTCTTCTTTCTCTCTCCTCTCTGAGAAGCCAAGGGAAAGCGAGAGCACAATGTACTGTATACGAGAAATGCCAAATGTATATTCCACTTATATTTTTTATCAATAAACATTTATTAAATCCAAAAAAAAAAGAAAATCAAAAAAAAAGCCCCCTCTTAACGCCATTACCTACTTCTCTCCCGGTTGGAGAATCACACATATCTCCATTTTTCTCATTCGACCCGCTCCAAATGCAAGACTGGATTTTTATGGGAAGCGGACTTACAGCGCACGCTTTCCACATGCACTTGGGATACGATCTGGTCTCGCTTACACCAAACCTCTTGCAATGCTAGCACTACTCAGACTCTTTATTATTTTTACCAGAGATTGCTTTTAACACCATTCTTCAATATAAATATCCAAATTTAGTTATGGCTTATCCCCCAACTGGTGGTCCGGTAGAAATACCCCTGGCACATACCTACACTCTTTCTTCCTTTGCCCCTTTATTTCCATTGTTCGGGTAAAAGTATGTAAATCGATCTCCACTAGATGTTCCACTAATTCCCCCTTTGACATCTTCTCCATTTTTCTGGGTAGTAGTTCCATTCAGTGGCTGGGTGCTCGTAACATGGGTTCTGTTGTGGATTTACTAATTGCCATTGCTTTTCAAGTTACTACATCCAATTGGAAAGACTCCTCCAAAGTTCCTTTTTCTGCTTGGTGGAATCTATTATGTCATCATCATAGGCTTGATAGAGCCTCTGCTCAACAACTCGTTCGAAAAGAAGCTTTTTGGTCTCCACTAACAAATTAATTATCTTCCTTGGTATTACGTACTAATGATAGTAGCTTTGCATTTCAACCGCCCTGAGCACTTTGTTTCATATTGATTATGTTGTTCATATTTTATTGAATGTATATTGTTCCCTTTTTCAGATTATGATTATACTGTTCTATATATTGCCTATTAACGGAAAGTCTCATTAGATTATTTCATTATGATGTTGACTCTCTTTCATTTCTTTTCTCTCTATTCTTCCTTTCTCTTTTTTCTTTTCTTTCTAACTTTATAAAATTTTAAAAATGATAATCTACTATCGTACACACTTGCTTATTCTTGTTTAGTATTGACTTGTGCCATGAATGATGTCCGATGTAATATGTCTCATTCTTTTTTTCTACATTTATTACTGTTCTCTGATGTACTGCTCATTTGATTTGCCTAGATGATTCTGTTCCTTGCTCTTTAATTGCTTTAATAAAGCTCTTTAAACTAAAAAAGAGTTTCAACTCTGAGTTTTATCAGTTACCTATCCATCTGAATAAGGCTTCGCCTTCCAGGAGATACAGTGCCCTTCTAATGTGTTTTTCTTAGCAGATCCTCTCTCTAGGGCTTTAATAAAGTCAGCACCTTTGACACTTTTCTCATTACTTCTTCCACGCCCATTCCTTTGTCATGTATGGCTAATATTACAGCACGGAAATTACACATTTTCATTCCCACTAATATGGTTCTCTCCCACCCAAATTGAGAATTATACTGGTCATTGGCCTCCTCGACTCCTCTTTGACACCCCAGAGCAGCATACAATAAGCCGTAGCTCACCTCATCAAGGACACAAAAGGTGACGGAAGGCTGCTTGCAATAAGTCTAACCAATGGCAATGGCTCGGGGTACCACACTCAACCATCATTCTTTTGCTCCCCATGCCACCTCAGTTTGGATCCAGCCATGTGTAAATCAGTCTTGACCCTGCTCCCCATCAGAACAGTATAGTCCACACTGCCATGCCAGGTTCTCCATGGACTGAGGCACAAGCAACCCAAGACCGGTTTCGCCCTAGTTATGGGCTAATCAGCCGGGTGCACCTTGGTTCCAGTGACACAGTGAGCATGGTACTCACGTCTGGTGACCTCATCAAAGACCTTAAGAGGTCTGCTCACATCACCCTAACTAAAAGAACTGCATTGGTTCTCCCTGTAAGCCTGCTTCACCTTTGAGATCAACTGTATTACTAACTGGGTTCCAGAAATAACATCGAAGCATGCTATATGAGAACCATGTCTCTCAGGGGCATAGCACCACACCAAGAAATGCAAGAAGGAAAATACATAAGACAAGCCTTCTCACTCCCCTCACCCTGTGCCTGGACCAACATTCCCACCAGTATTAGAATAACTCCCATTGTCCTGTAGTTTAGAAGAGACTGAAGATATATCTCTTCAATGATACCACCATCTCCATACCAGTAACCCAGACATTGCTATTTTATTGTACATTTTAATAAATTATAACCCTGAGCTCCTGCTCTTTTTCGGTATTCCCCTACAACCCAGCTTCTTTCACACTCTACAGGTGTATATACATACATGAATGCTTATGAGTGCACTGCACTAAAATGTACAATAGTCACTAAACTTCATCCACACGAAAACACAGCTGTTGTACAATTATGAAAGTATCTTGATCCACATTACAGAAACCCTCTTACATACTATCATTCATGTAGGGCCACATGCATCATTGTAAATTGTGGTCTCAAAGGGGCAGATTCGACGAATCTGCCCCTTTGAGACTGCTTTTTTTGCATTTGGGATGCATCATCCCAAATGCAAAAATGGGTATTTAAGTAATCGCTAAAATTGCCATTACTTAAATTGTGATTACATTTAGGGAATCACAAATTTCAATTCCCTAAATGCAATGCAACAATTCCCAAAAAATTGTGATTTCTCAATCAAGAAAAGCAAATTAACATCAATTCAAAGTTGATGGTAATTTGCGAGAACTTTGAAAAATCCACAAAAGTGCTTTTTTCAAAGTTCTATGTTGCACACATACATCCCATGGGGCATGTGTGTGTGTGCAACATGTGATGATCATGCAATTTCAGGGGTGTATCATGGTGTCCTTTTGGCACCCTTAAATCATTGAAATTGCATGTACAATTTGTGAGTACCTATTTGGTTCTCACAAATTGCACATGCAACTCCCATTGATCCCTATAGGCCTTTAGGCCCATTGGAATGAATGGGAAGCAATTCCTTATTTGCGAATCGCAATTTGCGAGTCGCAAATAAGGAATGTGTAGGAATCGCAATTTTTTTTGCGATTTCTACATGCATATGCATTTGCAATTCCTAAATTGTGATTTCGTAAAAATCGAAATTTAGGAATCGCGAAAGCACAGTTTGATGTATCTCGCCTAAAATGATTTAAAACACTTATTCTTAAAGGCCTTTAGCCAGACACTAGGCAGACACCTTCTTCATAAAGGCCTTCAGGTACGTACCAGACATCTGACACCACCACACCGATCACACCACACCATCACACTCCATGGTCCCCATTCGAAAGGGGAACCATTTTCTAACACAGATAGGAGCAACTACTTACCTTCACTTCTGAACACGTCATGACATTTTCTGGAAAATTTCTGAAATTTGGTGAAATTAGAAATCTGCACTTCCTGGAAGGGTTAATGTGTTTAAAACAGCCGTTTCTACCGACATTAGCAATAAGTTCGCATTTCTCCTCAAAAAGCCATGGGATGGGTGAATTCCAGCACTAATTTGGTCCAGAATTGTTGGCATTCGTGGTCTGCTCAAGATGTGAAAGATGCTCAGCTTCATCCTCTTTCCAGCCACTTCACTTTGGCTGGAGTAGGACATTTCCCAGTCTGCCTCATTTCTGGAATATGCCACACAACAACCATCATTTTGTAGCTCAGAAAAATCTGCCAAGGACTGCTTTAGCCCCTACCTCTCTATCTACGCTGAAGAGCTGTGGCAGTTAATACTCATGGGTAGGAACTCAGTAAACAGTAAACAGTAAACATTTTATTTGATTCAGACCTCAACTGAGATCAACAAATACAAAATTAAAATAATTTTAGATACTCATAAAAATGCTTAGCTAAAAGACTTTTGCTTTTTAGGCTCACTTACAAGATGGTACCGTAGCAATATTCAACCACCTACTCAAACAGCATTAGATAGGGTTAGATAAGGGAAAATCTTCGGATTGCACTTATGATTAAAAACAGCTTCAGAAAGCTTTTTAAGAACTTAAACAGATTAAGGCAAACTGTTGGTAGGAACTCAAATTCCGAGAGCATCCTTTTTTGTCTTTAACAGGGTGCTCAGATTCCTGACACTTTGCTCCAACGTACAAGATAAATGACCTCTTCTGAATAATTGTTGGTCAACATTGTGGAGCCTCCACTCTCCAAATACCAAAGATGACCCAATACTGTGGGGGAACCCCTATATCTCTATGGGTTCACAATTTTAGGTAGCCTGTTGGTGAGCTAAAATAAGCAAGCAATGATGCAATGTTGGCACAGTGACTGTGGGAATCGAGAAGCAGTGACTGCCAGGAGTCCTTTAGCGCCCTTCTCATGGCCAAGCACAAAGCCTGCTCTTAGATCGAGTTGAGCAAACCGTGTTATACCTGATTTCAGTCTGTGGATCATTTTCACAACAGCTGAGAATGCGAACCACACAGGGTCGGAGTGGTAAGCCAGGCACTCGGGCAATAGGTCGGTATCTGAGGTGCAGCTGTGGGCAGCTTTTCTGGGCAGCATGGAGGCCAATTTGGGCTGTGTCTCTGCTTTTCAGATGCCGCCACTGACCCAGTGGGGGCCTGGGTGGCCTTCCTGGAGGCAGATGGACCTCTATTACCTCCCTTTTACCAGCGGGCAGAGGTGTCATTCGCTGGGCCGGCCCATTAATGTATGCAGGTTGGGCAGGGGGCTTGAGCAGAGGTGGCCTCACTTATATTATGGTGTGGTTCATCATTGTGAACTAATCCATGCACAAAGAGTCCTGGCAACATTTGCATTTATTTTTATCTCAATGAAGTTAAAAAACATCCCTCTTTAAGACAACCCTCCCCCTTATTTTCATAATACTTAAAACACTGAAGCATTGTTTTATATAAAAGCGCAATATGCAAATGTGGGCCACTGTTAGAGTGCCCAGGCCTATTTTGCATCCCAATCCAACTCTTGGACAGCATGATAGTCTGGCGGGAGTGTTTGTGTCTCCAGCTGTTCAATCGGATTGAACGTTTGCCCCAGAAGAGGGAATGAGTAACGGAGGAGTGCATTCCATTGGCAACCAATACTGGAGACCGCAGTGTTTTGGTCTATGTGTGTTGCACCCAAAAGATCCTTTTCTTTACCTCAAATTACAGGATGCGGGGCTGGGGCAGGTAGCTGTGACCTTCCCATGGAATACCCTCCACTTTGGCCAGGTGAAAGGCTTTGTACAATTGATGGTCTCCTCCAGGTCACCCCTTGCCCTGCTGAAACTGGTTCCTACAGACAGTGCATTTCTCTTACAATGAAATCCAGGGGGAGGGGTCAATTTAGAGGAGCAGCACAGAGGAATGTGCTGGAAAAAGGAGACAGGTACTGTGACTGTAACCATTTGAAGCTCCCTCCAATGCTGAGGCACTTAACACGGTGGGGAGGGGGTGTTAGGGACTCTCAACCTCACAAATACCCAAGCACTCACATATAACATACCCTATACAGAGTACTCTGCACCTGGAGTGGAATCTTCACACTCTGTTGGAGATTCCAGCCCTAGTGCAGACATAAAGATACTACTCATAAATGCCTTTTGTGAATACCAAAAGTCGTAAACTTAAACTTTTAGACTAAGTTTACCTTTTTGAATGCCTAAAAGTACTACACTTACAGAAAAATGTAAGTTTATCTTTGTGAATCGGGCTACACATGTTAGAAGACTCATGACTTGGGTCTCCTGTACATGAACACATACTGGGTCTGACAGAATATGAGTCCAGTGAGTAGGTGGTCTCATGGACACTGCCCCAAGGGAGCTTTTCATTACATGTAATGGGGTGACCCTGTAACCCTCAGAACCTGGGTGGGTAATAGACAAAATAATAATGGATCTGTCGGACAGAAATACACACTGCTTTAGTATTTCAATGTTTCCTTTTTCGTACCTCGTTCCTAACCAGGATACCAAGATAGGTGTACTAATACATATACAAACAAACACACTGACCACAAAGTAAAAAATTAAAGCAAATTTTTACTCATACACTTTCAAATGTGAAAAACAAATAACTTCAATAGCTGTCCCTAACGAATATTTAAAACACACATGGCACGTAAATTTTGTGCTAGAGCATAATACACACTAAAAACAACAAGTAAAATTGTTACTTCATATACTTATTGGGATTGACAACTATATATGTACAATAATCCTGTAGGTACATCAATTCAATCTTGGATCCTACAGGGTTTTGAACAGTTTGTTCATGCCGAAAAAGGGATTGCGTTGATGTTTCAACCCTGGGGGGCGATGCAGTGTTTTCACGCATCAAGGCTGGGTCTTCATCAGGACTTTATAAATATGTAGGACAGCCTCTTGCAGACCTAGCCCCGCATGAAGTCCTGGTCTCTTTCTGAATCGTAGTCTTGTCCGTATTACTCAGGCCAGATAGATGTTCAATGCACCTCTGTATTGATTAGTATATACAGATGGTTGTTGAGTTGCTCCTTTGTATTTCTGACTCGCGTAGTTAGCGTCCTTCACCTTCCGTTTGAACTGGTACCCAATAAGTATATGAAGTAACAATTTTACTTGTTGTTTTTAGTTTGTATTATGCTCTAGCACAAAATTTATGTGCCATGTGTGTTTTAAATATTCGTTAGGGACATCTATTGAAGTTATTTGTTTTTCACATTTGAAAGTGTATGAGTAAAAATTTGCTTTCATTTTTTACTTTGTGGTCAGTGTGTTTCTTTGTGTATGTATTAGTACACCTATCTTGGTATCCTGGTTAGGAACAAGGTACGCAAAAGGAAACATTGAAATACTAAAGCAGTGTGTATTTCTGTCCGACAGAACCAAGGGAGCTTTTGACAGAACTAAGTGGGAGGCAGGTGTCAGGCTAGGCGAGAGGAGCGCTAGTGGAGAGAACGATAGTAGAGAGAGTGAAATGAGGAAGAAGGCGAGAGTGCTGAGGCTAACAGGGGAGGAAAGTGCAGGAGAGAGATATGGACCAGGATGAGCAGAGTGGGAGAGCGAAAAGCGAGGACAGAGAGAGGAGGAGAGTACATAGGGTGGCTAAGAAGGGAGGTGACCAGCTGCGGCTCGTACAGGTAACAGCGATGGGATGGTGGGGCTGGGTTGGGAGGGATTCAATAGACGACCGCGAGGGAAAATTAAATAAATATTTAATTTCACCTTGTTGTTGTCAGTCGATATCACCCTACCCACCCCCACCGTTCTTTCCTACACGGGCTGAGGCTGGAGTTGACAGGAAAGAAGAGAAAAGACTGTGAGGGAATAGGCTCAGGAAAGAGGAGAAAAAGTGAAGGGAGTGAGAAAAGTTGGGTGAGGAAAGGTGGAGAGATTAGTGTAGCAGGATGGGTAGAAGACATGAAGGATAGGGTGTGTGAGCTGTAAGAAGGGAAGCACAGAAATGGGTAAAGTTAAAAGAATCACTGTTGGGGAGAAGGTGTTATGGAAAGGGATGAATACAAGTGAAAGAGAGGGGACATAAATACAGATGAAGACAGGAATGGAAGGACAAATACCTTTAGGATGAAGACGAGAAAAGGGGAGTAAAAGTTTAAGGGAAGTTGACGCTGCTGGTGCCCTAGGCGGCACCAGCAGCGTCGACCCACTGCCTCCCTCTGCCACGTGGGTTGGCATAATACAGTTTTTTTATGAAAGCAAATGATCTAGGGGATCGTTAGTTTGCATGTTAGGCTCCTGCCCAACCCACACACTGCAGGAACGAGGTATGTCCCAGACCACTTCCCCGACTCACCGGTCACTCACTAGATGATACAGATGAGTAAACCGATGACCCAGAAAAGGGGGTGGAATATATATGAAGGCACCAAACCTTCCACCCCTGTAGAGCGTACTTCAAGTAACACCCTCCTCCTCGCTTCCGCACCTGCATAAACAGGGAGACAAAAATACACCTCACAATAACCTCTCAGTCCCCAATCCTACCTCTGTATCGAATGACCATATCCAGCAATTCACCACACATGCACTTACCAGAAACGAATGCAGGGTTTGCTTCGAGGGGGGTCTAGTCCAGGGTATAAAAAACTCCAAGATGACTTCTCTTGTAATAGTCTTAAAACAGGACTAGTATTTCGGGTGTTTGGTTTGGGCGTGTGTGTACTCACAGGGTAAAAAACATGCCGAAATAGCGGGCATGAACAAAAAACCCCTGTGTCTTCAGAAAGGATTGTGGGGGGGGGGGGAACAGGGGATCCGAGAATCGATATCGATTCGGTTCTCAGGAGGACCGAATGGCAATACCCAGCCGGGATTCCACTCAAACGTCATATCCGCCCATAACGAGGCGGAACGGTTACCACAAGACGTGTTTACAGCGCGAACGCCTAGCGTCCGACAATCTTCTATACAACGTCTCGGGTACAAAAGAAAAAAGGCACCTCTACATGTCTGACAAACAGGAGCCCCTGGATGTCGTTGGCAAGTCTCTATAAAGAGAAGGGGGAAACCAAAACAAGGGAAGCACACTAACTAACTACAATGTACAAGGGAACGGGCGTTCAGGAAACAGGAGGGAGGGAACAGGCAAGTGACAACAACGGGACTCCAGGACAAGGGAAGAGGGAGAAGGAAAAAGGATATACTCCAACGATTCTCACGAGCCCGTGAGAATCGGCAACAGCCAACAAGCTACACAGGAACCAGGATAGCTGGAACCCACAGGTTAGCAATAACAAGCACCAACACTATGGTAGGACTAACTTTTATGTATAACTGGCGTGTCATGTGACAGCAAAGACATGGTCATCAAAAGAGGACTGGGGACCGAATCCTAACAGTACCCCCCACAATGACCCTCCCCACCGGCCGGGGCTTCCGGGGATGTTGTTTATGGAATAACCTCACTAAACGAGGCGCATGCACCCCCCCAGCTGGTTCCCATGTCCTATCTTCCGGGGCATAGCCCTTCCAATCCACCAGGTAATACAACCTTCCCCTCCTACGCCTAGAGTCAAGAATAGCCTGTACTTCAAACTCCTCCTGGCCATCCACCAACACAGGGGCGGGAGGGGGAAAGACCTGATCTGATGGAACAAAGGGCTTCAACAACGATGTGTGGAAGACTGGATGGATCTTATAATTCGATGGCAATAACAGCTTCAAAGCCACAGGGTTGACCACCTGTACTACCGGAAAAGGGCCTACATACCGGGGCTGTAGTTTGCGTGACCCATGTAGTCGCAGATTACGTGAAACCAACCATACTTGATTGCCCACCTTGTAACCAGGGGCCGAGACCCTATGAGGATCCGCCTGTACTTTCATAGCCGCCTTGGCTTCCTGTAGCCTAACCCTTGCCACTTCCCAGATGTCACTCAATTGTTTACACACTTCGTTAAAGGCTGGCATGTGCCCAGTGGTTTGGATAGCTAAAGCTCTAGGATGGTATCCCATAGAACAAAAGAACGGTGTCATTCCCAGGGCCGTGTGTACACTATTGTTATAGGCGAATTCAGCTATGGGTAAAGCAGTCACCCAATCACACGACAGAGACGTAATCAAGCACCTCAAATATTGTTCCATCGTCTGGTTGGTACACTCCGTCTGCCCGTCTGACTGAGGATGATACGCAGATGACAGTCGTATATCCATCTTGAGCACCAGACAGAGCTCCGTCCAGAAATGGGACACAAATTGCGCCCCCTGTCTGATATTACTGCTGTAGGTAATCCATGTAACCTTACAACCGAAGTCATAAACTCCAAGGCCATCTCCCTCGCTGTCGGAATCCTTTTAAGTGGTATAAAGTGCGCCATCTTGGTGAACAAGTCCACCACCACAAGGATAGCTGTGAATCCGGACACCAAAGGAAGGTCAGTGACAAAGTCCATACTGACAGTATGCCAAGGGGAAGGAGGAACCTTCAACGGCTGCAACAGACCAGAGGGCTTACTATGTGAGGGCTTATTGATAGCACAAACAGGACAGGCTGACACATACCGCTGAACATCCTGTGCCACGGTCTCCCACCAAAACCATCTCAAGCACAACTCCTTCGTCTTACCCATTCCAGGATGCGCGACTAATGAGGAGGAGTGACACCACTCCACCACCTTTCCTCTCAGATCGGGTGGAACAAACAACCTATCCCCCTGATATAACAACCCATCCCGGAACACCACCTGAGACAGTTGTAACCATGGGCCCAAATCCATCCTGCGCAACTGGTCTTTCACAGTAGAGGAGAACTCTTCCACCAAAGCCACTCCAACAATCTTCCCACTATCAATCATAGGTCTACTCTCCTTCACTGATCTCACCTCCTCCGGGTCAATATGAATCCGAGACAGTGCGTCAGATTTTATCTGCTGAGCAGCGGGTCTGTATGTTATGATAAAATCATATTCATTGAAAAACAAAACCCATCGCATCTGTCTTGGTGTCAATGCCCGAGCTGATCTAAAAAACTCCAGATTCTTATGGTCCGTATAGATCGTGATCGTATGTCTGGCCCCCCACAGATAGTGACGCCATTCCTCAAAGGACAGTTTCACGGCCAACAACTCACGTTCCGCCACAGTGTAATTGCGTTCGGCAGGCAACAATGTTTTCGAAAAATAGGCAATAGGATGCATATGGCCCGTACCCTCCTCTCTCTGCGACAGTACCCCACCCACCGCACCAGCTGAAGCATCTGTCTCTACATAGAACGGCAAGGCAGGATCAGGATGGGCCAGCACAGGAGCGGACGTAAAGGTCTTCAGTAGCAACCGGAAGGCACTCTGAGTCTCATGGGACCACGAAAAAGGGACCCCATTTCGCAACAAATGAGTCATAGGCGCCACAATATCAGAAAAACGAGCGATAAAGCGCCGGTAAAAATTGGCGAACCCCAGAAGCACCTGTATGTGCTTAACAGTGGATGGCACAGGCCAGGTCACAATGGCCTGTATCTTTTTTGGGTCCATACGTATTCCTTCTGCTGATATCAGGAACCCCATAAATTCCACCTCTACCGCATCAAACTGGCACTTTTCGAGTTTGGCATATAGCCGATGTTCCCTCAATTTCAGCAGCACTTGTTTCACATGCTTGTGATGGTCTACTCCTGTCTCCGAAAAGATAAGGATGTCGTCCAAGTACACAATTACGGTCCTATCCAGGTACTCGCTCAGAACTTCATTAATGAAATACTGGAACGCCGCTGGCGCATTACACAGGCCAAACGGCATCACACAGTATTCAAACAAGCCATATTTGGTTTTAAAAGCCGTCTTCCACTCATCCCCAGGCCGCACACGAATCAGATGATAGGCTCCACGCAAGTCCAATTTTGTAAACACAGTGGCCTTGCGGAGCTGATCCAGCAACACGGGGATGAGAGGAAGAGGGTACCTGTTCTTCACTGTGGCCTTGTTTAATGTCCTATAATCCACACAGGCCCTCAACGTCCCCTCCTTCTTTGGTATAAAGAAGATCGCTGAAGACACGGGCGAAGAAGAAGGACGGATAAACCCCAGTCCTAGCATCTCATCCAGGTATTCCTTGAGGTGTTTCTCCTCAGGTTCGGATAGTGCATAGATACGACTACAGGGCAAAGGAACCCCTTCCACTAGGTCGATCCTACAGTCAAAAGACCGATGTGATGGTAAGCTCTGTGCACAGCCCTTGTCGAAGACATCTGTATAAGCAGCATACTGCCTTGGGACCCCACTTTCCTCCATGGCTGCACAGAACAACGGAGGGACCTTCTCACTGGCCTCGCTATAACAATGCCTCAAACAGTAATGCGAATCCAACGTCACTAAACGCTGCACCCAATCGATCCTGGGATTGTGCTCCTGGAGCCAAGGCACCCCTAACACCAGACCGAAGGAAGGCGCATCAATCAAATCAAACACCACCCACTCCGAGTGTCCATTTTCACACAACAATCGCAGAGGCACAGTCTGTCTGGTGATGCAACCTGATGAAAATTCAGTCCCGTCAATCGCTCTTACTGGCTCCGGTTGCTTCTTATAATGGCAGGGAACACCCAACTTCTCTGCTAGGGAGATATCAATAAAATTACCAGTGGCACCCGAATCTAATAGCACCGATACTGGTACCCGTCTTTGCGCTGCCAACAAGAGCTGGGCAGAAATGACAAAATGTCTGGGCGCCAAATCCACTGCCCCAACACCTCATACTGACCCCTTGAGTGCTCAGTAAGGAAGGACCTTCTCACCTGTACATATGCCACCTTTTTTCCATACCCTACACCTGACGGTTTAACAGGACACTCCCTGGCAAAATGACCTCATTGTCCACAATAGAGACATAAATTCTTGTCTCTTCTCCTTTTCTTTTCTTCAGGGGTCAGAGGCCCCCTTACTCTCCCTATCTCCATTGGTTCCGGTAAAGACTTCTGTTCCCCAAGGGGCTGTTTAACTTCATATTTCATAAAGTTTCCTCGGGACACCTGAAAACGTACACAATCCCCACGTCGCTCTGAAAGCCTATGGTTCAGTTTAACCACCATGTCTATAAACGCGGCGCACTCTTCTGGTGGATCCACCACCTGCGACACCACGTCCTTCAAATCATCATTAAGACCCTGGTAGAACAATGAGGTCCGCTTTTCCGCTGGCCAGTGAGTCTCAGAGATCAACCGGTTGAAGGTCGCTATATATGTTAGTAGGTCCTGTCTGCCCTGTCGCAATTTCAGCAATTCGGAATCACTGGCTTGCATGAATGCATGTTTAGCAAATAACCCTCGCATCAACTCCTTGAAAGCCTCATAATCACGCAACACCTGATCCTTGCCTTCTACTAAGGGTATAGCCCACTGGGCAGCAGTACCAGCCAAATATGAAAGCGTAAAAGCTACCTTCGCCGCATCATCAGGAAAGGCACCAGGCCTACACATAAAGTGTAACTGACACTGATTCATAAACATCCCGAACTTCCCACTGTCTCCATAGAATCGTTCAGGCTGAGCCAGGGGAACAGGAACAGGGGATGTCACAGTGATAGCGACAGGGGTTCCGCCTCCAGGATTGCTCTGTCACCCCTCCATACTGGAACGTAGCTGGCTGTATAATGGGCGCCTGACCTCTTGGTTGTGCGTGCTCTCGCGCCCTTACTGCGCCCAACACCTGTCTCAATCCTACATTCTCCTGTCGTAAGTCCTGCACCTGAGCCTGCAAGGCAGCCAGGGCACCCATCACATCAAGCATGGTGGGGGCTTCAGCCCCTGCCATGGCCCCTGTTTCAACATCCATCCACGTTCGGGCAGTGTATTTAAACGTGGGCTTGTTATTCTGTTAGGCTCCTGCCCAACCCACACACTGCAGGAACGAGGTATGTCCCAAACCACTTCCCCGACTCACCGGTCACTCACTAGATGATACAGATGAGTAAACCGATGACCCAGAAAAGGGGGTGGAATATATATGAAGGCACCAAACCTTCCACCCCTGTAGAGCGTAGTTCAAATAACACCCTCCTCCTCGCTTCCGCACCTGCATAAACAGGGAGACAAAAATACACCTCACAATAACCTCTCAGTCCCCAATCCTACCTCTGTATCGAATGACCATATCCAGCAATTCACCACACATGCACTTACCAGAAACGAATGCAGGGTTTGCTTCGTGGGGGGTCTAGTCCAGGGTATAAAAAACTCCAAGATAACTTCTCTTGTAATAGTCTTAAAGCAGGACTAGTATTTCGGGTG
This sequence comes from Lissotriton vulgaris, assembly GCF_964263255.1. NCBI lineage: Eukaryota > Metazoa > Chordata > Amphibia > Caudata > Salamandridae > Lissotriton > Lissotriton vulgaris. Next base: position 99,677,896 of record NC_141689.1, on the reverse strand, counting down.
TTTGGTTTGGGCGTGTGTGTATTCACAGGGTAAAAAACATGCCGAAATAGCGGGCATGAACAAAAAACCCCTATGTCTTCAGAAAGGATTGTGGGGGGGAAAACAGGGGATCCGAGAATCGATATCGATTCGGTTCTCAGGAGGACCGAATGGCAATACTTAGCCGGGATTCCACTCAAACGTCATATCCGCCCATAACGAGGCGGAACGTTTACCACAAGACGTGTTTACAGCGCGAACGCCTAGCGTCAGACAATCTTCTATACAACTTCTCAGGTACAAAAGAAAAAAGGCACCTCTACGGTGTCTGACAAACAGGAGCCCCTGGATGTCGTTGGCAAGTCTCTATAAAGAGAAGGGGGAAACCAAAACAAGGGATGCACACTAACTAACTACAATGTACAAGGGAACGGGCGTTCAGGAAACAGGAGGGAGGGAACAGGCATGTAACAACAACGGGACTCCAGGACAAGGGAAGAGGGAGAAGGAAAAAGGATATACTCCAACGATTCTCAGGAGCCCGTGAGAATCGGCAACAGCCAACAAGCTACACAGGAACCAGGTTAGCGGGAACCCACAGGTTAGCAATAACAAGCACCAACACTATGGTAGGACTAACTTTTATGTATAACTGGCGTGTCATGTGACAGCAAAGACATGGTCATCAAAAGAGGACTGGGGACCGAATCCTAACAACAGAAAGGGATGAATACAAGTGAAAGAGAGGGCACATAAATACAGATTAAGACAGGAATGGAAGGACAAATACCTTTAGGATGAAGACGAGAAAAGGGGAGTAAAAGCTTAAGGGAAGTTGACGCTGCTGGTGCCCTAGGCGGCACCAGCAGCGTCGACCCACTGCCTCCCTCTGCCACGTGGGTTGGCATAATACAGTTTTTTTATGAAAGCAAATGATCTAAGGGATCGTTAGTTTGCATGTAAACGCTGTAATATTATCTTACCAGCAGAAGAGGGCTCCTTTAGATGTTTTACAAATGTGTCAGAAAGGGGCTGTTACAACCCATTCTCACACATACACAATACTTATCTGACATAATGAAATAGTGTCACGCAGTGCAGTATATCAAATAATGGAGATTCAGGTCTTGTCAATCATACACCCTCTTGCCCAAAAAGGAGCTTGAATAGGGAAAAAAGGTCTAGCTCAGCATCTTCAACCCTATTCCAGCTTCTGATTGGGTGCAAGCTTGTGTGTGTACTTCAGGCTGCAGCAGACACACTCGAGCCAGTAATTGTGGGCCTGCCAAGGCAAGTTTTTTGTGTCTACAATTTGAGTGCGTGTTTGTGTGCTGGGAGGCCATGTGTATGTATGTGTGATTGTCTCTGCGTGAGTGCCTGCAATTGTGTGTGTACATATGTCTGCTTGTATGTGAAATGAAAGTCTAGCCAGGGAATTGGCAAGCGAGGCCTGAGTCAGAGTGCTGGATAGTCCATTTGGTGCTCACCACTTTCATAATCCACCAGCCGCTAGAGGAAGTTGATAGTGTAGAGACCTACCAGCCCAGTTACTTGCCAATAAGTACAGCACATACGGAGAGTAATTTTATCTGAAGAGGTTGTAATGCACTTGGATTTTTCTTCAAGTTCCAATTGGTGTTATCGTTTATTTGAGTTAAGTCAAGAGAATACCTTCACATCATTTAATTGAGTAATCCTTCCAGCAATGTGCAGACCTAGATGTCTCTCTTGCTCAATCACTGTTTCTTTTAAGCACTACTACAATGGGAGAAACCCATAGTGTTGGGCCAGTAGAGCGTTAAATGATGTTGTGATTAAGCAACAAATTTGTTCTTTTTCAACAGCGTTTGCAAGTGAAATGCAATTTATCTGTGTCTTTGAGCAACAGAACAAACATCATCATTAATATGTAACTTTACTTTCCTTGTTTTGAGTTTTCCTAACCCATGAAATATCTACGGAAATTGACTTAAAATTTCATGATCATTTATGTTTTAGATCACTGATATCAGTACCATATCGGCAGCAGTGTTGAATTTGAGCAAACAGGAGTTTGAAGCAGTTGCATGAAATACATGAATGGGCGGTAGTAGCACCTTGTTCCTATGTTTCATTGTGGCTACAAATGAACCTTAACTTCGTAAGGGCACTGAGGCAACACATGTGTAGAGAATAGTGTTTGACTTCGTACATTGTGGTAGTGGAGACATTTCTTGATACTACTCCTCAGGCATGATATTTATCGACACACTGTTGTCAATTATGAATGGTACCAAACATCGATTTATCTTTAGGGTAATCTTCAGACAATGTTTGAATGTCTTTGGTGCTTTTTCATGTCCATTTTTCTTCACTTTGAATTTTTCCTCACATTCTACTAGTATCACATGTGCATGTCTTTCTGAAGTAAACATTGACATTGCACAGTTGCCATTGTGCCTTTCACTCTTTGTCAATGATTTAGATAATGATCTTCATTTGATGTCGATTTGCCTCAGTTCGTGTGACTGATTGGCCTTGTGGACACGCGTTGAACATCGCTGAGGTAACATTCAGTCGGCCATTTTGTCTTAACACTGTGACGCAATACTTTTCTCTTCTCCTTGCAAGTCAAGATTTACCTTCAGGTGGAAATGACAATCCGCATCTATAACATTTTGTCTTTTTTTATGGGGACATCTCTTTGTGTCCCTCGGCCTTGTACTTCAGCCTACTTTTCATGCTCATGACTGAGGAAATTTGGGTGCCTCTGGCCTCCATGACAGTCGCTTGACAGTTAGCACGCTCTTCTGCATGAGCAGCCTTAAGGACTTGTTCAAAGCTTAGAGGTTCCTTCGGCATTCATCAATGAAAGGAATCTGACAGACATCAATCGATAACGCTGAGGTGAGTAGCTTCCTCGTCATTAAAAGCAATGAAACTACAGTGCTTCACCAGAACATCCAGTCTCTCAACAAATTAATTGATGGTTTCACCTGGTCTATGGTGCTCTTGACTGAATATGCATCTTTCATACTCTATATTTGGCACTGGATTAAACTTCACATTCAAGGCTGTTTTGATTTAATCGTATGCCTCATCACCTTCTTGTTGTATCTTTTTTTGGCTTCTTTCACTCCTTCACCGGCCATGTACCTCAGATACTTATAGTGTTTTTATCATTCTTATCATCTACTAGCTTACCCGTCGCGCGTTGCTGCAATCTCAGAAGACAGGAAATTCAAAGAAACTCGTTATGATAACATTACATTTACATTGTGTCATTGTTATTGAAACTTATTCTTTTTATTTTTGAAAACATTTCTAAATGTGGCTTGAGCAGTAAGTCCTCGATTGGCTTCCAATCTTGATTCTGGTTGCTCTCCTGTTTCATTTGAGCGGGCTTGAGCAGTGCGTAATTGATCGTTTTCCAATCTTCATTCTCGTTGCTCTCCTGTTTCATTCGCGCGTGCTTGAGCAATAAGTAATCGATCTGTTTCCAATCTTGATTCTCGTTGCTTGTTCGTTTGAGAAGAACAGGCTTGAGCAGTGCGTACTCGATCAGCTTCCAATCTTGATTGTCGTTGATCGTTCGTTTGAGAATTACGGGCTTGAGCATTTTGTATTTGACCAGCTTCTAATCTTGCTTCCCGTTGCTCGTCTGTTTCTGAAGCTCATAATGCCTTTTTATTTCGTGCTTCTGATGTAGATTGACCAATCGATTTCTGTTTGTGGGTCATAACTGTCGACGATGCTCGAAAATTCGCTGTCTATGTCGGTATTCGAAAGATTATGAGGGCCCTGGGGGGCCGATTTAAAAAAAAAATAGTTTGAGAAGAACGGGCTTGAGCAGTACGTGCTCGATCGGCTTTCAATCTTGATTCTCGTTGTTCGTTCGTTTGAGAATTACAGGCTTGAGCAGTTTGTATTCGAACAGCTTCTAATCTTGCTTCCCGTTGCTCGTCTGCTTCTGAAGCTTGTAATGCCTTTTTCTTTCGTGCTTCTGATGTAGATTGACCAAACGATTTCCGTTTGTGGGTCATAACTGTCGACGATGCTCGGAAAATCACTGTCTATGACAGTATTCGAAAGATTATGAGGGCCCTGGGGGGTCGATTAAAAAAAAAAATGACAGAAACCTTTGCTGGAGTGTACTCAACAACTTCCCAAAATTTCATGGCGATCGGATGAATGGTGTAGTAATGCATAAAGGACAAACAGACAGACAGACATACTTTTGTTTTTTTATATATAGATTGCATCTATGAAATCTTGAAAAAATTCTATCTATGCAATCCATCTATTGTGTGATTTTTGGCAGTATCAAATCACGAAGGCGGCTTTAAGAACGCAGCAGCCTCATACGTAATGGTGGACAGTAATGGTCTCTCCGGACCTTAATGTGAAATGTCTCCATTGGAGCTCTCTATTTGATGGCAGTCAACGAACGGCATTGCGGCACAAGATACAACTTGGTCCTGATAGCTCATCGACTCAGCAGGATGGGCCAGGGGTGGGCCAGGGGTGGGTCAGGGCTAGGGCTGGACAATCAATGAGGCTATGATGGGAAGACTACTGCCAAACTAGTGACACTTCTGTGGAATGGGGAACGATCTGAACTAGGAATTAATAATACATATGACACTTTATATATTTGCGTGGTATGACCATGGGGGAAACCTTTGACTACTGATGTAACCTGTGGCAGTTTATATTGTTGGTTAAATATACATATTGATCTATGAAGTACAATTGAGTTAATGTAATGGCAGAGTGGCAAAGAACGGAAGATATTGTAGAGTTAATGTAAAAGGAGAAGACAAAGGCAAATGTTTATTCTCACTAAAAACGTTACCATTTTTTATGTTTTTGGATGAACTAATCCATGGAACGTATTGCTTAACTTGATTATTGCTGATTGCTGAATTTTTAATTGTGCAATGTAGACGACAAAAGTATACAGTTGTATTAAAAATGACTGTAATGAATAATATACAATGTCAATAAAAAGATCAAACAAAAAATTGATGGCAGGGGTGGGATGCGCCGCGATAAGAATGGCGGATGCAGTTCTCGCGCTTGAAGTCGTGGCGGGTGTTTTTTGGACTCTGATGGTGATCGGCGTGTTGGCGTATATGGCCTCTTCTCCTGGTAAGGAAAGACAAATAGATTTTTTATGTGTGCGACGCTTTATCAATAAAGTTTGTGAAAGCCGTATACTTTACTGAATGGATTGTTAAGCCATTTACAGCTGTTATCTGTTTTCGAAAAACTGCCGGATATACCGTAATGACTATGGTCCTAATGTTAATAGTACGTACCATCGGGTGTTATTTGGAAATCAGTTTAGTCTAGTTTAGTTTAGTTTTTCTACCCCTAATTACAGTTGTGGGTGCATTAAACAACTATGTGAATCCTATAGATATGGGGGAGTAAGAGTAATGCATAATGGAGATTTATCTTTTTGTGGCTAATGTGAAATACCTTAAATTTATAAAGGTTACTGACTACTATTTTTTGGAATATTGGGATTCGGATTATCATATCTTGAAAATATATATGCTGATCACTTGGAATACACATTTAGAGGATGTTATAAATGACTCAAGGTAGGCCTCCTCACTTGTATATATATTTTTTTTTGAGAGGATGAGGTTACTTTTGCGTGGACATTTACACATGGATTCTGGCAGTTGTTGATTGCAATTAGCTATTAGACACTGTCCGACATGGATTTCTTGCATCTCCCCACTTTATGTATACACTAATATGTGGACATATGCATTGAGACTTTTCCGTTTACTGTTTCTTTCTAGTTGCTCAAATTAAATGGGTGAGATTTATGCCTAGTTCTTTGCATTAAAAACCCGTTTATGACCCGTCTGATTTTTGGATATACAAGATACTTCTACACCAACGAGTTACCGACCCATGGTGAAAGAAATAAGATTGGTATGTTCCCCCCCTCCCCTCTGTTCTTTGTCTAATTTGCGGATTGAGGATTGGTGTTATAATTCTGTTTTGGGACTGGGATGATAAACGACTTTTTGGATGTGTGGTCACAATATATTGAGACTGATATTTGTATAACAGGTCATAAGAGTCTTTGGTTAGTGGTAGTTCTAGATTAACATAAGAGCATATAGTTGTGAGGTTATGGCCCTCAAAAAAGCCAATGGAAAATGTACAACCTTGTGTTGTGATGTATTTTATGTCTATATGTATATATTTGTCTATTTATATGTGCTTTTGTATTGTTTTTATATTTGTGTGACAGCCTGTTTCTGTGTATGTTCTAACATTACAGCCCTGAAGAAGTTCTGTTGTACGGAACGAAAGCCATCGGCTGATTGTGGTATGTAAACATAAGAAAAATAAAAGCAATTGAACAAGTATCAAGACTCTGCACTTCAATAAGGACTTTAAGGAATATGACCTGATTGAATTTACTTTGTAAGAGGTGCCGGACCAAATTCTGGGGCAGTCAAGGAAGTTGTTTGGTGCCCCTATATAGCTGCTTTGGTGGGGGCCGCTTTGCAGCACATAGTGTCACAACGATTCGTTAATGGCTTCGGTAAGTAGATGATACCAATGGTCCATGAAAGCAGATAGCACTATGATATTTGGTCGGCTTTGTGCTTAAATGTTTCTTCACACGCACCTGGTTAGTCTATGTGTCATAGCATATGAATTTCGGTTTAACCTGTACTGAACTATTGCTGTGCACTGCTTCAGTAACCTGGTTGCATCCAACGTTAGTGTTCTTACACCATATAGAGAACGGCAAGGTCTTTGCATTAATTTGCATAATGGCGCAATACCTTTTATTGGCGGGTGTTTCATTCAGTTCCTGGCCAAAGAGGTAGACTTTCAATGTTGTTTTATTTATATCCAAACATTTTACACAGGCTGGCGTTGCTCTAAGAACCCACCGGTGCCAGCGTTGATTCTGTATTTCGACTGCAGCACATATGGCATGCACAAGCAGTATGCTGGACCACAGCAAACTCTCTGGAAGAGCTCTTTCAGTGTTGAGGTTCGTATCCCCTATCTCATCACGAGTTGTAGCATCCTATCAGCCCAGGTACTCGCCAATAACAACATCACACACAGAGAGTAATTTACATGTCTTTATTCCTCTGCATATAAGTCAGAACTCAACATTCTAAGCCTACTTTCAACTCATCCCTCCAAACGCTTAAGTCACAGCCTATGATGTACAGTGGGACTCAAAAGAGTTCCAGCATTTTATATTTACAAGACACTAAATACATGACAACTGAGAACACAATTCAGTTGACAGAGGGAGGAGAGAGAAATAGTAGGACTAAGGAAGTGATAAGAAATGGGGTAGGTAGAAGGGAAGCAGGTAAAGGGGTAGGGTACATAGCCATCAAGTGTCAGGAGAGAATGCCCAGGAGTAAGCTCCAGATTTAACTGTGTTGAACTGTATTGGGAAATATCAGTTCCAGGTGTGGGTCCTGCAGTGGTTCATGCTGTGTCATTTTTACCCATTTGATTGGATTATTTGGACCATTAGTAAGTGTAGTGTGCTTATACCCTGATTAACCGCTTTTTGTTCGACACCTACTGTATAATTTAGTAATAAAAAATGGCAGAAACAAGACGCACAAAAAGAGGTGAGAAGCACAGAGACAAAACCCAAGTTGTTTATGCATATTTCTGAACAGATGTTTGCATTTGTTAGCACATTAATGCTATATCTACTGGCTTGTGTTTTTAAAAGCAATATGTGTTGTTGGGTTTATGGAAGTAGTGCATGTTTACTGATGAGAGATAGGTGAGAAGTTGCTGAGGCAGCACACAGACACACACAGATACAAGCCTGTACCTCACAAGAACAGGTGCAAAACTGGACTAATCGAAGCTCTCGAAGCTGGTTTCTAGGGGAGTGTGAAATGTGTGTGAAATGTTGCTTTTGTGTGAATTTCAAACAAAATAAGTGCTAGGGTCCTGTCAGGAGTCAACTTCCACTTTCAGCACCCATTGCCACTGTCAGCATTGAAGATTACAGTTTCAATACCACCACTAACTCTCACACTCCCACAAATGTGACAATTCTGACTATTTCAGGTCCCCACTGCTATAAGAATGGCGCTGGCAGCAGGTACTAGTCATTTTTAATGTATATTCAATTAGTAAACAATTGTTGTTGTATTTGGCTCTAAATTAGACACACAGTGCCACCATGTGGCAGCTTGTCATAAGTGCCAGTGTTACCAATTAAGTGCAGGTGCCGGACACTGGAAACCACTGGCTCAAATTAAGCACTGGGTAGAGGATCCCTGAAGCACATCACCAGAGCCTATTACCCAACCTGTGGTGCACCCTTTTACAGCAGTGATAGACCTTTTCCTGTGGAGCAACTTCGAATGTGGAGCTTGCCTCAGGAGGTCATGGAACATGTTTTCTGAGCATAGAACATACCGTGCTATGTTACAGGGACATTGTAGCCCCTATGCTAAGAGGGGAGTGAGTGTTTAATGTAAGCATGTGGTTTCCAGTGCTAGACACCGGCACTAAATTGTAAACAACAGCAATTGTGACAGTCAGCCACAAGGTGGCGATATCTAGCTAATTTAGAGGGATCACTGAAATATTATCGACGGTCACATTATCGACTTACCAAAATATCGTTGACAAATTATCGACGACAAAAATATCGACTTTCTATACTTATTACACAAATTACAAAAATATTGAGTAAAAAATATCGAGTACTAACTATATCGAATACATAAATATCACCTCAATAAATATCGACTACAAATATATCGTTGGACATGAAATTAGCCCTAACACTACAAAAATATCGACTACAAAAATATAGACTACCAAAATATCGTAAAAAAAAAAATATCGAGTTCATGTTTGTACACTTTCTTTTCTAAAATACCATCTTTATCATCAATAAAAGTCATTTCTCTATACAAAATACATTTCACATATAATACCTGTTACTTACATAAAATTACTATTAATACACATTTCCTATACATTCTATTACATGCATTTTATCAATTTCTATATATTCTTTACATTTAACTAACATTTTCATTACTTATTTTCACATAAAAACATATTTCATTTAAAAACAAACCTGCTTTAATGCGGGAATCACCACATACCACCATTCTCACATCAACAAACACTCCAATTAACTAAAAAAAATTTAAACTAGCCTATACAATGCTTCCTTACATCCTACAACCAATCAAATCAAAGCACACATAATACATATACTATAAAAGGGATACATGCATTCTACCATTTGTTGCTGCTACCTCTCTGGAAAGTAGATGCCAACACTCTGAAGATTTTGTTGCAGAATAAACATCTTTAAAGATCCAGCTCACTAGCTAATTAATCAAGTAAGTAACACAGCATTTTTGTAGAAATCTAAATTAGAAGTGCACTATTTTCCTTACATCTCCTAAGTCTTACACTTATTTTATTTTCATCTCTTCCTACATTTCTGATAGAAACCACTCCAACACAATTCCTATTACATGGCCATATTTCTTCACGTGCAAAATTAGATAGTAAGTATATAATAATGCTCTGTTATACACCAACTGCTGTTTTTAAACACTAATTTACAAGAGTATTTAATTTTTAAAAACATTATATTTACAGATATACTGAGATTGTCCTATTTCTACACCAAAAAGGATAAAACTACACTAATTACACATGTAAGTATAGATGTGTTTGTTATAAAACTGCCAATTTCATTATTGCACATTTCGAATGAACATATCTTGCTTTTTACATCTTCCCTATAGATCATTAGAAAGATCCAACATCAACTATACCAAAACACAAGAGTACCCTTCAGAAAAATGTAAGTTTAATTGTAATTTGTCTAAAAGTGGGCCCCAAAAACGCTAACTATATTCTTAACACCATGTTATATATTTTGAATTGCCTCTACAGATATTCTGAAAACATCATACATCTATTCTACATATCCTATGAAAACATCCAACACAAACTAATCCAATATACAAGAATAGCCTTGTAAAAACATGTAAGTATACTTGTCATTTCTCAAAAACTGCAGAAAATAACACAGACTATGTTCTTAACAACATGTTATCTATTTTATATTTCCTCTACAGATATTCTAAATACATCATACAGCTATTCTACCTACAACAAAGAAAACGACTTATTTAGAAGTTAGTATACTTTTAAATATTTTCCATTTCCAAATGGTTCAATATAAAAATTATAATATTTTGCTTTTATTTCTTCTATCTACTCTACAGATCAAACCTGTACTAACTTGATGTACTCCAGCAATTACTACTACTCTACTATTTAAACAAGTAAGTATATGTAATGTTTACATCCAATGTACAAGTATGCAAAAATGACAACTGCTTTTGAGTAGGAAATACGTTTGTTATGTGTAAACATTAACGTTGCTTTTCTATATTTTCATACCTACAGCAAATAAATACATACATACAAGAACATCCTTCAAAAGACATTTCTGCTTCTGTGACTACTACTTTGATTAACTGTAAGTATAAATGCATCAATAATGATGTTAGCACCACAAAAGGAAAAAAATGTTTTCTGATTTTGTTTCTTTCTACTCTTTCCTAGAACAAGTAAATCAAAATGACTGAAGGTGCAGAATTTGTCATGTCTCAGAAAAATAAATTACTATTTTGCTACATGGGTTATGTGTATAATCAGGAAAGACAAAGTGGTAGAAAAGTTTTTTGGAAGTGTACCAAATATTACTCCAACAAATGTTATGGGAGGGCCACTACTGAGGAAACTAATGTGCTATTTACTAGGGAACACAATCATCCCCCAAATGTCACAGAAATTGAAATTAGAGATGCTTTAGAAAGTATTAAAAGTGCTAGCACACAAAGTGACAAACCTACAACCCAAATCCTTAAAGAAGAACTGGTAAAAGTCCCAGCCCATGCTTCAGGTCAACTACCCTCTATTGACTCCCTGAAACTCACAATTGCACGCACTAAACGACTCACTAGCACAACCCAACCCAACCCAACAACTTTTGAAGAAATTATTATTTCACCAGAAATGGCCATCACTCACAATAAAGATAAATTTATTCTTTTTGATAATGAAAGCAGTACAAACAGAATAATTATGTTTGCAACTGCAAGTAATTTACGAAAAATCCAACAGTGTCCCCAATGGATGATGGATGGAACATTTAAACCCTGCCCAAAACCTTTTTATCAACTGTATTCCATCCACGGTTTATACCATAATTCTAACATACCTTTCATTTACTGTTTGCTACCCAACAAACAGCAAACTACTTACACCGAAATATTAAATGTTCTCAAAACGGAAATCAATAATTATTTTCCAGAAAAAATAATTATTGATTTCGAATTAGCTATGATTAATAGCATTTTGAGAACATTTCCCCACACAGCAATCCAGGGTTGCTATTATCATTTTAATCAGAGTACATGGAGGCATCTCCAAAAATCTACTTTAAGTATACTCTACTCTACAGATAGCACCTTTGCCTATCAAGTTAAAAAGTTAATAGCCCTGGCCTACGTCCCTGTTACAGATGTAGCTGAACATTACAATTTATTAATTGACAGCGCATATTACAAGAAGAATGAGGAGAAACTAACCCCATTACTGGACTATTTTGAAGACACTTGGGTGGGAAGGTTGCACAGATCTGGACATCGACGCCAGCCCAAATTCCAAATCCCTTGGTGGAATGTCTATCTTAGTACTTTAAACCAAGAGGCTAAAACTAACAACAGTGTTGAAGGGTGGCATAATACTTTTCAAGCAACTACAAACAGAGGCAAACCCACGTTCCATAACCTTCTAGAAGCTTTGAAAAAAGAACAAAGCTATCAGGAACTAAGAATGGAACAATCAGTGTCACAAATAGGTCCAAAACTCACTAAACAAACAAAACAAATGTTCCGACTACTTCAAAGTCAAGTCACACTATACCCTACAACTAGAGGATTAGAATACCTGGCAATAATAGCTAAAAGTCTACTATAAAAATGTCAACTAAATATACGAATGTCTTCTTACAATAATAGTAAAATTTACATGTCATAAACATATATAATCAATTATAAATAATACATATTTGTTTCACAAACTTATTAAAATTATGAAAAAAATATCGTAACAAATATGCAATGTTTATAATTTATTCACACATACACATAACATTAAAAATCGACATTTCCCACCCAATCAAAATTGTAAATTAAATACTTACAATTTTTGGAGATGAGAGACGCAATCAAGGAAAAAGCAATCCATACAATCCAATCCAATATCTTACTATTCCAATATGGGAAACCCTCAAAAACCCGAAAATAAAGTGTAAAACGTAAAAAAACGCTCCAGGAAATTCCGAAAACAGTAGTGTGGACACTTTAATATTTAAAGTGATATACACACAATTTCTAAAAAACGGTCACGCATATCAATGTATCAATCCGAATCGAAACCCTCAAAAAAACCCGAAAAAGGTAGAAAAAGTGTTAAAACCGCTCCTGGCAAACACGAAAAATAGGAGATAAATGTCAAAATATAAGCATAATAACTCAAACATTTGTTTCTCCGTTAAAAAACACGCTTCCTTCCATGTACTTTTCATGCGAGGAACTGAAATCTGTAAAATAACATACATAACGAGACCCACCCACAAATACCCCCTTCACATTTGTAAATATACTAACAATTACCATTAACCATGTAAGAAGACATTTCCGAACACTTAAAATAAGACTTGAAGCAAAAAAAGCACGACACATCTATAACGGAGACTTTTCACCCAAACGCTACTTAAACTATTAAAACATACACCAAAAAACACTACAAAGTTCGATGATACCCTCAAACATGACCACTTACTTATAATTTGTAGGTAAAAATAACCTTATCTCTCTCCACGCGAAGCAACTCCCAACCGCGAGCTTCTCCAGTCCAGAATGGAGCGCAATAACCTTACGCGGTAAAAAAGTAGTCCCCTGAACCCATTTGTGTAAAAGGATAATAGAAAATACAATGTAATATGTAAAAAATATAATACATACACATGTATAATGTAACAAATTAATACACTATACTCATTACAATTTTCCTTATTTAAGAAAAATAAATATATTTAATATAAATTAATATATAATAATTATTATATATTAATAATATTAAAAAAATATGTAACACTTTGAAAAAAAGATGTAAATATTTGGTTATTGTGTATATTTATATGAATAAGTTTGTGTTTATTTTTAAGTAAACATTATAAATGTTTATGGTAATAATTAATAATGATAAATAATATAACTTATTTATTGTTATTAATATAACAATTTGAATCATTTACTATATAAACAATGGCCAGAAAATACTATGTATTTTATCTATGCATGTATATATTTTTGAAAATAAGAAAAGAATGTTTATGTTTATTAATTAATAATAATAATAATAATTAATAAAATAATTATTATTTTTATTAATTATGACAAATGTTTTATAATAATTTCTAACTATAACAAAAGTATATAATAGCTTAACTAATATTTTGGCAATACCAGATATTATTATGAAACATATTGTTTCCCTATACAATTATAAACTTTACAACCGAATCGATTTCTATGTTGAATGTAAAAACAACATTTTCAGAAATATACACCAAAAAATATTTTATTTTGTATTTCAATTTCTTCTAACAAATGTAATAATACTCATGTTACTTGTTAAAAGTAAAAATGTTTTATATATGTTTAATAATATTAATATTTAATATTAACATTATTAAATATTAAAGTAAGAAATGTCTAACAAATCATTGTTTTATGTATTTCTATATAAATACTTGAAACTGTAAGTGACTGATGGGAATATGTAAAATTTACTGAAAGAATGTTGTAAACAAATTTATTTTTATGATTGACAGCGTGTATATAAATGTAAATATGTAATTCAGTGAATACTAAAAGTCAAAAAAAAGTGATGTTATATTTGTTTGTGATTGTATTGTAGTACACAATAAAAATTTAAATAATTGTTTAATAAAGTTTTTTCAAAACATCCATGTTGCATTATTTTTTAATATTAAAAGACAGTAATGAACAAATGTATGCAAATGTGCTGCACACTGACCAATTTAATATGTCCTATTGCTACTCCAGTCAAGCTAATATCATAGAAGCTGCAGGACACTAGCTAAAAATTATTTACTATTCCTACTCCACTCAAGCTAATATCATAAAATGTGGTGTAGACTGACCAATGTTTATTTATTAATCCAACTCCAGTGTAGGTAATATCAGTGATGGTGCTGGACACTAACCAATTAATAATTAGAAATCCAACTCCACTCTAGCTACTGTCTGGAAACATGCTAATACATATATTTTTTAGATCAAAGTAAAACTTAATAATGTCAAGTATTATTATTTAGTATTTTCCTATAATAGCTTTAATGTATAAGTGTTTTATGTTACACTATACACCAGCACTCTAAAATACCCAAAACTGTCCCTAAACACTAAAAATACCCCTTCACCCCAAAGCCCAAAACTGACCCAGAACCCTACAAATACCCCTTTACCCACAAACTTAAAACTGACCCTGAACCCTACAAATACCCCTTTACCCACAAACTGAAAACTGACCCTCAACCCTAAAAATACCCATTTACCCAAGAACTGAAAACTGACCCAGAAGCCCAAAAATACCCCTTTGCCCACAAACTGAAAACTGACCCTGATCCCAAAAAATACACCTTTACCCAACAACTGAAAACTGACCCTGAACCTTAAAAAAACTCCTTTACCCACAAACTGAAAACTGACCCTGAACCCTACAAATACCCCTTTACCCACAAACTGAAAACTGACCCTCAACCCTAAAAATACCCCTTTACCCAAGAACTGAAAACTGACCCAGAAGCCCTAAAATATCCCTTTACCCACAAACTGAAAACTGACCCTGATCCCAAAAAATACACCTTTACCCAACAACTGAAAACTGACCCTGAACCTTAAAAAAACTCCTTTACCCACAAACTGAAAACTGACCCTGAACCCTACAAATACCCCTTTACCCACAAACTGAAAACTGACCCAGAAGCCCAAAAATACCCCTTTACCCACAAACTGAAAACTGACCCTGATCCCAAAAAATACACCTTTACCCAACAACTGAAAACTGACCCTGAACCTTAAAAAAACTCCTTTACCCACAAACTGAAAACTGACCCTGAACCCTACAAATACCCGTTTACCCACAAACAGAAAACTGACCCTTCACCCTTTCAAAACTCCTTTACCCAAAAACTTAAAAATGTCCCAAATCCCACAAAATACACCTTTAATCACGAACAGAAAAATTACCCAGAACCCTAAAAAATTACCCTATACCAAAAATTATTAAACTGACCATGAACACTATAAATGATAATGAACACAACATTAAACATTAATATTTAATTAACAAAAAAGTAATATTTAACAAAAACAAAAAGAAAATATATTATCACATTATCTATAATAATAAATGTGATTAATTAATATTGTTTAATTCCAATTAATTAACATTAACATACATTTATACATTACATTTAAATGTATCCAATTAATGTAATTAAGTCATTATTATAAATTAATTACCAATTAATTAATGTAAATAATATGCAAAATATTAATAAGATCATTAACTAATAATAATTAATTTGTTAGCAATGTAAAATTTTCATTAATATGCTAAATCATAATAAAATAAATCACTAATTATTTATAATTAATAACCAAATTATCAATTAAAATAATATACAAATCAATTAAAAAATACAATAATTATTAATAATTAATTAATCAATTAATCAATTAAATTATATGCTAAATACTTAATTAAACAATTAACTAATTAATATTAATTAATTACCAATTAAAATCTAATTAAAACAATTACCAAACATATATTGATTAATTTATTATTATTAAATTACTTCCCACCCTATTCCCCTATAAACCCACAACCCGCTCCTAAACATTAACTACTATTTTTTTAAATATTATATATATATTTTTTTTAAACATTTTTTTCTACATATTTTCGATATTTTTACTTTCACTACATTTCGATATTTTGTCTGGTCGATATTTTTGAGTCGATATATTTGTATTCGATATTTTTGGGTCATTTTTTCAGTCGATATTTTGTCCAACGATATTCCTATAGTCGATATTTAGGTAATGTCGATATTTTTTCGTCGATATTTTGTCCATTCGATAATATGTAGTCGATATTATGTCCAGTTACCAATTTAGAGATGACCACAACAGTTCATTATTAATTCAATATACATTAAAAGAAACCTATTACCTGCCGCCGAAACCATTCTCATAGCGTTGGGGTCTGGGATAGTCTGAACTTTCACACTTCTAGAGTGTGATGGTCATTAGTTATGTTATGTTAATAGTACTGCTCAAGTGCAACAAATACCCAGAGGTGTCTTGGCGCTAGCAACAAGGAATTGAATTACACAGAAGGAAATAAACTGGAAGGCTAAGGAGAGTTAAAGAGCCAGGTCCTCAGCAGTTTCTGAAAGGCCAGTATGTTGGAGGCATTTAGTGCAGTGGAAGTGCATTCCAGCATTTTGAGGCACACAACAAGAAGCTCCTTCTGCCCTAGGCTGCCTGCTTGAATCTCGGAGCAACTAGGAGTTTGACATGTGTAGAGCGTCAAGTCCTGCCTGGGGTGTCCTGCCTGGGGTGTCCCATCTGATGAGGGTTTGATGAAATGAAATGAAATGAAAACAATATTTAATAAAGCGCACTGCTGCCAAGCGGCTTCCTGGCGCTGGGAGACCTGGGTCAGAACTCACAGAGGGGGACAAAGGGAACCTAAGAAGGAAAAGCCAAAGAAAAAAGAAAAGTTTTTAAGGCTTTACGGAAATGACTGAAGATCGGGATGGAGCGAAGATGAAGTGGGAGACTGTTCCAGACCTGGGGGGCCAAGACAGAAAGACGAGTGCCCCCGGATCTGGCTTTGCGGAAACGGGGAATGTGAAGAAGGGAGAGAGAAGAAGACCGGAGGGTACGACTAGGAACGTAGGAAGAAATAAGGGAAGTGATGTAAGCTGGGGCAGAACGAGAGTGGGCACGAAAGGCAAAGCAGGCTAATTTGAAAAGAGATCTGAAGCGGATGGGGAGCCAGTGAAGGGATTTCAAAGCCGGAGTGATGCGAGAGGATTTGGGGAGGGAGAGAATGAGACGAGCAGCTTGGTTTTGAATGGCCTGTAAACGTCGAGATTCGTGGGAAGGGATGCCCACGTACAGGCCATTGCCATAGTCGAGGCGAGAGATGACTAAAGCCAGGACTATGGTTTTAAGCGCGTCGATGGTAAAAAAACGAGAGATTTTGCGGATAAGGCGAAGGGAAAGGAAACATGAGGACACAACAGAGCTAATCTGGCTGTGCATAGTTAAGTCAGAGCTGACTTTAATACCAAGGGTACGAACGGAGGAGGAGGGCGTGGGGGGAGAACCAAAAGAAGGGGGCCAGTGAGCAGGGGACCAAGGGTTGGAAGGGCCACCCGTGAGGACAAGTTCCGTTTTATCAGGGTTGAGCTTGAGATGGTTAGCGCTCATCCACTCAGAGATAAAAATAAGAGTGGAGCTGAACTTGGGAATAGAGTCGGGAGAAGAAGACAGATCAAAGACAAGCTGGAGGTCATCTGCGTAGTTATATACAGAGACCCCCAGCTTGAGAAGGGAAGAAACAAGAGGACAAATGTACAGATTAAAGAGGAGAGGGGAAAGAGAGGAGCCCTGAGGAACACCACAGGTGACCGGACGGGAGGGGGCAGAGAAACCAGAGAGATGAACGGCCTGATGTCTATCCTGAAGAAAGGATGCTAGCCAGGAGAAGGCCGCGCCCCGAATGCCCGCTGCGCTGACACGGTCGAGAAGAATAGAGTGGTCGACCGTGTCAAACGCAGCGGACAAGTCGAGAAGCACCAGGGCTTGGGGAAGGTTAACATCTGCCTTGCCCTTAAGTTCATCCAAAACCGCGAGAACCACCGCTTCTGTAGAGTGGCCAGGGCGGAAGCCTGCCTGGTGGGAAGCTAAGAGGCCATTGTCCTCGATGTATGAGGAGAGGCAGGAGGTAACGTGGGTCTCTAGGATCTTACCCAGGTAGGGGAGAAGGGAAATGGGACGGAAGTTAGCGGGAAGGGAGGGATCTAGGCCAGATTTTTTTAGAATAGGGAGGACAACAGCAGATTTAAAGGAAGAGGGGACAGCACCGGAGGCCAGTGAGGAGTTGAGAAGAGTGAGGGGAGGGCCAGGACAATTGGTGAAAAGGGTTTTGAGAATGCGCGCAGGAGCGCCGTCCGCAGGAGAGCCAGATTTGACTTTAATCAGGTAGTTGTGAAACAAGTCAGAGGAGATAGGGGGAAAAATATCGAGGGAAGAGGAAGAGGGAGTGACAGGGCTGGTGAGGATAGGCTGAGGCACAGAAGGAATGTTAGCTTTAATTTTCGCAATCTTGTCAATAAAAAAGTTATTGAGTGAAAGACAGAGGGATTGAGAGGGAACCAAGCCGGGGGAGGAGCGATCGGAAGTGGCAAGATTGCGGACCAAAGAGAAGATTTCGCGGGGTTTATTCACGGAGAGCGATACTCTCTCCGTGAAATAAGAGGTTTTGGCATTAAGGACTGCTTTTTTGTAGTTGGTAAGAAGTTGTCTATACTGAACGCGCAGAGGAGGGGAATACTGGCGTCTCCAGAGGCGTTCCGCCCGCCTGAGATCAAGTTTTAGTGCCTTGAGCTCAGTGGAGAACCATTTGTGCGCGTCGTATGGGCGAACCGCTTTGATCTTTTTAAGCGGGGCCACACGGTCACACGAAGCAGCAAGCCATGAACCCAAGGCTTTGGCCTGGGATTCAAGGGGAAGACAGGTAAGGTCAGGAGCGGAGGAAACCAGAGAAAGTGAGAGGGAATCCAGATCGGTTTGATTCCAATTACGGGCTAGAAGGTTTTTAGGGGGGGAGGGTTTGTCAACCACACCTAGGTGAACAGAAAAAGAAATGATAAAGTGATCGGACCAGATACAAGGAGAGATGGAGGGAGGTGAGGCTAGGGGGCAAGACGACCAGATTTGGTCAAGTATATGGCCATGCACGTGGGTCGGGACAGTGACGTGAGAAGTAAAGTTCAGACAGTGAATAGTGGCAGAGAAGTCTTTGGATGAAAAGTCTTCCTTAGGGTCTCCTGGCCAGAAATTGAAGTCACCAAGCAGGAGTACAGAGGAGTTATTGACCACCAGGGTGGCCAGCAACTCCTGAATAGAGGCTACAAAAGAAGGCATCGATTGAGGGGGGCGATAGACAAGGACCACAGTGAGAGGGGAAGGGAGGTTGAGGGAACGGGCCACCAGGTAGTCCACGTTAGAAATGGGGGGGTGAGGAAGAAGCTGAAATTTCAGTTGCGACCGGACAATCATTGCCACCCCCCCACCTGCCTTACCATCCGGGCGGTCAGCTCGGAGGGCATAGTAGGTGTCAGGGAGGATGGCTAGAAGATCAGGAAGGGAGTCAGTAGTGAACCAGGTTTCGGTCAGAAATAAAAAATCAGGAAAATCAGTGGTTAAGAGGTTGAAAAGTGCAGTCTGGTGTTTAACTGCGGACCGGGTGTTAAGTAGATAAGCAGAGGCAACCGTAGGGGCAGGAGGGGGACAAGGAACCGGAGGTGAAATAGAGGGGAGAGGGAGGGAATCAGAAGAGAGAAGGGTAGGGTGGGGTAAAGAAGAAGAGAGAATACCAAGTGATTGTAGGTGATGAGAGGGAAGAGGGGAGAGCGAAGGAAAGGCAGATAGGGCAGTAAGTTGGGCAGCAGTATAAACCAAACGAGAGGCAGAGTGTGTGGCCCCTGGTCCCGGCCCGTCGCGGACGGGCGCAGACGGGCTTAACTTAGGCGCAACTTCGGCGCGCCTTCGTCGCGCCCGCTGCGCCCGCCCGCTGCGCCGCCGGAAGACAGGAACAGTTATGAGGGGACGACACATGGAGAGGGAGGAGCAAGGGGGCGTGACAGGGGGTGGAGGAGCCAAAGCGCTGCAGCGCCGAGGCCAGACCCGCCCAAGATGGTGGAGCCGCCCGTCCCCTCCGAGAGTCAGGCGAGGAGGGGGCGATCAGCGGCGGCGGTCTGGTCCCTGGTCGCATGCAGGGAAGGGGCAGCCAAGAAGAATCCGAGCGCCGGGTGCGAGGCGCAATGCAGGTTAGTGTGCAGGTTTTAAAAGCAAAAGTTGCTAAAAAGTCACGTTGCTCCCGGAGACGCCTCGGGAGATCAGCAGCAGGTCAGCGAGCCCAGGTGAGTGAGCTCCTTAAGAGGTCAGCCCAGGGGGGGAGGAGCCAAAGCGCTGCAGCGCCGAGGCCAGACCCGCCCAAGATGGTGGAGCCGCCCGTCCCCTCCGAGAGTCAGGCGAGGAGGGGGCGATCAGCGGCGGCGGTCTGGTCCCTGGTCGCATGCAGGGAAGGGGCAGCCAAGAAGAATCCGAGCGCCGGGTGCGAGGCGCAATGCAGGTTAGTGTGCAGGTTTTAAAAGCAAAAGTTGCTAAAAAGTCACGTTGCTCCCGGAGACGCCTCGGGAGATCAGCAGCAGGTCAGCGAGCCCAGGTGAGTGAGCTCCTTAAGAGGTCAGCCCAGGGGGGGAGGAGCCAAAGCGCTGCAGCGCCGAGGCCAGACCCGCCCAAGATGGTGGAGCCGCCCGTCCCCTCCGATGTCTGACGGACTGGAGTCCGTCCGACATCGGTCAGGAACTGTAACCAACCGACCTCTTCTCGTTGGTTACAGACCTGCAAGTAGGATATGAACAAACCCTGTTTGGTCGCAATCCTATACTTAACAATGGGAGCATGCATTCCGAATGGAATGCATGTTCGATTTGTTACCTGCAGAGGTGCAGTTCATCCCTGCACCTTGTGGCAGGCAACGCAAGGTGCAGGGATCAACAGGAGGGCACCATAGGCGGCCTTGCATCCATGGGGGCCCTACTGGGGGCCCCCAAAGACAGTTTCCCACTGCCTTTTGTTCCGGAAAGACTGACACAAAAAGGCAGCGAAAAACTGCTATCGTACTACCTCGGCAGGAAAACGGCGGCCAAGGGAGTACTGAAGGGTTTCAAGATGGCGGACTGGCTCTCCGAGCCCATCGTAAACCATTCGGAAAACCGAGTTGGATTCCTTTCTGACCGAGCCCATCAGAATGGCTTGGTCGGAAAGGAATCCGAACGGCACATTCAGATGCGGGCAGGAGGGCTCCGACAGTCGATGTCACCGCATCGGCTTGGTCTGTAAAACACAGTTTGTCATCAATAAGAAATCTGAGATTGTGTGCCTTTCTGCCAGGTTTAGGTAAGGCGTAGTTGTGCTGTTACTATCCTTGGCAGCCTGGCAGGGGCAGTGTGTGGTGCAAGCTGCAGTAACCTCCTGACGAGAGCCCTGGCCCTTATTTGTTTACAAATTAAGCACAGGAGAGTCTGGTGCTACAACATGATCACAGAGGTGACATTCACCTAGTTTGTCAGGGCTGTGACCAGGAGAGCACGGCTAGGGTCATAGGGATGACCAGCCGGTCTCCTAAAATTCGACCAGGATCTATGAAATGCTTCAACCCAGCTGGGTAATAGCACCAGGCAGTCTTCTGGCGCTTAGAAGAAATGTAGCGTGCAACATGTAATATTTCACAGATATGCTCTAATATTATATATTTAGATAGATGTGCCTGGGAGCTGGGGAGCTCTCGCGAGTAATGAGGTCGCAGCTCTACAAAGAAATTAATGTTGGCGAATAGTCCAATAATTAGGTTCCAATTAGGAAGACTGGATTCACAGCAAATTAACCGGCTGTTACTTGATAGAAGTAATGAAGGGCATGGTGTGAGCATGTGAATCAGGAGGGGGTGTCTGTGGGAGGTGGGGGGGGGGCAGCAGGGCCGCTGGGATTACACTCTCTCTTCTGCATCTGAAGATCCACTGAAGAGCACAGCTCAGGATTATTATTGCTAAAGCATAGTCCTTCTTCGCTTTCTCTCTTCTGCAGCTTCTTGCTATGACAGTATTTGCATAAATACAAAAGGTGTCTAGAGGCAGAGTAGTGCACGCGGCGGCTGCAAGCTCGGCCAGATGATGGTCCTTGAGTAGATTGAGGGATGATTCTGGATAAAATATTGCTTCAGAAGAAATAAGAAGTCTAATGAAGGACATTTTTATAATGGAGCTGGAAATTGAAGGTGGGTTATCAAGCCCAGAATATCTGATCTGGCCGGCACCCCCACCTCAAATGCCAGATGTTTTGTAGTTCCCCAACGTGGAGTATGATCACACCTACCAGGGAATAATGTGTCCTTTGCCTTAATTCCAGGTACAAATCTGCTGATTTTGTCTGACCACAGGTCATCAGACGACTCAGTGGCAGTGGTGGCTCCTCCATTATGGCGGAGGAGCATTGCCCCTCCAACAGCAGTCTCAAAACTTGAAAAATAAAATGATAATAAAACAGGCTTATCATTTTATTTTTCTTCTATAGGCCGACTCTGGGGCGGGGCCATCGCAATGACAGTCACGGAAGGGGAGTGGGTGTCGCTGCTGTCAGTGCGCATGTCAGTTTTGCCGGCCGTCTTAGGATGGCCAAGCCGATACACGCACAGAGATGGCTACAGCTCAAGCTGTGTTGCCGGTTTGGAGAAAGGAGGCACAGGATCCTACTCTCTTCGGGAGCACAAATCCAGGCCACTCAGGCCAATCCCGCTGCTTCTCTCATGACGCCAGCAGCATCACAGCAGCATCTGGATTGGCCTTGGGTGAGTCTTGTAGCCTGTGCTGTAGTGGAGCCAGAGCGGAGCAGAAGAGCGGCGATACAGAGGGCGACCTGTTTGTCATCCACACCTCCTGCGCCTCTACTTTGCCTTGACACCAGCCGCTACTGCTCGGTGGGGGTCAGGGATCGAAAATGGGGTGTCAGGGCAAGTTAGGGTCACTCCTGAGCAATGTTGTCTGCTCCCCTCAAGTTTTGCTCTTGGCAGTTAAAGGGGTGCACACTGCCCCGGGCTCAGTCATTTTCCCCGGTGTCTGCTTATGGGGAGCATTACATGCCCCCCATGATGCTGCATGTGCCAGGTGAGGACCAAGCTGCCTTACTGTCCTTAGCCCCTGCATTATTTCACCAGGTGTGCATCCACATCTGGTGAAACTCTGCCCAGAAACACTGTAGGTGGAGTTTGTGGAACTGGAATTTCCAGACTAGGAGACCCTCGGACACTCATAATCGAGAGAGGGGATTCAACCTGGAGTTACCCCTCTGGCGCTCTAGTTCTTCCATCCTCTCCTCTCTTACATTCCGCTCAGCACCAGGAAACTCTTGTGGTAGCAGCGCACTCTAGAAATATTGCTATTCATTCATTCATTCTAATTGCTTCGTAAGTGCATTGGGTAACTCCACCCAAAGTTAGTGATGCTGGAGTCTTTGCTAACTAGGAGCAGGGGTTACCAGGTTTTTTCTTGTGGGAGCATGAGGGTTCCCTCAGAAATTAGGAATTACTGTGGGAAATGATAATTCTATCCTGACTTCCCTAATTGTTCCTCCTCTCATAATAGGTTTAAAGACACCAGGCTCGCATTGTTCCTGCGAGATTCACTTGTCAGAAGTAAGAAGGCACTACTAGTAAGGCCCTTTCAGTGTCCAGAAAAAGTGCCTATAGGGGGTTAATCTGAATAATGTAAACCTAACAAGTTCTACTTATTTAGGGTAACACAATATTACTGAATTACTAAAACGGGGAAATAAGGGGTCCATTATGAAAACGGGCGGATCGCCACCGCCGGGCCGATGCCCTCTCATCACCCCCCGCCATACTAGTATGGCGAGGGGGACCGCTGCAGAGGGAAAGATTGTCCGCCACTTTTCCGCTGGTCGGATTGCCGACTGGGAGGAAAAGACCCTCAATATGGTGGTGGTACCTTGCAGGCATGCCATCCATATTAGGATGTGCTAATTTCGAAGCCTTTGTCTGACTCCGCCATGGAAAAGCATGCAGTGTTCACTTGGGGGGCCCGTTGCAGGCCCCCAGGGGGGTTGGGAGGAGTGGCGCTACTCTTAGGGGTGCCTATGGTACCCCCCAACATTGGCATGAACAAGGTGGCAGGCACCGCGCAATGCCTGTCAGGGTGGCAGTCGCATCCTTATGGGCACAGCAGGACTGCCGCACATCTGACGGTTGGTCCCGTATACCGTTACGGTGGCGGGCGGACTTTGTCCCCTGCCATCGTAATGATGCCCAAAATCATGGAAAAAACATTCCTGGTACCTGTGTTGATCTGATTCACTTAAAATCTTCACCATCATACAATACAATGCAATACAATACAATACAATTTTTACAGCAAACAGCTGCTTCCAAGAAAGCGTCCCGACGTTAGCAGCAGAAAACCACAGAGACCCAACCTCTTGAGAATCACAAACCTAGAGCTGAGCTGCAAAGAGGAAAGTCTTTAGCTGTTTACAAAAGGTTGGTTCAGAGGGAACTCCACGGAGTGCACTAGGAAGGGCGTTCCAGAGCTTAGTAGTCAGGAACACGAAAGATCTTTCATCACTTCTCGCCTTGCGCACTCTTGGAACTTGTAATAGCAATTTTAATGATCTGCTGGCGATGCATGGTATTGTAATTGCATTTATATATCGCTTACTACCCCTGACGAGGCGTCAAAGCGCTTTTTCGGCTAGTAGCATGCTATGCCGGAACCCAAGGAAGATTAGTTTTGAATTAGCATAGTGAAATACGAAAGTAATTTGAGTGGTGGATAGGTTAGGCAGTTATTTGGATTCAGAAGGATAGCAGAGGGATAGAAGAGAGAAAAAGGTTTGCATTAATATTGTGCTTGTTACCCCTGATTTGGTGTTGGAGCACTTTCTTGCTGAGCAGCACGCTACTCCGAAACCGATAATGATTAGTGGTGAATTAGTAAGTGAAATATGACAGTAATTTGAGTGGTGGATATTAATCAGTTACTTGGATTGAGAAGGATAACGGCGGGACAGACGAGGGAAGAAGGTTTGCATTTATATAGCGCTTGTTACCCCTGATGAGGTGTTGAAGTGCTTGTTTGGCGAGTAGCACGCTACTACGGAACCCATTAAGGATTAGTGGTGAATTCGTTTAGTGAAATATGAAAGTAATTTGAGTGGTGGATATTAGTCAGTTATTTGGATTGAGAAAGAGAGTGGAGGGATAGAAGAGGGAAACAAGGTTTGCATTTATATAGTGCTTGCTACCCTTAATGAGGGTTAGGAGTGATTTTATTTCAGCGAGTCACACGCTACTCAGAACCCATAAAGGATTAGTGGTGAATTAGTAAAGTGAAATATGAAATTTGGGAAGTGGTGCGTCGCTCTTCGGCAGAACCAAGCCGATAAATATCTCCACACTTCTCCCCAACAGGACAGAAAACGAGCCGCACACGTAACTTACTTTTCGCCGCTTTTATTTCTTTTGGAACAGCATGAGGCGTAGAGCCGAAGAGCGACGCACCACCACAAGAGCGCCATCACCGCCCGACCCTGAACCACCTGTGTTGCTCATGAAAATGTTAGGGCGATGCGGTGCCGCCGAAGACTGGCTTCGGCACTGGACCCAGACAATGTCTTGAAAATGGACTGGTTTTTGGGGTAACTACACACCCGAAATAACAAAAATAAGGAACAAATAGTATTGGACTAAGAACAGCATGTTTTAGCACCGCCCATTGGAGGGAATAAAAAATGGCATGCCTGTTTGCACCACAGACCCCACAATGCACCTGTAAAAGACTCCATTAGAGGAAGGACAACAAACAAAGCATAAAAGAACTGTGAATGCAAGCAGCGTGTTTGGTGCAGGCTTACCTCTGAAGAAGTTCTAGGAAGAACGAAATGCATTAGAAATCTGCCTCATGCTGTTCCAAAAGAAATAAAAGCGGCGAAAAGTAAGTTACGTGTGCGGCTCGTTTTCTGTCCTGTTGGGGAGAAGTGTGGAGATATTTATCGGCTTGGTTCTGCCGAAGAGCGACGCACCACCACAAGAGCGCCATCACCGCCCGACCCTGAACCACCTGTGTTGCTCATGAAAATGTTAGGGCGATGCGGTGCCGCCGAAGACTGGCTTCGGCACTGGACCCAGACAATGTCTTGAAAATGGACTGGTTTTTGGGGTAACTACACACCCGAAATAACAAAAATAAGGAACAAATAGTATTGGACTAAGAACAGCATGTTTTAGCACCGCCCATTGGAGGGAATAAAAAATGGCATGCCTGTTTGCACCACAGACCCCACAATGCACCTGTAAAAGACTCCATTAGAGGAAGGACAACAAACAAAGCATAAAAGAACTGTGAATGCAAGCAGCGTGTTTGGTGCAGGCTTACCTCTGAAGAAGTTCTAGGAAGAACGAAATGCATTAGGAATCTGCCTCATGCTGTTCCAAAAGAAATAAAAGCGGCGAAAAGTAAGTTACGTGTGCGGCTCGTTTTCTGTCCTGTTGGGGAGAAGTGTGGAGATATTTATCGGCTTGGTTCTGCTGAAGAGCGACGCACCACCACAAGAGCGCCATCACCGCCCGACCCTGAACCACCTGTGTTGCTCATGAAAATGTTAGGGCGATGCGGTGCCGCCGAAGACTGGCTTCGGCACTGGACCCAGACAATGTCTTGAAAATGGACTGGTTTTTGGGGTAACTACACACCCGAAATAACAAAAATAAGGAACAAATAGTATTGGACTAAGAACAGCATGTTTTAGCACCGCCCATTGGAGGGAATAAAAAATGGCATGACTGTTTGCACCACAGACCCCACAATGCACCTGTAAAAGACTCCATTAGAGGAAGGACAACAAACAAAGCATAAAAGAACTGTGAATGCAAGCAGCGTGTTTGGTGCAGGCTTACCTCTGAAGAAGTTCTAGGAAGAACGAAATGCATTAGGAATCTGCCTCATGCTGTTCCAAAAGAAATAAAAGCGGCGAAAAGTAAGTTACGTGTGCGGCTCGTTTTCTGTCCTGTTGGGGAGAAGTGTGGAGATATATATATATATATATATATATATATATATATATATATATATATATATATATATATATATATATATATATATATATATATATATATATATATATATATATATTATTATATATTACCAGTGGCAGATGCCACTGTGTAGTTATAATTAGACTAAGTGTTTTTTGTGTTGCTAAAAACTTTGGGCCCGTTTGACAAATGTCCACAAAACTTACCAACAATATGTTACTCTTTGACTCGTTTGGGCATGGAAAGTTTCAGGATGACCTGTTAAACAGGGGTCAAGAATAACGGGGGTCTCAAAATTCAAAATTACTAGGCATTTTCCATCGATGTCTTAAACAAAAACTGCTAAATGGAATTACACCACATTTGGCAGGAAGCTAAATCTTGGAATGCAAATTATATTTTTTGTGACTTGGTGTGACCTTTTCATAGTTCTGTCTGATGCTCCGTATTGGCAATTCTCTCCAAATGCATTCACAATAACCCTACACTTTTAATATCTTTTAATATTTGTGTCCTGTGTTATACAGAACGTGCAGCCTGCAAACTTCATTTTGCTATCTCTTTATGACCTCTTTGTTTTCTTTCTTTCATGTGGGTCTGTGTTATACCAGCATTATGTACCACTGGTATATGATCCGGAGAGCAAAGCCGTTGCACTGGTTACATCCCCTGGGCAGGATTAGTCCCTCTCCACACTTTACTGAATCCTCATGGTGGAATGTTGGTGTGCACCTAAAGGGTAGGTAAGGGTGAGTCACATCCACTCATGTGTGAGGAAGTCTAGCTCATCCTCACTGAATAGCAACAAAAGAGGCACCTGCAATCAGGAACTGGTTGAAAAGTGTACAAATGTATTTTTTTACAGCAATCAACACGTTTCATCCAAATTTAGATGTTGGCAGCTGTATGTGAATATTTTATGGGAAACATTGCAACTGCTGCATGTTGCTGAAGGCCTTGAAAAGCATCCTCCTTGGTGGGACCAGCTGCCAACCTTTTCTTAACCCCCTTTGAAGAAACCCAGTGTGAAGTGATGTACATGTAATATGTTGCTTAACCAAAGGTCCACATGTCTGTCATGAGGTGGATGACTGAACAGCAGGCTCCTTCATAGCTTCACCAACTAATTCCAGTACTTGATTATGCAATGCACAGTCCCAGTGGAAAAAGAGGTCCAGCCGTTGATCCAGTTAATCAGATACTGGTCATAAGTAAACTGCAAAGCCCTATGTCTTGTCTCCCTCTCTACTTGACACACAAACTGCAAATATTCAAGAATGTGGCAGCATGCTTATTGCTGAACATTCCTAAATATGCAACCATATCAGCACATTTAAGATTTCTTCACTGGCTTCCCATACAGAAAAGATGTCTTTTTAAGGCACTCTCCTGCGCTCACAATGCCATGCACTATACCTCCCCTATTAAGAACTATATCTGCATACTTTCTTTTTTCATGGTATATTCCTTCCATACTTTGCATTTTATGACCTCCTATTTAGTTTTGTTCACTAAATACTAGAGCGAATGGTTTGGGGGCGTTGTTTTGAGATGGTTACAGCAAGGACCGGGAACACTTTTCATTTGGATATCCGTTCTGAATCCTACTTACTCAGGTTTCACAAAACCTTGAAAACATGCCTGTTCCAATAGTCCTGAACCTCTCACAGTTTCTACACTTACAAGTAGCAGCGCCAGGATACTCTGGGTAGCTGCACACTCTACAAAACCAAAATCTAATCTAATCAGCTTGAAACCTTCCATTTTTTCAGAGTGTGTCTCTATAAATTCCAGAAATCCCTCTCCTTCCACCACAGAATAAGGTAGGTCAATTGCTAATATTTTGGTCAGCTTCCTTTGAATAAATGGACATTTTCATGAGTTGAGTGGTATGACGACTCCTTATTGAACAAACAATTGATAGTTCAATCAATAAATCAATCAGGGTTTTGTAGAGTGCAACTACTCACCCGTGAGGGTCTCAAGATGCTAGAAAAAGGGGTGTGGGGTGGCGGCTCGGTAGAGTGCTGTGGTCATTCTAATGGCCAAGTCTTAAAGACTTTCCTGAACTGGGGCAGGGTGGGGGTTTGCCGGAGGGGGAGGTCATTCCAGGCCTTCGTAGGAGAAGGACTTCCCTCCCGTTCTGGTGTTGTGGATGCGTGGGATGGTGGCCAATGAGAGGTCAGCTGGTCTGAGGTGTCTCGGGTGCGTGTAAGAAGAGGCAGTCATTTAGGTATGTGGTATGATGTTGTGGAGGGCATTGTAAGCATGGGTGAGGGGCTTGAAGCTTAATCTTCTTTCGATGGGGAGCAAGTAGAGATAGCAGGGGTGTTGGGTGATGTAGTTGTGGCAGGTTTGGTCCTCACTAGTTTGCCTGCGGTGTTCTCAATGGTCTGGAGCTTGTGAAGTAGTTTCTTGTTGGTTCCTGCACAGAGAGCACTGCTGTAGTCCAGTTTTCTGCTGATGAAGGCATGCATGACTATTATTCTGGAATCAGGAGGGATCCATCTGAAAGTTTTTGGGAGTATGCAGAGGGTGTGGAAGGATGACAAGAATACTGCACTGATCTGGTGGTTCATCATGAGCGCTGAGCCTAGTATGATGCCAAACTTTTGTGCATGGTCTGTCGATATGGGGGTGTTTCTGAGGGCGGTGGGCTACAAGGTGTCGCCCCAGGAGGATGGGCTGGGGCCAAGGATGAGGACTTCGGTTTTCTCAGAGTTGAGTTTCAGGCAGCTCCTCTTCCTCCAGGTAGCAACGGCTTTTATTCCTTCTTGGAAGTTGTGCTTGGTGATGTTGGGTTCTTTGGTGAGGGAGAGGATGAGCTGGTTGTTGTTGGCGTAGAAGACTACGTTGAACCCATGGTTTCAGATGATGGTTGCGAGGGGGGCCAAGTAGATGTTGATAGTTCGTTATTGTGACTGTTTTCTGTGTGAAATCTCCACAAGTAACCTACGGGTAATAGGTAAGCTGCTTGGGTGTTTTGGGGTGACTGTAATTCTCTTTTCCTTGAGCTATGCTGAGATTGCTACAGGTGATGACTGAAAACTTCGAGCAAAAGTCACAGGGCTACTTTGCATGACAACATAATTGTCTTCCTCACCGCCACCTCTTTCCCTTAATTCCACTTTTTCTCCTATCTTACCAGCAGTTATCTCTGGCAGGCACTCTTCCCACACAATTGCGTACTGATTTTTCAGATGGGCTGTTTGGCTCTGAAACAGAAATGTCCACCTGGCTGACCATGATGCACAGGTTTGCAGGAAAGTGAGCATTTTTTGATATGCTTTCATGCAGCATAAGTGTAAAGACGTCCGAAGTTGGGGAGGACAGCCTTCTTATCTAGCCAGTGCCTGAAGAACATTTCAAGGTGCAGATAGGCTGTCGTGTTTGCCGTTTTCCAGGCTAAGCTATGACTGCAATAGGGGAGGGGGTGGTTGTTACAGGTGTTTAGGTTCTTGAAAAGGTGGTATCAGGTGATAAAATATAACTCAGAGTGGGTGGAATAAAGGTGGTCTGCAATTTCCCTGGACCACACTAACAATCACTGGTTCATGATCTTTTTCACTCACAGGGTGTTGTGTTCTTATCCAGGACCCTAATTCGATATTCCCGATTTATGCCCTTGTGAGGTTATAATCAATAATGTCCTGACAACGGCATCAGAATCAGATTCATGTTCAGTAATAGCCCATGCAATCCAAAGCACAGCACGGCTACTCCCATCGACTCCTAGAAAGCACAACGCGTTCTTTAACCCTTTCGATGCTGATGACGAGCTGAGCTCGTCATCACCCACGGGTGTCGTGTGCTGATGACGAGCTCAGCTCGTCATAGTGCCACTAAAATGGCATTTTCCAGCACAGGGGGGGGAAAACGCCCAGCAGCCATGTGGTTAAACAACCCAAGCCTTCAGCAGCCCGGGAAAACCCCCCATGCTTTTGTTTTGATTTGAACAAGAGCTCCTGAAGTCCTGCAAGAACTGTTAGTTCTTGGTGACGTCTTATGTCCAACCTTACATCAAACTCGGCACCTTTCAGGTATAAAATACCAACGGTTGCCTTAAACAAACACACAGTGGTTTGGTGCACAGCGGCCATCTACTTGCCCGAGAGCCCAGCTGATGCGAGTGCCCGCGGAAGCCGCCCCTCCTGTTTGACGCACTGAGAGACGCTGTCTTTTTCTCCAGTCGAGAAAATCCAGCTCCAGTGTTTCCAGCCTACCCTTGCAGGTTGCTGGGATATCGAGTCCTGAGGAAAGAGATACCAGACCTCCCACATTCTAATACCAAGGTACGGAGTTGACTAAACCCTTAGGAGAATTCTTGATGCAGATTCTTGGCAAAACTATCTTAACCAACTTAACTTAACATCGCTACTTACTTGTCCCTTCCCGAGTATTAGGCTTAGGTCAGGTACACCGGGGTAGGCTTAGTTAGAAGCACCAGTTGAGTATTTTAGTCAATGTATTTGTGTATGTATATATTTTATCCATTTTAATTATCATATGGCTAAGAAACCGTATCAATGCTTTTACCGTATTATTTCATAATACTACTTTTACTGTACGCACTTTACTTTACTCTAAGTATTGCAATTGTGGCAATTCACTTCTCTTGTATGAGAAAGAAGACTGCTCAATAAATAACACCTTTTTATTGAAAACGCCAGTCTCTCTATTTCTCTGCACTCTGGTGAAACTAAGTATGCACTGATGACTGAGTGAAATATCTGTCTATTGTTTTCACACAAGTCTAGAGATATACTCTTATTCTGAGGGAGCAAAGTTGTCATGTTTATACGGTTGTCGGA
This sequence comes from Lissotriton vulgaris, assembly GCF_964263255.1. Classification (NCBI taxonomy): domain Eukaryota; kingdom Metazoa; phylum Chordata; class Amphibia; order Caudata; family Salamandridae; genus Lissotriton; species Lissotriton vulgaris. Next base: position 99,645,989 of record NC_141689.1, on the reverse strand, counting down.
AACTAAATCCCTTCTTGTCTGAGCCAGGGAAGGTTATCCATCCCTCTTCATTCAAGAAAGTTTCCAGTGACCTCTGAGCTAGTTGGCGCAAACCTAAATGAAGTTTAGCATAGTCAGTAGAGTCCTAGATGACCTCAGTCCTACGTCTACACTGCTGTTTATGTTATTCCAATGCGCAGAGCCTATTGGGAAAATAGGAACTACACTACATGGCGCCCAACGTTTGGTAAGGCGATAATCTAACGCAAGACAATAGAGTAACTCAGTCGTGCTTTTTCACACAGAACCCTTTCCCCGTAAAAACTCCAATAGACGTCTGGAGTGGGTGAAAGGTTAATATCCGCCGGAACTTAGTAGGATGAGAATCCTATGTATTAGTTTCTGGGTTTGATATAAGTTGAAGATACAGTGTTCAAAAATATTGTGCACCTAATCTTTGTTTCCTTGAAAGTCGATCTGCAACAGAAAAACTTTCAGTCAGTAAAATGACAGAAAGTGACGAAGAAAGGGAGCGAGTAAGACTAGCAGCTCGTCTCTTAGAGGAAGACACAAGTCTTCATGAAACTGAACCGGATGCATTACTCATTCCGGTCAATCTAAGAAGAACTATAACTCTAAAACCTATAGAAAATGGTCTGACACCGCAAGGTGGTACAGTCATATTTGTGATAGATTATAAATTAGTGGGTTACCCAAATAAAGTCACTGGGACCTGGGTTCAGTAAGTACTAGGAGGAAGGGGTCCCAGTGTGGACAAGGAACAATTTACACAATTCAATGAATTAATCAAAAAATAATTGTTGGATCCACAGAGTTTTATTCACTGAGGGATCAAGTGTAATTAATACATGTAGCAAACAGTCAACTGTATTGAAGGTCATACAGTGCCCCAGGAGGGAGGAGGGAAGTGATAGTGGTGAGGATAAGGGAGTGGAAGGATTGTGTGACAGTAAAATCAAACATTTGAAAAAACTTTTTAGCTATAAATATTATATAGCAGCAACGGCCATCAAGAATGGCGACCATAATTTTAGAAAGGCATACTTCACAGGGTACAATACATCTACACAATATTGGCGTGAGGTTGCCTCAAACAGAACAACAGTCGACGTTTCGACCCTCTATCAGTGCAGGAATTGTTAACCTTGCTGCGGGGTCTTCATCAGGACCAAGGGATTGGGGCAGGTAACCTGAAATAGATTGAATATTGACTAGAGTTCGGCCCCAGAATTCATAGGAGAGCCACAGGGTTAGAAGTCCTCTATGTAGTCAATGATTAATTAAGGCAACGTCAGTAGTAGAGCTCTGCAAGCTTGCCCTCGTACAGAGCTCCCTGATTAAATCTAACTTAACGAACATTGGATTAATTTCCTACGATGCCGTAAATATTTCCAGCACCGAGCGAGTGCTTGATGTAACGATCGGTGCAGCTCTACTACTGACGTTGCCTTAATTAATCATTGACTACATGGAGGACTTCTAACCCTGTGGCTCTCCTATGAATTCTGGGACCGAACTCTAGTCACTATTCAATCTATTTCAGGTTACCTTCCCCAATCCCTTGGTCCTGATGAAGACACCGCAGCAAGGTTAACAATTCCTGCACTGATAGAGGGTCGAAACGTCGACTGTTGTTCTGTTTGAGGCAACCTCACGCCAATATTGTGTAGATGTATTGTACCCTGTGAAGTATGCCTTTCTAAAATTATGGTCGCCATTCTTGATGGCCGTTGCTGCTATATGATATTTATAGCTAAAAGGTTTTTTCAAATGTTTGATTTTACTGTCACACAATCCTTCCACTCCCTTATCCTCACCACTATCACTTCCCTCCTCCCTCCTGGGGCACTGTATGACCTTCAATACAGTTGACTGTTTGCTACATGTATTAATTACACTTGATCCCTCAGTGAATAAAACTCTGTGGATCCAACAATGGTTTTTTGATTAATTCATTGAATTGTGTAAATTGTTCCTTGTCCACACTGGGACCCCTTCCTCCTAGTATATTTGTGATAGAGGCACACGGATATCGGCAGACAGAGGTATTCTATTCATGGATACACTTTCCAGCAGAACACGCTACGACAAAAGACTTCCACTATTACAAAATAGAGGAACCTCCAGATGAATACACTCCTTTCGAGGAGATTAGAATCCCACTAAAATACCAAGAGCACCTGCTCTGGTTTAAAGGCGCCCTAAAACATAATAATCACATCACCAGGCTCGGTCCACTAGGTAGACCAGAAGAAACGGGGCCGGTCTTATGCAACTATGCAACACACCCAGACTACGAAATAATGTCAAGCGAACAACTCCTAGTTAAACTAAAAGAATTAACAAAGGCATATAGAGAACTAGTTCAGTTGGCTAGGGATGATATAAAGAACCTCCAGAAACTGAAGGAAACAGATATAGCAGCCCAACCATTGGAACTTGCCAGAATCATAGAAAAATCCTATGAAGAGCTAGGAAGAGATAGTTTGGGTGGGAAACCGATAAAACCCCAACTAACTGAAAATCCTGAATAATCATTTATTAAAAATAATTTAAAGACTCCAAAAAAGAGCAATCCAATCCCAGGGAAAAACGTTTCCAGTCCAGAGGAAGGTCTTCTCAGCGTAGAGAGAGATCTCCAGGCCAAGAAGACAAGTCTCTCCAAAGGGAACCCTCTGAAAAAAGATGCAAACTTAGAGATAGGGATAAAATAAGAAAACCAGACAGATGTCAAGATGTTGATACACGTCCCTCTAGATCATTCTCACAGAATCCTTCTCGATCTTCCTCACAGAAATCGGAAAGAAGAGGACGATCAGAACACAGAGAAGAGCACGCCAATTCCAAAGACAAGGAACCTGCTCATCAAAGTAAAAAATTACAATTTCCCAGAAAGAAGGTAGCAAGTATTAAGATTAAACATGCCGAGAATTCTGAGGACACAGCTGAAAAACGGAGAGTGGGCACAGACAATGCTAGACAGCGGAGCAGAAGTGACCATAGCTCACAAGACCCTGATGAATCTTCTGGAGACAGTGGACACAAATGAATACATTCAAGTGGAAACTGCAGACACACGAGTTAGTGTGCCCCATAAGCTATATGAAATAACATTACGTATAGAGGGAGATAAAACCAGGAAAATAAAAAGTCTCTTTTGGGAAAAACTTTCAAAAGGCTATGACATTCTGTTAGCTGAGAAAGACTGGCCACCAGAGTTTGTCAGGCAGTGCCCTCACGGCGAACAAACGATTATGCCTGCCTTCTCGAATCATATCCCGATTCATAAAAAATGTACTTATGCAAGAAAATGGGCAGTACCCCAAGCTCCTGCTTTATACAAAAATCATGTAGGATGGGATGAGGACTCACCTCACCACAAGATCCAGTTAAAAAATCAGCCCACTGCACAAAGGCAGTACCCAGTTAAACAAGAAGCTAAAAAACAAGTCAGGGAGATCTTAGATCAACTTGAATACCAAGGGGTGATCGAAACATGCACCTCTCAAATGAACAATCCTTTGTTTCCTGTCTCCAAGCCAGACGATTCATATCGTCTAGTTTTGGACTGCAGACACCTAAACTCTTGTTGTAAAACATTTGCAGTGAAACCTCACATAGTGCAGCACTAATGAATACATTGTGCGCAAAAAATATAAAACGACACTAGATATCTCTAATGGATTCTTCTGTCAAAATATTACACCAGAAAGCAGGTATTTGACCGCTTTCTCAATATTTGGATCGCAAAAACAATTTTGCAGACTCCCACAGGGATTCAAGAATAGCCCAGGATTATTCTCAGCAAGAGTAACAGAGCTACTACAAATATATGGTGATGAAGCATTATCATATGTCGATGACATCTATCTCACAGATGATGAATTGGAGACTCACTTAAAAAGGGTGAACACAATAATACTTGGACTCGCCTCAGAGGGTTACAAATTCAATTTTAAAAAGTCACGAATTGCCCATTTAACTGTCCTATTTTTAGGTTATGAATTATCAAGTGAAGGCAAAAGCCTGGCAGACAATTTCTTAGAGAAATGTGCTATACTCCAAGCACCAAAAACGTTGAAGAATTTACAATCACTACTAGGTTTCCTGAATTTCGGAAGAACATACATTCTAAATTACGCGGAGAGGGTTAAACCTCTCTATGAATTAATAAACAAGATTTCAAACACACCAATTGGACTCAGAAACACACAGAAATTTTCAGATCACTTCAAACAGACATATTAACTAAAACAAAACTGCAAACACGTGAGAACACACGCAATCTTGTAATCCGAGTCATCGCAGGAAGATGCGGATTCACATACCTGACCTCTAATGAGGGAGAAACGGTACCTATAGCTTACAAATCACATCTGTACACTAAAGTTGAAATGAAATTCAGCTCCACAGAAAGAATTCTAACTGCGGTTAAAACTGCTGTAGCAAAAGAAAGAGCCCTAGCCCAAGGCAGACGAATATCTGTTTTTTCAGCAGAATCAGCCCTTGAGGCGTTAACAAGTCCTCGTAACTTGGTTAAAGGAGTATTAGATCCAGAATGGATAGAATGGGAGACTTCTTTTGCTACAGAGGACGTTTAATACTATTTTTACCCAAATCTGAAAAAACTAGCTGATCTAGTATATGAACTCGAATATCCTCTGCCAGCTGAAATTCTGCCTCTAGAAAATATACCTGCGTAATCTATATGGACAGATTCGCACAACACTACGATGTAGAAAATAAATCCTATGATGCAGCGTGCGCGATTGTTAAAGGTCGCTGGCGCTCTGGTAAATTCAAACCTATGATTACCAAAACAGAATCACTCAGGAAATGTTCAGCTTAGCGAGCTGAAATAAGAACGTTAAAGATGGCGCTTGAAAATGCCGATCGCGAATTCCCCACACTAATATTGTGCGATTCGTATTTCTGCGTCAAATCCTATAACAGTGACATGCAGACAAGGATCAAAAATGGTTACAAAGATGACACAGGTGCCACAATAAAGCATTAAAAGCTTTGGGAACAGGTAGTTCTTTTACAGAAAGAACTACGAAAGACTCACGTGATACACGCATTGAGTCATCGTTGTGATGGCGTTCACGTCGCAGGGAATTCATTGGCTAACAGAGCCACAGCGGAAGCGGTTCACCCGGCTTCCGTAGCCACTAAAAAGCGTCCAGAAAAACAAATAGATGGGGAAACCATGCTAGCGGTAAAAGCCTCATTAAAAGGCGATTATTCAGCACTACCTCTCAACTATCCACTCAGGAATACATACATAATTGATGGAAACTCCGTTCCGTTTGCTCGAATTCCTGGAGTGGGGGATAGGGTAATTCCAAACACGAACCGGAGAATCTTCTTACTACAAGAAGCACATATGGGGTTGGGTCTGAGGCACCAAGAGATCCTGAAATCTCTGATGGAACTACAATCGGAGTACTGGTGGCCGGGAATGACCGTAGATATTGCAAAGAATTGCAAGGACTGCAACAGAGATCGCAGTTTTGAACCGGTCCAGTCTGTAGTCCAGATACCACTATTAGAGAGCATTAGGCTCTCTATATCGCAGAAATCCAGTCGGATAAATGCGTCCCCATAATAAATAAGACTGAATTCAATTAAATTGTAGACCCCAGCACTCGGCTGACGCCAGAACTGTTATAAAAGATTTGCGAGTCTTTATCGGCACATACGCAATTGGCTTGCTACATTCTGATCAGGGTCCTGCGTTTAGCTCTCGAGCTTACAAAGAGGCAATGAACAGTATGGGCATCGCATTGCGGTATTCTTCTCCCTTCCATCCTGAGGAAAATGCGGTTCTGGAAAGAAAAAACCGGGACATAAAGCAATTCTGTAACGGCGAGGGTATTAGGTTCGGGTGATGGGTGGGTCAAACATTTAACAAGTGTCCAACGTAGTCTTAATAATCTGCCAAGACATTCTCTAAAAGGTCTCATTCAATACGAACTATTGTTCGGAACTAGAATGCTTATCCAGGACTTAGATAGTCATACTTCAGTGGTAGAAGAAAAAAGCTTTGATATCAAAGATCGTTTGGCTGTTTTACAGGATTTAAATGAAACAAGAAAAAACCTGAGTAACATAAAGTTGAAACAACAGTCAAAATCCACTGAAGAAAAACCACCTGTCCCAGCAAGACCTGTCTGGATTCCAAATATTGGGGATCTGGTCAGAGAAAAGATCGTGGTAAAGAAGGAATTTGGGCCTTCATACAGAAAAGCAATACCTGTTTTAGCAGTCAATGGAACAAGATCAGTAGTACTACCGCCCCTTGCTGGTAAAAAGGAGAACCGAGTTGTATCCATCGACCTGGTAAAACCACAATCATGTGGCCAATAATAAGTAGTAGGCCAAGTGGACTCCCAAGAAATAGCAGAATACCAAAGTTTGCTACAATTCAAGAGGCTCATGCTGAGAGACTAATCAAAATTGAAAAATCTGCAATGAATAAAAAAGGACTATGCAATAATGCCATGGAACTGGTGCCTCTTGAAACCCAAATAATAACAGTATGTCAAGAAACACCAATCTACAATGATGTAGCTTCAGACTATTCTAATGAAACAAAGAAAAATGCAAAAGCAAATGAAAATCCGGAAGCAATTCCAACAATTGATAGAACTGCATCAGGCTACTTCATCAACTTCGACAATTTCTCTGAAGATCCAAGCGAACATGAAGAAACGTATCCAACACAAAGTTTTAAAAACAAAGTAATTGCACTTTATCACCACTGAAAAAGACATATCTAATTTCACCATGGATTGAATTTTGGATTGTGTTAGGTGTACTTTTCCTCCTGCTTTTGCTCATCATGGTTATATGTTTGGGAAGATTCATTGAAGGAAAATATAGTACAATGGACACAGCAAGTCCGAACATCAACTTGGTCCTAAAGCCACACACATCTTCTCACATAGAGAAAAGAGAACTGTCATCAGTGAACATCACAGCCATTCCAATACCCGGTGGGGTAGCATGGGACAGAACTGATTATGACATATTGGGCCCGGTCGAGCTTTTAAAGTATCCCCGCCAGCTCAAGATTTCATTAAGAGATTTTGTAACACCTTGTACCTTCTCTGATGACTGGGACTTTGAAAACATTAATAATATGATGTCAGAGTTAGTAATGTCAGCAAAATTTACAGAACAAGATTACTTGCAGGGTTCATCCAATTATGAGGAGCTTTACTGCTACAACCATTATGGTGATCACTATTTGCATAAAAGTGCTCAACCTAGAAATGTTTTTTCTTTTAACCAGTGGGAACACTGTCCAACACCACCAAAAGGCAGTTCAAAAAAGTTTTCTGATAAATTCCAATACTTCTCAGGACTTAATAACAGTGATCCAAAAACGTTTTATTTTAAAATGTCAAATAGAACAGCAATGAAAACAATGTTGACAAATACTAAATTGATATATTCAGAAAAATGTTATGACAAAATGTCTACATTAGGTTTGGAAATTTGGAAAAAAACCATTGAAACAAAAACAATCTGGGGTTCCAAAGATTGGCAAGTACAAGGCCTAGAATCACTGTTTAGGGCCTGCATGATCCCAGAACAAATTATTTTCTTGAATGACACAGTTCAACAAACTACTTGTCTTGGCCTTGCTAAGATAAAAGACGTGAACACACCGTCTATTCCAAAACCCATGCCTGATAGTGACAGCACTACTGATATGGAGATAGACGTTTCTAATATTTTAAACCAAAACAGAACACATACTGATTGGAAAAAGTGGTTGATCTGGCCAACAGACATGAATAACTGTCAAGATAGATTCCTGAACAAAACACAGGGGTTCAAAATGACCAGAGCAGACCCTAGATATTCCCAGAGACAACATCCAGGGATAGTTACAACATACAGTGTAGGGAAACTATGCCTTGAGTGGCTACAGAAATCCACACTGGCTGAAATTAAGCAACACTTGACTTTACTTAAAGATGGTGCTGACTTGAGTGATTTCTTAATGGGACCACGCAAATAGCGTCAAAAACGTTTCATAGCAGCCGGTATATATGCTGCATACAACGAAGCATGGAAAGTAATGCAAATTGAAACTGCTGAGAAAATACAAGAAATTGATTGTATTAAGTTGGAAAAATCACTTTCTGTTGTGGACAATAGGTTAACGACTCTGTCTTCCAGAATATATTCACTGGACAGTATTGTATTGTCTGCCTTTGATATAATAGAGCAGGACTTACTAATGTTACAACATGGTCAGTCTCAATTACGTTCTATTGTACAGCTTGGATGGACGTTGCAAAATCTGCGTTCAGGCTATGTACCATGGCGTCTAATCAACACAACGTCATTATTCGGTCTCTTTAACCTTACTGATAAACAAATCAGTTTGGCACAAAAAGGAGCAGATTATACAATCCTGAGCATTGAAAAACTTGAGAGATTACCGTTAACAATGTCAGAAAGACCTGTCATTGAATGGATAATACATAGAGCGATTACAATTCCAATAAAAACCGTCCAGTTTAATTTCTGTCAAGAGTATATACCAGCAGGCCAGTATGAAAGGTTGGGTAAGGAATACATCAAATCAACCTGGGATTTACCTTATACACACAGATGTTACAGTGAAGGAAACAGAGAGGTATTTCTTAGTGGTAAAAATTGTAAAAAATCACTAAGCGGTACACTTCTGTGTCAAGGAATTAATTTGCATGGAGCCTGCGAAGGGTCTTCAAATAACCTTTCATGTCACCTGCATGGCACGCCTGCAAAACAGATAGAGCCATTCTTCAGACCAGTTTCAAACGGTAGTTACATTTTAATAAGTGACCACAGCTGTTGTGGCATGTTGCCAGGAAAAGCCTATCTGACAAATGTAACTTCCAGGGCCATTTGCTGTATGCAAGTATTGTATCCACACAGCAATCCAGATATAGGGCTGCGTTATGGCCTCGGTTGAATATCTCTTCTATTCGAATTGATACTTTAAGCAGAATGAAGTCTATTCTTTTACAAAAAACTGTGCCTCTAACGTCATCAAAAGAAACATATGATCTGCAAGTTGCAAGGACAACAGCAGAGATACATACCCTTTTGTCAACAAATTGCCCCATACATTTCATAGAAGTGTTGAGCTAAATCTTAAACATGTCTGATACCAGTGGCATCGCACATGTATTTAAGACAATTTTTTCGGGACTGTTAGCACCCTTTGAAACAGTTCTGGGCATCTTCCCGAATTTTGTCCACTCTGTTTTTGGCGGCCTACCCTTAATCTTGGGCTCGTAGCAGGAATTTTATTTTTGCTTTTTCTGCACCGATATGGCAAGCCAATCCACAGGCAAGACTCTAGCAACGATGGAAGAAACAATCTTAGCAATACGATACCGAGACCGTATCACTAAGGTCCTCGGATTGGCGAGATAAGAGATCTAAGTACAACTTCGTTTCTTTCATTCAGACCGATCTGGAAAGATTGCATCATACCTGTGCTTTGATGTCTGCTATGCGGAGAAGAATGCGTGTTGGACATCTGTCTTACACTACAGTCAGCAGTACCAATGGATATTGATACTTTTCTAGGTCCGGTAATGACTCATGCATCGTGTTGTCCCCAGCGGCTACCGATTCTGATGACGGCATTCGTTGAGACTTCCCCACTACGAATAGGTGGCGGAGAAGTACGAGAGGAAAGCATCACCGAACAGGTACAGCCTTCTGCGAGCATTGCTGACCCTAACATCGATGATAGCACTCACGCAGAAAACTGCACAGTTGCAGCATTTTCATACTTGGTCGAATTTTCACCTGATGTGGTAGACCTATTCTTTGCGAACATGTCTGAAACAATGTTCTCTCTCCATCCAACGAGAATAACTCTTAAGAAAAACAATGAGCACACAGCGTTCCCTGAACTCTGCATTCAGCCTTCAGCTTTTGATAAACAAAGCTACAGAAAATATTTGGAACTTTTCCCCTGAAAGCAAAATCATTTTTGCCCATTTTTCCAAAATATTTACTTTTTTTGGCACGTGGTACTCTGCTTAAAGTAGAACTATTCTTAGAGAACAGAGCTTCTATTTTAGGATACTAGAGACAATATTTTACCTCAGCCTCTAGCACATATGACAGAAATTCCCAGTATAGTACTACCTCATGCACCAGCAAGCAATAAAATATAGGTACGAAGACAGCAAGACTTGGGCAAGTTAGTCAATTTAATACATGTCATTATCAATATGAACTCTTATCAACAGGGTACCCATGCCTAAATCTACGTTTTTCTAATGAGTACACATGAAAAACTAACACTGTTGTGTTTAGAGCACTCATTCAATGTAAAAAATAAAGAAAGAAATATTTAATGTGAAAAACTAACCACGTCAGGTGTCTTTTGGAGGCTGTTCATGGACACTCAGATTAGTGATATAGTTGCGTTTTGTTATATGTTCAGGCAGTGACAAAAGTTTAAACATCTTTATTCCACCTATGCAGACCGTGGAATTGCCAGATAGACTCTAGATTAAACATGGTTATTTAATTTACTGTAGTACATGCTGATTGTCACAGCAAGTCGTTGGAGGTAGGATTTATGTCTCATGCCAACACCAAAGCAGTTATAAAATGTTTGGGAGAAATTGCTTGAGGGCAGGACTTCCTAGGAAAATTGTTTTGGACAATGTAGTCCAATTTGTATCCAAGGAAATTACTTATTTTTTTAGGCAATCAAATAATAGTCAGCACAGAATATTCGTCTACCATCCACAGACCAATGGTTTCATAGAATACATGAATCACATGTTGGCGGGATGTGTTCTATTGGCAGTTAAGACTGAAATAGAGATTCAAAAAGCTATCAGCAGTAGGTTGTGGGCCTTCTGCACTTCTCCTTTGAATTATTGGAGGACTGGTCAGCATAGATTAGAATGGATGGATTAAAAGGTGGGGTTTGAAAGTAACGTTTGAGATAGTTGTGGTACGAAGAGATTAGACCACGTATCGTATGCGCATTATCATATTACATACAAAGAAGTATTTGCTGTTAAGTGCAGTGGAAAAGGAAAAACGATGCGGTTGGAGGATGGTGTTTGTGGTCTTATTAAAAACACTTCACATGTGTCTAAGGCATGGGCTAGGTTTGGGTTGCCAGGGAAAGTGGCGGTTCTCCGTGGGACTGCTGTGTGGTTGAAAGGTAATGAGTGGTGGAATGTGGGCAAAGCAGCTAAGATTGATAAGCCTTCTGACGTAGATGGTGGTATACCAGAATGTGGTCAAACAGAAACTAACCATGATTCTGGTGCATCTGCTGTATGTAGAAGCTCAGGATTGTAAAGCAAGTCATGCAGGTTGTATGTTGAGTCAATCGGTTTTAAGTCCTGGAGTAGTGAAACTGATTCCAAACTGTTGTGGAGCGGTTATGTTGAATGTTTTCCACCCGGTCAAACGCTAATTCGTGTTACACCATCCTTGGGTGTAAAGTTTGAGGGAGCGGGGGGGGGGTAAGGGGGGGGGGAGACTTTCCATTCTATTCTAGGAGATTTCTTCGGCGCATGGAACCCGGAGGCTTCCCAGCGCTAGAACTTTGACAATGTGTTTTTCTTTGTCTCTCTCCTTGTTTATATGTTGTTTGAATTGTTATATTATGTACTTGTTTTTTGTGTGAAGGAAGTGAAGGTGTTTCGCTGGAAACAAAGAGATGTTGTTGTGATGAAACTCTTGTGCCATTACTTCCAGCATTCTACCTGGAATTGACCTGGAGGTGACCGACCGGGGTGCTGTGAGGCTGTTGATTGCTGGTAGCTGCACAGGGATGTTGTGAATAAACCAGACTCATCCTCCTACTGGTATTCCTGATGATTATTTCACACTAAAGACCCGTATGGTAGGTGGGGTTGATAAGGGGATGGGCGCTAAAAATCAAATAAATGCATTAAAAAAATGCTGTGTATCTCCAGGGCCCCCATGCTAAGCCCACTAACACTAGCCATAAGCCCAAACAAATAACACATATACCTGTCAGTGGGCTAGATGTAGGTAAATAGGATTTACAGATTCAAATATACCGAATTTTACTGATTCAGTATTTTAGAATCGGTAAATTGAATGTAGGTAATAATTCTGTAAAAATTACCGAATCGTTAAGATTCAATAATTACCGAATCGGTATTTACCGATTCGGTAATTGCCATTCATTTCTATGGGCCTAGAGTCCCATAGGAATGAATGTCAATTACCGAATCGGTAAATACTGATTAGGTAAATTAGGTAAATAGTCAAGGGTGGCAGGGTGGCACTTTGACACCCTGTTGCACCCCTGAATAGTGCTGGTGTGCACATGTGGCATACATACATGCCCTGAGGGCATGTATGTCTGTCACATGGCACAGGTGTAAATGCACAGATTTGCATTTACAGAGGAATTCCTTATTTACCACCAACCAATAGTTGGTGGTAAATAACAAATCCATAAAGCACAAAAGCACTCTTTAAAGTCCTTCCTACATCTCATTTACCAATTTGGTAAATACCGAATCGGTAAATGATGATTAGGTAAATACCGAATCAGTAAATATACCACCTACATAGGAAAAGCCTATTACCGGTCGGTAACGGCCGATTTCGACCGTTACCGACTGGTAATAGCCTACCTACATCTGGCCCAGTATTGTTTTTGTTCAGGAAGGTGTCCCTTCCTGAACAAAAACAATCCTGCATGCAACACAGGCACCCTTGAACCATGTGCAAGGTCGTTCGCGTTGGCACTAGGCAGCCAAACAGCACCCACGCAGGGACATAGGCAGGAATGCGCAGTATGCTGGTGATTTGCTGTGCTGCGTAGCGTTACTTTCCATAAATATGGGGCCCTTAACGTCATAGCGCAGTTAAAAGAAATTCACTTACTCTAGGAAAACATTCAGACAGGCTTTAAGCATGTGTTGTAAAATATACAGCACTAGGTAGTTGGAATGAGAAAACACTCTTTAATATTCAAAGTGTAGAGAGGTTGTCCATTGAATAGTGAATTAGTGGGAAAAAATGTTTTTGATGCTCTGAGCGATTCAGATAAATTGCAAAAAAATCTGACAGTATGCAAACGACCATAGACCCTACATCAAAACACGTGATTTGTATCCAGGGTTTGCAGAATATTTGCAGAATACAAAACAGACATGAGCAGAATATCAAGGGACCCATTTATCAAAACGTCATGCAGCACAGTGCAACAAGCCACTTTGCAGTGTGACAGGGAAAGGGCTGGAATGCGCCATGTTAAATATTATACAGCGCATGTCTGTCTGTTTCCAGCGCTGGTGCACAATGTGCCACCCCGCGCCAGGACAGGGACTTTCACACTAAGAGGCAAATCAAGGGTGTCTGCGTTGTAAGCAGGATTGTTTTTGTGTAGGAGAGGGCACCTTCCTGCACAAAAATAATCCCCTGAGGCATTTTCCACTTTCTATGTGTGCTGCAGCGGAAAGTAAGAGAAACGTAGATATGTCTCCTCGTGATGCCTTTCCTAGGGGTGCGCAGCATTTTTTCCCATTTCCAGGTCTACCGGCGATGGTAAATCTGGGAATACGGCAACATCCATGGGTGTTGCATTACTCCAGACTGATCACGTTACTCACGGTCACGTAAGGTGGCCTTGTGTGGCTTGAGAAATAGTACTTAAGGGTTGCGTCGCTTTTGCACTCCATTGTGGGGCGCACAATCATCGCAACACTATGGTAAATATGGCCCCAAATTTAGTTCATAAGGAAAAAGTCAACGTGTTTTGACCCTTGGCAATAAGTGGGTCATCATCAGGACTGGGTTTCAGTAGGAAGGTGAGAGAAGAGGCTCAGAGGAGGGGCCATGACCCCTGATTCAGAGGGGAGTGCAGCCCAGTGCCTTCAACAATAGGAAGTGACCCTACTGGCTCTATTCATAAGGAATGGAAGCATAATTAATATCAAAATGTCTCCATGCAGAAATTGAGGCTCCCCCCCAAAAAAGGTAAAGTAATCATGGGTTGGCTGCGAAAAAGGAAAAAATGACACCATGGTCACTCAAAAAGGAAAAGTTTGTAATCAAGTCAACATCCTTGTTCAAGCAAGTAATCAACAACAAAAAGGGGAAGAGAGCTGCAGTGGACAAGACGCCCCCAGAATGTTGGGGAGTGATGCACATAGAGCAGTAACTTGTATGAAGCTCTCAGGCATGCGTGTTTGGTGCACTCGGGGTACTCAAACTACAGGGAGCACCCACGAGCAGGCTCCATACTTGAGGAAGAACAAAATAATCATGATGTAAAATATGTCCAATTAGTAAGTGTAAATTTTGCAATTCGACATTTTTTGCTTTGGAGAATAAATATACCCCTGTCCCTCCACTGGAAATCATTATTTGTAGTCTCCTAAAAATAGAAGAAGTAATATAGGCAATAAAATCAAATGTTGATGGCTCTGAGCCCCTGCCTGGGAACTTGAGTAAAATGATGAATGTGTTAAACTTTAGAGCTGGACAATAGCTTTACAGGTAAAGAACAAAAAGGTCAGATTCTGTCCTCAGGGGGTTTGGCACATGGACACACTCTGCAGAACCCTCTTGCTGTATTGAAGACTGCAGTACACATGTGCCAGACAATGCGAGAAGCGAAGCACTGGGCTTCAGCAAGCCGGCTCTCGAATCACAGGACAGCCGCTCACCCGTTAGGTCACTTGAGTGGTGCCTAATTAAACAGCAGGGACCACGGCTTGCCACTGTGTAACACAGAATTGAAAGAAAAGAGAGAAAAGTCAAGCTCTACTACAGAGGGCAGCAACAAAGTATAAAGGCCTGGTACTAAGGTATGCCACATTTTAGGTACACTAAATAAAACACAATTTGGTAATGAGCATACAAAATAATAAAGTAGACCATATTTAAATTTGGTTGCAGATGGAGAAACTAATTTTTATCTATTGTCCCAAAAAATATAATAGGAAGAGGTATTGTGAGGGAGCTGCCCATGCTTGGATTGGCTGTTTGTGAAATTTCTGTCACTTTGTGGATGGTTATATTGACTGGTTTGTTCCCTTAGATTTTGCTGATCGGGTATTGAGTAGCCTTTCTTTGCATTGCAGGTGCAACATGAAGTGTAGCTTGTAACTTAGAGAACAGAGGGGCATATTACCAACAACTAGCGATAATTTTTGTCTCTAACTTGTTTAGAGACAAAAATTATCGCCGCACATCGGCGATTTTTATCGCAAATAAACCTTGCTATTAGCAAGGTTTATCGCAAATGCGATAAAAAACGGCCTAAATGCATGAATATCGCTGAAAAGTCAGCGATATTCATGCATTATCGAGCAAATGCTCTTAGCCATGTTATCCACCTCCCATTGGATAACATGGCTAAGAACTGCTCAGGGCAGGTGTTAGCTTTTGGAGATATTCGCGCTTAGCGCGAATATCTCCAAAAGTTGGTAATAGGAGATAGCGATGTTAGGGACTGTTTCAAGTAGCTAACATCTTGGCACGCCCACTTTGCATGTCATTAGTGATAAATATCACTGACATGCAAAGCGGGGCCCAAGATGCTCCCTATCTCCTATTAGCTGTCACTAACTGGTGTTAGCGACAGCTTGGTAATAGGGAGATAATTTTATCTCCGCTATCTTGGCTTTTAAAGCCAAAAAAGCTGAGATAAACCCCCTTGATAATATGCCCCAGAGTTTGTTCCTTTCTTAGGTAGTGAATGGTGTTTGGATATCTTAGGGGTTGATGACAAGTTTGGCGGTCTGTGAACCGCCGTACCCGCAGTTGCAGTCTGACCGACATGAGCGCAGTGGTCCGACCGCCGTAATACGAGATTGTTGGATTGCCGTTGCAAAGACCGCACGTCGAATTGCTGACACCGCCAGCCATCTGCAGACCGCTGCGGCTATGGTCGTGGAAAAGCATCTGCCATAGGGTGGTACAGAAGAGTCTCACTGCCGTCTGTATTACGAGTTGGCTTTCCAACGAGCCGATCTCCAGGTTGGCAGAAACGAAGGATTTAGGCTGCCAGAGGAATATGATCCTTTTTGCGGCGATATACAGCTATGTCCTTTTTGTACCATATACACATTACCTGGACTTCCCACATATGGGCTAGAATCTGGCAATGGGTGGGAAGTATTTTTTCACATGTATCATGCATATGTGTTCATTCAACACATATGCAGTTGTAATGTTCCCACATGCATTGATATATATGAAAAACAATTCACCACTTCCACAATACCTCCACAGCCAAACCGTGGGAATCGCGGTCAACTCGTCATACAGGCGATCAGAAGGCCGCTTGCGTTGAGGTCTTCTAGAGGCTGCGGCCGCTGCGGTTGGGTGATCGAACCGCCAAACTCGTAATCAGACCCTGAGCCTGTCACAAATGCACAATGTTTTTCATTGTTTTCCACTCACTTTTTTTTTTGTTGCTGTCATCATACCATAGTTATGGTGTTACTTTTTTTTTGTTCACAAAGTAAAGATCCAAATACAAATAGGCTTTCTTAAAACTGTAATAAAAACTGGCCTTTTGTGTATGTCCGTCTGCTATTACAATTTGACAAAGGAATTATAAACAATCACATATGTAAACTTCGTCTAAAATGCAATAAAATGCCTCCCTTGGTCCACAAAACTGATAATTACTAATTAATAAAAACCATTCTTTAAACATTTTGTTTTGTACACAGATCATGCATTTTCCAGTAAGTATATGGCTAACCTTTTACTAAAAACTGCTCTATCTAAATTATTTTGCACAAGCACTTTCACGAGAAGGCATTACTCTTCGTTTGCAACTTACACCATTGCAATCTATACTACTATTATAAAGAGAGAACTTGCACCTTTTGGCCAGGTAAACTCGGGAACCACAGCACCAATCACAACGCCCAATACAGCGTTGGAAAGGGCAGTTGCAGCAGAAGGACATAGGCTATGCAGACGCCCACCATATACATTTAAAATGTAAAAGAACTGTGCCAGCAAAGTAGTCCCTTGTGGGAGTAAATGCATTGTGCTGTGGGTGTGTGCTGGGGGCGTGACAATCACTGGGGGCGTGACAATCGCTGGGGGCATCCCGTCATGAGTGTTGTTTTTTCTTCCCCATTTTCTATACATTCCTGCTCCCTTTAAATAGTAATTCAGTGGTGGTCCCATTCTCTTAGAACCACCCCAAGCACAGTTATGGGCAAAAATACAACTAAAAGGCCTTGCAAAGCATTATGGGATAAGCTTAGCATAATTTTTAGCATTCATGAAAGGGTTTCAATGTTTTTGAATTTTACTCATCAGGGACATCTTGGGACGACGAGGTGAACTGCAGCTTGATGTATAATATTTTAAATGCTATTGCATTTGCCTCATCAGGGACATCTAGGGACGGCAAGGTGAACTGCAGCTTGATATATAATATTTTAAATGCTATTTCATTTGCATCATCAGGGACATCTAGGGACATGAGGTGAACTGCAGCTTGATGTGTAATATTTTAAATACTATTGCATTTGCCTCATCAGGGACATCTAGGGACCATGAGGTAAACTGCAGCTTGATGTATAATATTTTAAATGCTATTGCATTTGCCTCTTGGGGACAACTGGGGAGAACGAGGTGAACTGTAGCTCTTTGTAGAATTATTTGGATACTATAATATTCACTTCCCACTGCTAATTTCGTCCCATAATGGTTTGCAGGGACTTAATCTCAAAATCATCACCTCTCTCACTGCTTGCTGGAAGCTAATTTCACTTTGTGAAATGACTATTAGCATTTTAGCATGTAGAAATACTTGTTATTTTACCTTGAATATATGAGGTTTTTGTTTTAATATTTGGAAATCTGACGTAACGAAATATTGCGGATTTATTGTACCAAGTTCGCGCCAATTCCGCCCACCCCTACTTTAAATACCCCTGTACCCCATAATCATAACCCACCCTTACTCTAAAAAATACCCCAACACCCTTAAACACTAACCCATCTTAACCCTATAAATATACCCTGTACCCCAAAACTCAAACCTATCCCTAAACCCTAAAAATACCCCTGTACCCCAAAATCAAAACTTAGCCCTGAACCCTATAAATACCCCTGTACCTCAGACCCAAACATACCCCTGAACCCTAAAAATACCCCTGTACCCCAAAACCCAAACTTACCCCTGAACCCTAAAATACCCCTGTACCCCAAAACCCAAACCTAGCCCATAACCCTTAAAATACCCCTGTACCCCAAAACCCAAACCTACCCCTGAACCCTAAAAATACCCCTGTACCCCAAAACCCAAACCTAGCCCAGAACCCTAAAATACCCCTGTATCCCAAAACCCAAACCTAGCCCTGAACCCTAAAAATACCCCTGTACCCCAAACCCCAAACTTAGCCCTGAACCCTTAAAATACCCCTGTAGCCCAAAACCCAGACCTACCCCTGAACCCTAAAAATACCCCTATACCCCAAAACCCAAACCTAGCACTGAACCCTAAAAATATCCCTATACCCCATAACCCAAAACTATATCTGAACCATTAAAATACACAAACACCCCAAAACATATACCTCAGTACCCCAAAACATATACCCCTATACCCATACTTGCCTTATCCAAACATTTTTAAAAATATGCTTTTACCATTCATGCATTTACAACGAATTTCGTTGTAAATGTATGCCTGGTAAAAGCCTATAAAATGTAATGCCATGCGTTATAATGGCATTGCGGGGTCATGGTACTTTTGTAATGAAAGTATGCAGAGTGATGGTATGCGGAAAGAAATTTGCGGAATAATGGGTGTTTACCCTCCCCCGTAAGTACATTGGTGGCACGGTGGCCCACATCTCCAGCAACATACTCATATTTTTTCACCACCAATTGGAAAAATGCACAGGTCTCTCTCATTGATGCCCAGCACCGACATACACTTTTAGACACACCTCCCACCACAAGTTCTAGAATTGCGAACTTTAGAGATGGGGAGCTACGTTAGAATCTCGGCATCAGCTCAACATCCTGTGATTCCAGGCAAATCGCTTTGTCTCCCCGTGCCTACCACAAATCAATGTGTTCTTCTGTAATGTAAATTGTGCTCATGCCATGTTGTCGAGTTTGCGCTATATAATATTGCAAGGAAAATAAAGTAGGGAAACTCGAGTTCACACACTACTGAACGTACACTCTTAAGTGCATCAGCAGTGCACTGTGAATCGGAGCGTTTCACAGGCCTGTCACAGATAAGAAATGCTATCAAAATGAAATCCTACGAAACAATATACTACTGGCCGGCAGCAATTCCTACCCGGACAACGTCGGGACGAGCTGCTAGTACCATTATAAAACAGTGCACATGACAATATGTAAATGAAAAATGCTTCCATGACTCTATCAATAGGATGCTAACAGTTGCTGAAACGTAAATAAATAACTATCCAATGCTGCTAGCGTTTTTATTCCCATTTTTGACTTTTTTGTGGCACATGAGATACCGCTTTGCTGCCCCAGCCATTGTCATAGAAAAGAAAGCGCCCTTGATTGCATCTGAGTCATAGATTTTCTTAGCACATTTATATAATTCCCTAATTCAGGTCTTTGGGATTTTACATGGGGATTCAGGACTTACATGGGGTGATCTTATCAAGATTAGATCACAACAGTCTGAGAGGTGCATCAAAGGTGTACTTAGGTTTGTGAGGAAATTGGGGTCTAAACCCCTTCAAGAGATTCTAACAATCTATACGAATAAGTGTATTTCAGTTGCACCCTTTAGGGCAGAATTATGGGCCATTACAAACATTAAAGTGATACAGAGATTGAGAATGCCTTTTTGCATAGATTGGATTGTCTGTGCAAAGGTTGATCCTTCTTTTGTTTGCCTTGCTGAGCTGGGAACAAGTTTTATTGAAGACCAGGCCCGGTTCGACCATTGGCACTGTGGTTCTGCAGGAAGGAAGGGAAACTTTTAATCACAAAATCATTTCCGATTGTTTATCATTGGAAAATGAGCATCAAATCCAATGGATTAAATAAGCGGAAAAAAGGGTTGTTCAGATATGGCAAGCCGGGTTGTTGCATACACCATCTCCAGAAATCATTGGTATTAAGGATCATGTGAAGTCTGTTGTCCTGGTGAAATGTTTGAAGTGTAGTTTCTCAGTGGGGATGTCTGAGGCTTCTGTGCTTGCATATCTTCCTAATTCCACGGTTTTTAATAGAGAGACATATTTTCTGTTTACGTCTAATTCGTATCTCAGATTTCTTTTGACACATTTTCGGTTTAATTTAGTTAATTTATGGTTGACTTTTCCAGATATGCATTTATGGAATAACTTGCCTTCTTTTTCCAGTGACAATCACTCTGCACAAACAACGATCCATTTAATCCTGTTTTGTCATTTTTATAAAGAGCCCAAGAAAAGTTTTTTATTACCTGTGTTACAACTGTTCAATTCCAGGTCTCACAGGACAGCATTTTTTTTTTACAGGAACTTTCATCACAGTATATACGCATTTCTGTTGTTAATTTTATTTGTCATTGTATTAGAATGAACAGATCAGTGACTTGAAGCACATAGAGTCATAATCTGTCGGGGATGAATCTCAAAATAAATTGTCTCTAAAACGCTCTACTTCTGAATTTTTTTATGTTCAGGAAAATCTACTGTCAAATGATTTTTTATTTAGTACACTGCGCTATGGTTCTTAATCTTTGATTGTGTTATTAAAGTATTATTTTATTTTTTCATATTCAATTCCCTAATTATAAATTTGTGTGCAGTTTTCTTCAACAACATTTTTAATGCTAGTCTGCAATCTTTCCAGTTTTCTTTTGACCCTTTTCTTATAGTGGAACGCAGGAGGTGGGAGACTTTGCATTTAACCTGTTTTGCTTACTTTAACCTGTACCTTTTATTCCAATGTACTACCTGTTTATCAGAAGAACCTCTCGGTACTGTATTCTGCAAGTTTTCTTTCTATTGAAACTTCCATAAATAAAACCCTAGGAAACACACAGCCTTGTACATGAAATCAGCAGGCCAGCACTAGTGTTGGTGGCAAATGCAGAGAGAGAGAGAGAGAGAGAGAGAGAGAGAGAGAGAGAGAGAGAGAGAGAACCTGCCCTGGCCCGATCTCCCCACCCTGATCATATATTTTAATTTTCACACTATTCCATTCATTGTTTCAGGGTACCAGTACAAAACTCCTCCCATTGCTGATACACGATCTCAGGCAGGGGTTGCATTGGAATTCATGTCAAATGAAAATATCTAATATGCTGCTGTAAACCTTTACGTTTATCATTAACAAAAGAAGCCATGAAGTCATGAAGTCTAAAATAAGTTCCTACTAAACGAAATTGAGGCAAGGAAAGGTGAGGCGATGCCGGCAGGGGGCGCCAGGGTCTCCCATGGCACAGGTACAAAGTTCAGATTGTGCGGGGGACCGTGTTTGGGCTATGCTGACCGCGCCTGAGAACATCTAACAGTGAACGCTTGCTGGCCTGGCCTGGGTTCTTGATCAACCGGCACTGTGACCGAGTATCCTCTAGACGCGAGTCGCATTTCCGACTTGCGCCTCAGCACTACATCGATGGTGCACCCGCGGTACGGCCATTGAAGCCCTACCCTAAAATTCCGTATTCCACTAGCCCATTGAGGTTTAAAGTGCGCGAAATCACACGGAAACGGACAACTAGTTTATCTATAGTTATTAACTTCATACTTACTTTTGGATCCTAACAAGGACCTCATTGCTTGGCAACCCCCGGCTTGGCGCCGCGCCCACAACGCCCGTCTTAAAGGTCTTCACCATTCAGTTGGAAAAACCTCTTTTACCACAAAATAGAGGCTTTTTACATTCAGGCATAATTTATTTCTAAGTCCTGATGATGATCCCATTTATTTAATTGAGCAATAGGGATCGAAACGTCGACACCCATGAGTGGGGATACATTTACGATATTGTCAAAAAGATTGTGTATGTTCTACTCCAGGCGATACTGTCATTACTTTCTAATTTACTCACAGTGCCCTGTTTTGCTCCTTTCTTTTGCCTGAAGAACACCCCTTTCACTCTACTATCATTCTTTCTTCCTCCCTTTTTGGTACGGCACAGGCTTGTGTCATGCTATTGTTTGTAATAATATAAATGTATATTTGACATTGTTTCTTGGAAATAAATTCCTCGCCCGGCTGGGCAAGGAAACCTCTACGTATAGTATTCCATTGTGTCCTATACTGTATTGTGATGACTTTGAATGAGCTAGGAACCTTTGTTTTCTGTAACGCAAGTCCTGGAGGCCTGGCGTGGTGCTGGCTCTGGTGATTTCTGGTGAGGACTAGATATCCACTCTCGATATAAAGAACCCGCTAGAGTCTTTGGCTGTGCAGACTCAACTGATGGCAACGTAACCCATGGAAACGAGGCGCAACTATCGACCCAATCTTATGGCAATATCCTGCTGCTTAGCGGCACACTAGCACCAAGCCAAGAGTAGGTGTCCGTGTGTGCTCCCAGTTCAATAAACTCACTGTCCATGTGCCAAACAAAGGGCTCTACCACAATATTTTGCTACAAACTAGAACAGCACGGATATCCGCAATGGATGTCCCACCGGGGCAACATTTTCACCTATAAAATATGCCCTCGTCAGGTGAGATATCC
This sequence comes from Lissotriton vulgaris, assembly GCF_964263255.1. NCBI lineage: Eukaryota > Metazoa > Chordata > Amphibia > Caudata > Salamandridae > Lissotriton > Lissotriton vulgaris. The sequence continues at coordinate 99,623,303 of NC_141689.1, read as the reverse complement.
TAAGAGTTGCAGGTGAGATATCCAAAGAGTTATGGGAGGTAGATTACTCACAACAAGGATGGATATAGCTCTGATATCCCACACACAATGTTGTATGCTGCCCGGCTGTGCTTCATACTCAATAGTAAGACCCACATCTTTAGTGACCATCAAATGGTGCTCACCTTCCTCAATGAAAGAAAAACCCTACCACCTAGAACATCTGGAACAATACAACAACAAAGCCAACCGCCCAAGTAATGACGACTAGTGAACTCTGATCAAAAGTCGCAGGTCTTTGAGGATCACCCTTGAGGACTATTTGACTTTAGCACAGCAATGGAGCACATGACGTGACTATGTGATGCATATGTGCCACAATTATGGATTCAATATACTGCAGTGGAAGTCATGATACCACAAGCATGGTTTCATCATACAAGAAATGCATATGATCCTATCGGTCTGCCTAAGCAGCTGTATGCACACCTGGTGACCAGCTGCCACACCTTTGCCCCTGGTCAACTTGTTCTATTTTCCACACTATTAATATTGTCTGTGTTTTTTCCAATGTCATGTTTACACTCAGTTGTGGCGCTGACGAACTTTGAGTCAATATGGAGGAGGAGTGTGTTTTACTACTGTTTCATTGTATATCAACTCTTTATTAAATTATAAAAGTGGAAAATAACCCAGCACAAACAATGAGTCTCATGTGATTACATGAACATAAAGTGTTCATATTATATAAAAGAGACTGTGTGCAAGATGCTTCACTGTAAAACAGCCAACTCCTAATGTGGAAACGCTGTTGTCCTCACACCCCTGCACACACCCAATAGGGATACCCACTAAATTAAACACAGGCAAATATACATCATGAGCAATGAAATTAGATTCTTAACGTAAAAAATCAGGGAACAAAACAATGCAAGGAAGCTCAGGCCTACTTGGACAGGCATAATGTAAATATAGCTCTTCTGCAAGAAACCTACCTTAGTTAATCTTCATCTTTTGAGAAAAGAACAAAAACAAAAGAAAGTAAACATGAGTGCAAAGTGAGCAAAGAAGACTTGGAAAAGTAAAAATAAAAGAAATTTAACTATAGAAGATAAAACTTTTCAACTTTGTTTGTCCTGCTGGGCATGTTTTTCCAGCCTTTTCTTTGCAAAGCACTAAAAATTTAACAGGAAAAATTGTACCTCAATCACGTTGGGAGGAGCGGACTGGCACTGATTACGTTGAATCAATCAGTGCTTAATCCCTGCTCCACAGAGAGGAACAGAAATGTTGTTAGGCTTGCCTTGGCAAATTACAAGGCTGTAAAGTGGAGTACCATGCAAGCCAGCAAATGGTAAGAAACGGGCAGGCTCAAAACCCTTTTATGTATACAATAGTGTCTCGCAAGCAAGACACATGCACTAGCACATGCTCTCGCAAGCTCGACCCTAAGAGTAGAGTTCTCCCCTCTTTCTCTAGCTATTCCAAAAGACTGACAAGTCTGGTCTAGCAACCATTCAGCCCTTGTACATGAATAGGGATCCTGAGGGCAAATTCATCATGCTTGAAGGACAATTACACAATACCCACTTCTCACTCATAAACATACTCTGACCACTCACTGATGATGCTGCATAGGGTCTGCAGGACACCATTAAAAAACGTAGGCAATAGTAACTCCAGCTAGAGAAATATTTACATTCTGTAAGCACCAGTGCCACAATGTGGGAGGTCTTTAAAGTTAAGAATCCACAGTGAGGACATCTCAAATGCCACTGGAATTCTTAAATCAATCCATATCAGAATCACCAACCATGAACATTTGCTCTGAAATATGGAATTAAAGCTTTATGCTATGGGTAATAGGCAACTGCTCCAAAGATCACAGATTACACTAGTAAACTACAAAAATGAAAGTGAAAAAGAGATTAAATTCCTAGGTAAATATACCACAGTGTTTATGGAAAGGGGGATGACCTGGTTGAACACTGGCCAGAGAACTCAAACCACAGTGGTCTTCTACAATTATCACAAAACTGACAACCCGTAAAGAGGGCACAGTATACGACACAGATAAAACACTAACAGAATTTGTAAACTACCCACTTGGGGCCCGATGTAGGTCGCCCAATACCGGTCGGTAACGGCCGATTTCGGCCGTTACCGACCGGTATTTGGCTTTTGATATGTAGGTGGCTCTGAATTTACAAAACCGGTTTATTTACCGATTCAGTAAATTTACAGTTTCGGTATTTTTCCGAATCTGTAAATATACCGATTCTGTAAATCCATATGTAGGTGGCACAGTTTGCGGTGCCACAGGCCCTTAGGAATTTTTATTTTACCACCCAATCTTATTGGGTGGTAAAATACCGAATTACAGTGTACATGCACATCAGTGCATGTACACCTATGCCATGTGACACACAGACATGCCTTTAGGGCATGTATGTGTGCCACATGGCAAACAAGCCTGAAATTGGAGTGCTACAGGGTGTCAAAGTGACACCCCGTTCCCCCTGCCAGGATTCGGTATTTACCGAATCGATAAATACCGAATCGGTATTTACCATTGATTCCTATGGGCTTCAAGGCCCATAGGAATCAATGGGTAATACCGATTCGATATTTACCGATTCGGTAAATACCGAATCTTACAGAATTGGTAATTGAAAAAGAAAAATTACCTACATCTGCCTACTTCCAATTTACCTACTCTTAAATACCGAATCGGTATGATTCGGTATTTAAGAGTAGGTAAATCGGAATTACCTACATCTGGCACTTAGCTATATATGTCCCATTAACGCGCTTGATACCCATGCAGTCAGCCTTTCTATAGAGCAAGTCAGAGTTGTGTGATGTGAACAAGATGGCAGGGAGATATTAGGTGCACTAATTACTGAACAAGAAATTAAGGAAGGAATTACTGAGTAGCGATGGGCTACCTGCTAAATTTTACCAAGAATACATCAACATATGGCTTCTCAGGTTCTCAGTATATACAACAAATTTCTAAAAGTAGGCATGCTTACTGATACAATGTTATCCTGCTACTTAAACCTATCAATCCACTCTTGGGCGGGGGGTCCTACCGACCCCTGTCCTTGAATAAGGTGTCCGTGATTAATGTGGACAATAAAATATTGAAAAAATAGTTGTGAGCAGATGGCTTCCTATCTGTGCGAGGCAGTAACTTCAGATTGGGTTTCATAGTAGGTGGTGATTTCCATCAATTGGTCGACCTAGCACAATCTGCATTCACCAACCAAATAAACCCTGAGATCCGAGTTGCGGCCGTCTTCCTGGATGCTGCCAAGGCGTTTGTTACAGTGGAATGGCGGGCCGTTCCTCTATACGGTCCTCACTGGAACAGGTTTGCGAACCCAGATAATTGAGTACCTCCAGCTACCAATCGCTGATCCCACTGCTGGGATTAGACTTTATAATGTCACATCAGAGAACATCACACTTGCCAGGGGCACTTCAAGAGCACAGCTGCTAACTCCCTGAATTGTTTTCACTGGTGGTTGAGTTGGTATTCTTCACAAACACTATGGGGGTCATTAAGATCACGGACGGACTTGCGTCCGTCCGCGACCCCAGAGCAGGAGGGAACCTCCGCGCGGCATGCGGAGTTCCCTCCTGTGCAATTTGGATGTGACCGCAAGGGTTGCGGTCACATCCTCTATTTTTAACATTGCTGCGGGTGGAGCTTCAAGCTGCACCCGCAGCAATGTTAAAAACGCACGCATTGCATTTGTATGTAGAAAGTGGCAGGCACCGCGCGGTGCCTGCCGCTTACTGCATACAAATGCAGGGGGGTACCATAGGTACCCCCCATGTGCTCCCCCCACATCCCCCCTCACCTAGGGGGCCCGCAACGGGCCCCCGCAGTGAAGTTACACATGCTTTTCCACGGCGGAAAAGCCGCAGCGGAAAAGCATGTTTCCAAGCACATCCTAATCTGGCTGACGGTGTCTGAGAGACACCGTCACCATATTAGTGCTTTTCCGCCGCGGTTGTAAGCCAACCGCAGAGGAAAAGCTGCGGACGGAAACCAGGACCCACCAGCCATCCTAATGTGGCGGTGGGTCTTGGTGGGTCCTTAGAGGATTTTCCGCATCCTCCAGGCCGGTGGTGGCTTCCGCCGGCCCGGAGGATGCGGAAAATCCTCCATCCTAATGACCCCCTAAATTCAGATTTGGTGGGTGTCTTAATCTACTATCCCATTACGCTGATGACATGTTATATAAGATTCAGATGTCAACCTTAGCTCTTTGGTATTGGAAATGATAGAATCTGGTGGTAAATCAGGGTTCACTATTAATATGTCTAAATTTATAATAAAGCCATTAACTCACAGAACAACATCAAGAACACTTGAGTGGCGGATTGACACCAGTTCACCATCTGAGTATCTAAAACTATTGGAATATAGAAGACAGAATCAAATTCCAGGTCAGCAGATGGTTGGAGCTTCCACTATCACTCACTGACAGGATCTCACTAATGAAAACTGTGATTTCACCAAGCCTACTTAATTTTTTCCAAAACATATCCATCTCTCTTAGGGCCATATGTATCAAGGTACCAATTTGCGATTATGTAATAGCGATTTTTAAGAAATTGCTATTTCAGAATCGCAAATTGGTATGTATCAAGAATTCGCAAATTGAGAATTCGCAATTAAGGAATACTTTCCCATTCATTTCTATGGGCCAGGAGGCCCATAGGAAGGAATGGGAAATATGCGATTCGCAATTTGCTAATCGCAAATTGAGAAGAATTGCAAGGGTGTCTCAAAAACACCCTGCTGCACCCCTGAAAATGACATGTGTGTGTGTGCATATGGCGCACATACATGCCCTAAGGGCATATATGAGCGTCATATGGCACCATTGGATTTTCAAAAAAATGCTTTTTTAAAAGAATTTGCAACTTACCATCTACTAGAAGTTGGTGGTAATTTGCGATTCCTTAAGGGCATTTTGGTCTCAAAAACACCCTGCTGCACCCCTGAAAATGACATTTTTGTGCATATGGCGCACATACATGCCCTAAGGGCATGTATGAGCGTCATATGGCACCATTGGATTTTCAAAAAAATGCTTTTTTTAAAGAATTTGCAACTTACCACCAACTAGAAGTTGGTGGTAATTTGCGATTCCTTAAGGGCATTTTGGATTTTTTTTTCCTTGATACATTACATTTAAGGAATCGCAAAATTTGCAATTCCTTAAATGCAATTGCAAAATAAAGAATGGCAAATTTTGCGATTCCTTTTTTTGCGCCCAAATTGTTTGATAAATACCATTTTGCGAAAATGGGTTCGCAAACGCCGAAATTCTGCGAATTTCGGCGTTTGCGAACCCATTTGGCCTTGATACATATGGCCCATAGTCATAGGTTCTTTGAGCAGCTGAGGGCTCTAATGATTAGACTGGCCTATGCTGGGAAACAAGTGTGAATTAGCTGGACAACGTTTACATTACTATACACAAGAGGTGGAATGTATGCCCTTAACTTTGAATTAACTTTGAATTATATTATATTATTATAGAGGTACAGCACGCATACCATTGGTATCATCCAGGGTACAAACCGCACATAGATAAGTTGAACAAGACCTAGTGTACCCGTACACACTTTAATCAACTCTACTCATCAATGCCAGAAAACTGATGAAAAAAAGAAATACAATAGCATGTACACATTGGACGTGGCACAGAGTGGCACAAATATGTGTGATTGAATCACTATACTCCCCAGCCCTCACATTAGATAAAAATCCAATGATATCACTCATTTTGGAGATTACATCTAGAATCCAATCACAGGAGAGGCAATTACAGTGTCTGGGAGATTTATATTTAGACAGTAAATTCATCACCCTCCGGTGGTATAGAGATAGGGCAAAATGCACACCATTATATAACTTTCTGTATCAGAGGCTTAAAAATACTATATCACCGGTATACACAGCATTCCCAAAGGAACCTAAGGAATAGTAAATGCAAACCTTTGGTTATAGCCAATCTCTCATGTTAGACCTGTCAGCCTTAAGGTGGTCTTCCTCCAAACCTTTTCACTTTGTGCCTCCAATTTTGCTGTAGTTTTGCTTCTGTTGGCCTTAGGGCTCTGTGCACTTTACCATTGCTAACCAGCACTAAAGTGCTGGTGCTTACTCCTCTAATCATGGTTTGTTTGATGGGCATACACCTGATTCGCACATTTCATTTACTTGTTATTCCCTTGAGGAGTGGTATACCATATACATACAATGGGAGCTTAGGTGTAACTTGATGGGCCATCCAGGCAGGATGGGAGGGAGGAGCTGGGGAAAGCTTCAATCACACCTGAATAGGATGTGTCCTGTCCACACACAAAGGACTGCACACCCCCCTGTAGTGAGTCTGGAGCTAGGGCAAGAAGGGAGGATCTCTATGCACTTCAAAGGCCTGTTTTTGATGTCTCCCCCACTTTAAAGGCACCACTGGGTATATGAACTGGAATTCAGCCCCCACCATTTCAGTACACTTCTGGACTTGTGGATATTCTGCCAGGAACAAGGACTGCTGTGCTGCTGAAGGACTTCCACTCTGTTGGACTGCTGCTCAGGAGGAACTGCTGCCCTGCTATGCTGACCTACTGCCTGCTGCCTGCTATCCTCTTTGCCTGCGTGAGAAGGACTTGACCTGCCTCACATGACCCCAGAACCCACAGTGACTTTAAGGACTGGTTGGCTGGTCTCCTAAAGTTTCAAGGACATAAATGACTTCCAACCACCCTGCTTCTGCACCTGGACTCTGTCATCTGTGAGTCCGCTCTGCGAAGTGGTGCCACCCCAGTACTGGACCCTTTGAAGTGGGGCTAAACTGCTTGCTCCAGCAGAACCGATGCATCCCCGTCAATCCAATGTATCACCACCACTAGATGCAACAGAACCGACGCATCACCGCCACTATGTGAATCAGAACTCATGCATCACCATTGCTGCGCAGGTTAGAACTGCCATATCACCGCTGTTGCGTGGATCAGCACCAGCACCAATGCATCATAACTGCTGCATGGATTGCAGGCGATGCTTCATCTTCTGAGGCACCACTGCACAATGCTCTTCCCAGCGTAAGGTCCTCGAATCCTTGTTGACAACAACCTTGATGACAATGCTGAGAGCTTCGCATCACAAGCCCTGTCTACAGGATACTTGACGTCAATGCATCCAGAACAAAGGAACTGTGGGTCAGCGGGCCTATCTGGGTCAATGGAGCTGGCCCACGTTTCAATGTGGTCAGCCTGAACTTTTGACGCTGTCCTGGTCTAGTGTTTTGTAATTTTTACCACTATTTCCAACCAAATCTTAAAAAATTAATATCTCAGGTTCTACTTATTGGAATGTATTCCTTGAAGTGTTGCACAAATACTTTACACATTGCCTTCAAGTTAAGCCTGGTTGCTCTGTGCCAAGGTACCAGAGGGTGAGCATAGGTTACTTTGGGGATTGCTGGTGCCTTACCCTGACTAGGAAGGTGTTTAATGCTTGACAAGGGCTCACACCCCAGTCAACCTGCAACCCAACTTCTAAAGCCTAACCATCACAGCTAATAACTTTACAATGCATGATGAGCAAAGATAACGATGTAGACCTGAGGAATGGGCGCCTGAATTGGGCCACCAGCTTCCCAATGATCAGTGGCAACTCTGCTGCTCACACACAAAGTTCTCCATAAATGGTAAACACTGATTAGTAGACTATAAATGTATCTTCAAATGTTACCATACTCCAATAGGGCTCTGTAAAATAGGACTGAATGCTTTACCTGGGTGTAGCAGAGGGACATGTCTGGCAGCTGGCTTTCCTCATTTTGTTTTAGGAATGTGTATTCATCCAAAGGTTTTGGGACGAGGTAGAGAGAGAGAACGTTCAATGATGTTTGAAGGGGAGTTTGCATTTACCCCACTTATATCATCGCTGGATTTTAGGAAACCATTCCCCAAAGCACATGGGACACTGCTTGAGCTCACCCTGCTAATGGCGAATAGGGGGATAGCCATGTGGTGGCGAGTGGTCTAGTCCAAAGGTTGCGGATTGATCAAAGATCTTATATCCTGTAATGAACAATCTGAAGTATTATCTATGCTCCTTCTATACACATTTTCACCCTAGGATCTTTGGCACCCAGTCCGCTCCAACCTCAGTGATGAAGCGGATAGGAATGACGATGCAATGGCACCATCCAATTGGGCAGGCAGAAGGTGAGCCACATAGACCAGAAGCCATACAGACACTCACTTTCTGAAACATAGCTCAATGAATATCAACTTGGGACATTAACTGCTGAAGTCTGGAGTCTAAAGGATAAGCAACTTAGGGGCCAAATACGATCTTGTTAGGAAAGCCTTCCAGACGAGCCGTTCCGGACAGCTTTCCATACGAATCGCACTCCTGGAGTTCCACCGACCAATTATGATGTGTTCATATGTTTACGGACTCAGTTTGGCCGTACTTCCATTTAATTCAATGGAAGCCTGTGTACTTAACGTGAACACATGCTCCCATTGAAAAAAGGGTCGGTGGGGAAAAGTGTGCATCTTGTGGCGGGCACCATGGTGCTCACCAGTCTGTGCATGCATGGTATGGGGGGACTCATGGGTACCATCCACGACTGATTCGGAGGGGCCCGGGTAAAAGGGGGCCTGCTCGGTCCCCAAGGTCCGATACCCACAGCCGTTTCATCTCGGCAAAACCGAGTCGGTATGGCTGGCAGAATCGGTCATCGTACTCGCTCATTCGGAAACCATCCCCATTGCGCTGCACGAATCGACTCCAAACAAGTCGGACTGCCAGAATCACATTTGGAACCGATTCGGGCAGCCCTGATGGCTTCCTAGCATCATACTTGGCTGTCCGGAAAGATGGACAATGCGGTCGGAAGCATAGGTTTCGAATCAGATTTGCTTAATCCAGAGCCTGTTTGGAGCATTTCCTAACAGGATTGTAATCTGCCCCATAATTGTAATGGATAAGCAATGGTGACTATTGCATTATTATTGGTTTACAGATATGTATGACTAAGTATGTAGCAATGTATTTTATATACCAATATGGATGTATTTTCTTATCGATTTGAAGCATCAATTAGCCTCAGATATACTTGCTTTTATTTCAATGGCTCTAGTGCACCCAGAAGTAATGTTATTCAAGGTTGTGCATTTGCACATTTCTGCAAAGTATAACCTACCGTTCAGTCGTGGCAGCGGGTGCAGGATTTTTCGAAAATATTGAGCTCAGTATTGTATTCATGAATTATATCTTCTCCTCAAGGACTTCTAATCCTGCCAACTTCTCATTAGATAGATAATTGCTGAATGTAATACATTTCTGTCATATGATCAGGCTCTATAAACCTGACCCCCATACTTCAGCAGTATTAGACAAAACATATATAAACTGTCCTAAATGTTATGTATTTCTAGCATTATGTTCCAACTGACCCTTATTTAGCTAGACCTATAGTCAGTTGTAAAGAAAATGACTTTGCTTGCCTTCTTGCTATTTTGCATTAAACACAATTTAGACTTTGGACTTCCCTTCAATTTACAGCATTTTCCCCTGATTCTAGACCCTATTTGCACACCAACCCACATTCTTCGAGCAGGTTGAATTTGTGATTATAAAATAAAGCAAATGCTTATGCAGTCTGTGTCATATGTAGTCATGCTCGGACCCCTGATAAACATGTAGTAACACTCATTTACAGGACTTGTGCTGAGGGATGTAGAGAGTGAATAAACCTGAAGCAAAAAAGATGCATAGATGGCAAGTGCTCTGCTGGGCATCGCAGTCACCGCCTGGTCCATGGTCCAGTGTGGGAGTGGTGCCGCTGCTCCTCTGGTTTCCCGTCTGTCCATCCTCAGAGTAGCCGGTCTCAAAGATGGCGGTGGGAGGGGGTCATAGAATGGGAGTACAAGGGGCCTTTTCTTACACACTCGGACATGGGATATGAGGCTGAGCCATCAGGATACATATTGAAACAGAGAAGAGGAAGGTCATTCCAATAAATATCTTGTAAATGATGGAACTCTGAAAGCATGGGGGCCATCAATATAATAGAGTGGAGATGAGAAAGAGAGGATCTCTAGATTGTCTCCATGGTGACAGACTGTCAGGAGAGTTGGTGAAGATCATAGGAGAATCCACCCGTGCTCTCCCAGAGGAGGATGGTGGGGTTTAAGTGGGGTTTTTGGGGCCTTTCAGCGGACGTTATCTATCTGATGCGAAAAGATGGGTGGGAGGCGGGTCCCATGATGAGCATTGCAGCGATAGACCCCTATATGGTAGATGTTCGGAGGGATGGAGAAACCATCAATGGAAGAGTGGAGGGGCATTGCGGCACTAGTCCCCAATCTGGTGGAGAGATGGAGAGACCATCAATGAATGAGAGGGACATGGGACAACAGAGATATCATTTATTTGAGAAACACTCTCCCATCAGTGTGAGGATGGCAAGGGAGGTCCTTACAACAACACTTATGGTGCTTGGGTAGACATGGAAGTGCTATACAATCTCTAGAGGGCAGGGCCGGACTGATCGTAGCGGGCACCAGGATTTTGCCCGGTGGGCTGCCAGGGTGGGGGCCCGTTTTGGGCCCCTGGGTGCCGTTTTTGCTACAGGGCCGCTTTTGCAGCATAGCTGCAATATTGGCCCCTGTAACATAACTGGCTGAAACCGGCCCTGACAAACAGCTCGGCCACAGCCCAACCCTCCTGGCACTTTACCAGGGCCTGTTTGGTGCCCAGTCTGGCCATGCTGGAGGGTTGAAAGAGGCCTGGGAGTCATTGCAGAAGGACACTCCTTGCCTTTTGGATCTTGGATGAAGACATGAGGGTGTGAGCAATGGGACCTGAGAGGATGAGCCTGGGAGTCATTCCAGCAGGACTCCCTTTGCCGTTGGGATCTTGGATGAAGACATGAGGGTGGAAGCATGAGAACGGAGATGATGAGGTCTGGGAATCAGTCCAGCAGGACTCTTCTTGCTGTTGGGATCTTGGATGAAGACAAGACGGTGGAAGGATGAGAAAAGAGAGGATGAGGCTTCAGAGACATTCCAGCAGGACTTTCCTTGCAATTGGGATCTTGGATGAAGACAAGAGGGTGGGAGCATGAGACCGGAGGGGATGAGGCCAGGTTCTTGTGTCACTCTCTGGCTCCCTGGGCTGTTAGTGATAGAAGAGCCATGAAGGTGAGACTGGGAGAAGCGGCCATTGAAGCCTGACCACCGCTTTATTCCCAGGATCTTAGTTGAGAAAGGGGAGTGAGAGGCCAACACCGCTCACCCTTCAACCGTGTGTGCTTTCTTGTTACTGAGATGAAAAACACCAGAAGGAGGGCTATTATGTTTCATGAGACCAGTAGGGCCATTAATACAGCCATCTGTACACCATTCTAATTAGGTGCGCACTAAATTGGTATTAATTTCATGTAAAGAAGTAACAGCTTCGACGCAGCAGACAGCATGAACATGGAAAGAGCTTTAACACACATGTGGGTAAGCACTATAATGTCTCAGGCGGTGCTGCAGAATGTAAAACACAGGTGCACAGACACATACACACACACATGGGTGCACACACATGCAAACAGACACAGGCACACACACACATACACGCGCGCGAGCACGCACACACACACACACACAAAGCATTGATTTGAAGCCTAATGTCCTAAACAGCCCAGCCCAGCCCAGCCCAGCTGATGCATGCAAGGGAGCAGCAGTGCCAGACTTTCAACCTCTCTGTGCTGATTCTGAAGATGGGCGGAATGGAGAAACAAAAGCCATGCTATTACTATTGGGCTGTGGGCCTTTTTCAATAAATGCTACTTACAAAATCTGCTCTTTTATATATAGCCTGTTCTTCTACAGTTCTTTATAAATATGAGATTTAAGTGTGAGTCTGTTCAGGCGATCCCCTGCCATCTCTGCTAGGGACAAAGGCAGTGTATATATTAAGTGTTGGCATAGGGCCATGAATGGGATATAAATTAGATCCACTATGTAAATAACATGTCTTTCACTGTGCACCTACCAGCAGCTGAAGTCTGCTAGTTCAGCCACTGACAGAAGGGTGGCCAACTATAGAAGGCCGCCAGAGAGCAGAAGGCAGGCATATAATGAGCAGACAGGAAGCAGACTGGCACTCTAAGTGTGGGGCTCATTAACTAAGTAAACCTCATGGCATTGCAGAAAACTCCAGGACTGGTTTGCATGTGGCTAGTGCTCTTTTGAAATGGCACCAGTGACCAAAAAGGTGAACTAATGGTAGACTGCCTGAAGAAATACGCTGATTGGTTCAGATGTGAATAGATGTAGGTCTGAGTGTGATGTAGTAGAGAAGCTAAAGGTGCCCTTCACTGATAGGGCCTACTATTTCCATCCAGAAGGAATCTTACCTAGCAGTTTAGGCTCTACTGATACTTTTGGGAAGAGCAAAGACTTGGTAATAAATGACACATATGAGTTAAAAATAACGGATTGGAATGCAACCAAATGAATAGCATTTTGTTATCTTTTTGGTGTATGTGTATTAGGAATTGAAGTCTGCTAATATATTCCTTTGTAGTAGGTAAGGTTAGTCAAAAAACGTAATTACAGGCTTTTAAATTTTTTTCGCATACATTCAAATGCGTTTATATTTTTAAAATATTAATAAAAGTGGGAAGCAACTGTGGGTTTGAGACCAGCCACTGACTCCTGGGAAAGTTATTTCAGAAAGAAAATTATTCTATACATTGAAAAACATTTTAAAATACTGGAATAATAGGTAAATAGGTGTTAAGATTGTCCTCCTTCAGAGTCTTACACATGATTAATATTACAGTTTGACAGCCTGAAGAGCGTAAGCTCAGAGGTAAAAACTGACAGTAAATAATTTGAAAACAAACCTGAGACGAAGAAGTCAGGGAAGAAGGAAACCAGACTCCAGACCCTTTCTTGCAAGGCAGCAAGTATGTAGAAGACCATCTCAACATCTGTCTCCTCTGCAGAAGATCCAGAGCCTTCTCATTCATGCAGCGCCGTGCCACAATGTAGCCGGATCAGCCCTTCCCTGTGCACTTTCTGATGTCACTCTTCCTCCTTCTACTCGCTACACATACTCTTATTCAACTCCCCCAACCCTGTCTGTGTCTTCCCCATCCCGCCAGTCTTCACCTGGTGCACTGGCCTTGCTACCCTATAATGTGTTTGGAAACTTGGGGACAGGCAGTAGAAACATCCAGATCTGGTGATGGTGATGTAGAAATAGCAGCCGTAAGAGATTCTTCACTTGTCCTTTCAGACCCGGTCTCTTCAATGACATCAGTGCTTGGTGAACGATAGAACCACATGTCTGAAATACAAGGAATCTTGCATGATGGATTTGCCAGGACATTGGGCAGTTACCACGTGTCCTTTGCTGGTCACAACATGAAATGGTCCAGCATCTAAAGGAGCGTCAGCCTTTCGTATTCTATGCTGACAAACAAGAACTCAATCTACTCTAGTGAAAGTAACATCTTTTGCATGTCGACGCACATGCCTTCATTCTTTCATGCATGTTTCTTACTCAGTATTTGCTCTTCTGTTGGTCCATTGAGGTAACTTGGTCGTCATGGCTCTCCCGAACATCAACGTTGCAGGGCTTTCAGCTGTCGTCGAGTGAGGGGTTGAACGGTAAGCTCATATATTATTTTGATATTATTCGACACAGAGATCATTCACACAACACCTGGGCAATAACACACTTGAGACAATTGAGTTGAATTGATTCAGTCATCAACAATCAACAAGACTACTGACTGAAATTTTACCTAAGACTCTGTATTCTTCATATGAATTGCAATGTCCTGATGATGGCCTTATAGATGAATTACGCAAAAGATCGAAACATCGATTCAGTGACCTATTTTTCAATCTATCGAAGAACCCAAATGCTTATGAAACTATGTCCATTGTATAGGCTGTTTTCACCAGGATTACATTTGAAATGAGTTTTATTATATCGGTGATGACGATAAACTTGTTTGCAAACTTCTGTCTCTATCACCCATGTATCTATGAGATATTTATTTACCCTTTGATTCATATTACAAGAATATAAATTTATACCAAAAATAAATACACCCTGCTTGGTTTTTTTTGTTCTGAAAGATTAATTCATTATTAAGATGCCTTATTTAAGTTGAAATTCATTTGCCGGGATGCTAATATGATGGTAATCATAAACATTACCTAAAGAAATGAAATTGGTGGGTTAACAATATCTCTTGTAGGCACTTTTACTTGCTACTTTCTATTACCCAGGCCACAAGGGTATACAGGGTAACCCAATCTCTATAAAAGGGCATTGCAGAGGCACTTGTGAGAAGTAGTCGGCAAGGATTTTTCCCTGGACAATGCACGGTGGTGTGGTTGTACTTTTACAATCTCAGACCCCAACGTTCAATGCAAAGAGGAATTTTTGCTTTTGGATAGCGAAAGATAGTCAACTACGCTTGATGATCGGTCAAAAACACGAAGGACTCCCGATACAAGAATACGTGGAAAGGTTCACAAGCCCACACCACTGCTAACCCCACTGTTTCAGGTTGTGAATAAGCTCGTTCAGTTTGGGACAAACTTTGGCTTGCGTACGCCAAAATAGGTTGCAAGCATTTGGGTGTCCACTCTGCTGTGCAAGGGTGGCGCCCAACCCAACAGGGCTAACGTCACAGCAGCCACTGTATGAAACTTTGGATCAAAGTAGGCTATTTCAGTAGCATTGTCTAAAGCTTGTTTTATTTTCTGGAAGCTTTTCTCACATTCATTTTGACCAAAGAAAATAAACATTCTTTTTCATCAAGTCTCTTAATTGTGCACTGACAGTGGTAAAGTCTTGTATGTATCTAGAGCAATAGCTGGCCATGCCAAGGAATGAACGTACCATGGAAACATTTTGTAAGGGACTAGCAGTTGACAGCACTTGCACTTTAGCTAGATCAGCTGTCATGCCCCATCAGAAAAGATATGGCCAAAGAATTTTAACTCTTATGGAATTCACATTTCCCGGCATTCAAATTTAAACCAGCCTCAGCCGTATTGACACACTTGTATGATAGCTTTGTTATGCTCCTGCTATGTAGCTCCGACAATCAATATGTCATCACTACGATTGAAAGCACTCATGAGAGACTGTATGATACACTGAATGACATCTTGGAATAACTCTGCAGCGGATCACACACAAAACCTTAGGGCCAAATTTAGATCTTGGTGGATCTGGTCCCACGTCCACCTTATTCGTCGGTTTCTCCCCCAGCCTACTAGGGGGTCTGCACGCTCAGTTTAGATGCTGGTGGATCTATGGACGATAGAAGGCCTGAGTCCCGCCTCCAGGACTTCCCTCCCACTTCGATGGCATCATAGGCAAAAGCGGCTGTTGGAGGGACTATAGCTTATATTTCTACCAGGACAATCAAGATGTGCCTTCCTGCCGACGTGACTGTGGCGGGTAAACCTCCAAACTGAGTTGGCACTTTTTAAAGGAAATAAGGTAGAAACTTATGTTTTTTTTTCCACTTCCCTTTTCACAATGAACCAGATCGTAAAAATCCTTCCTTTGCTGCCAACAAAGCAAATCAAGCTGGAATTGGAGGTGAGCTTTTTTTCACTTGTTTTCTTCTGAATTGTCTGTTTACATTTGCTCTGGACTCGTGCATTTTTACAATTTTCTTATAAGCATTTTTTTATAATGTGTAATGCATATTTTTTGTTAAATGCAACTCCCTCCATCAGGAATCTGCCGCTAGAACAATGCCAGCATAAATGGGATATCTAAATATGCTCAGCGCAATCCCGCCACCCTGATGGAAACAGATTAATGTTAGCCAGCAGAGGAGTCCACTGCGTCAATGGCAGTGAGCACCATCATGCAACAGAAACCACTCTCTTGATGAAGACGGGGGATCAGCCACATCTGAATACCGCATGCGGGAATCCATCAGCTTGAGGGCGTACTTGTAAACAACCCCACAGAGGACGACCAAAGTCCCGCCAAGATCTAAGTCAGGCCCTTAGTCTTTTGTAACAGAACAGACGAACATGTGAAGAAAAGGTTGTAATGTATGTGCAATTGTCCTTGAGTTCCAAATGATGATATCCTTCATTCAGGTCAAGGCGAGAGAATACCTTTGCACCATTCAATTGTGTTAACAAGTCCGCAATGTGCGTACCTGGATGTCATTCTCTTTCAATTGCCTTATTTGCTTGATGCATATCCACGCAGAAGTGCACAGCTTCTTCACCGTCCTTTTTGGGTACCCACTATGGGAGTTGAACCAGAGGAATGCTCAATTATATGGTGTTTGAAAAAGGATTCAAATTCTTTTTAACAGCCTCTTGTAAGTGAAAAGAAAGTTGCTGGTGTCTCTGAGCAATGGTATGAATGTCTTTAATTTATGTGTGTTTGGACTTTTATAGTTTTGAGTTTTACCAATCCATGAAACAATGAAGGGAATTGACTTACTGTTTCATAATGAGCATTCATGTTATAGTTCACGGATATGTCCCATATCAGCAGCTGTGCTGAAGCTGAGTAAACAAGCGCTTGATGCTACATCTTAGACGTACAAGAATGGGTGCTTGTACTTTGCTTTTCTTATGCTTTTTTCTTCCTACAAATGAACCTTGACTTAATAGTGATGTCCATGCAGCCCACATATACTTTATTTTTCTATGGTGTAAGCCGGGGCAATGGAGACAGTTCATTAAAAATATCCTCAGGCATAATATTTATTGGCACACCACTATTGATAATGTAAGGTATTGAACAACCATAAATTAGTTTGATTTTCAGACAATGTGTGAATGACTTTGGCGCCTTCTCTTGGACCGTTAATTTTGCACACAGATGGCCAGTCCAACATGCGCATGCTTCTCTGGGATAAACATAGGCATGGCACAACCATCTTCTTCACTTTATTGAAATTGATACGGAAAAACTGTTCGATGAAGATTTGGATGTCGATTGACTTTGTTTGGTGTTGATCGTCCTCAACTTATGTATACACTTGGCCTTATGGGTGTGCATCAAAAATCGCTTCTGGACATTCAGGTGGCCATTTTGTCTGCACGATGTGACACACTTACTTTTTCTTTTGCCTTACAAACCGTTACAAAATGGTTTTCTTTTCCACAGCCTTTGCAGATTTGCACAGTTGTCGGACATTTACCTTTGTGTTCAAACAAAAATCCAAACATGAAGAACAACTTATTTTTCTGTAGAGAATTCACTATGCTTCCTTTGGCCTTGTGCTTTGGTTTACTTTTCACATTCATGACTGATTCTTTTTGGCACCCCTGGCATCTATGTCAGTAGCTTATCGATCTGCACAACTTCAGCTCTGGCAGCCATGAGAACTCACTCCAGACTAAGAGTTTTGTAGTATTCTCATATAATGCTGTTATGTTCCCTTTCACCTTATCCCTAGCTGAGTGTTCCGTGTAGAATGTTGGTGTGATTGACAGGAGTGGAATGCTTGGGTGCCTGGTGTGTGACTGTGTCAGATGGAAGATGGGCTGAGCAGCTACTAGGCTGCTCCTGGTGGGGCTTGCTGTAACTTCTACCTATGAACTTAATAAACTGCAAGATTCCGCCATCCCTGGGACTGGGCTTAAGATTCATCTTTATTAGTTATTTTCCCCTTGTGATGTTGTTTTCCTCATCCCTGGGTTGTGAACTTTTTATTCTTGCTGCAATTATATGTTTATAGTTATATGCTGTTTTTATCTTTCATACTTTGTTTACGTTACATCTATCTTCTGTTCATTATGGAAGAGGTATGTAGTTTCCTGATGTTATGGATTTCCTCTTCCATGTTTCACTGTCCCTGGCTGATCAGCCTGTGTGAGTGTTCTGAATGGAATGTTTGGTGTGTGGGCTATTAGTTGAATGCTTGGATGACTGAATGAGAGATGACAGTAGATGGATGGGGCTGAGCAGCTAGCAGGCTGCTCCCGGTGGGGTTTCATAAGACTTATACTTGGACTTATTCTACCTGTTTATCTACTTGCTTGATACCTGAATAAACCTTCGGTGACATCATCACTCCAGTGTGTCTCCCCATTACTAAATGTTTCTCTCAGCATTCGTCGTATGAACGAATATGACAAGCATCCGTCAATGACTCTGAGGTGTATTGCTTCCTTATCATTAAATCCATTGAACTTAGTGTTTGATGAGCGCATCCAGTCTCTCAACAAAATTGTCTATAGTCTCACTGGCTTTCTGTCATTCTTAACTAAAGATGTACCTCTCATAATCTACATCTGGCATTGGATTGAACTTGAGATTCAAGGCTGCTTAATTTTACTATATGTAATTTTGTCTGCTAGCAGCATTTTTTTGAAGAATTCTTTTACACCATCACCAGAAATATTCTCAAGGTACTTGATAATTGTCTTGTTATCTGCTTCTCAAAAGGGGGAGGGTGTGGTGTAATTGCCCAAACTGCCGACTTCGGATCTGGGGAAACCAGGTTCGAGTCTCCGCATTTTTTCAAAATTCTGTGATTCTAGGCAAATCACTTAAGCACTTTACAAATCCTGGATTCCAATGGCATCAGTGAAATCATCAAATGTTGCTATCCAGGCAGTTCATCTGTTTCCAATATTGCTTTTTGGCGGTATCGAGTGGTGGTTTCAAGAAGGCGTCAGCCGTGTGACTATTGTTGGAACTTACTGACGTGGAAAGTATAGTTCTCTCTGAAACTGATTGGTGATCTTGTTTATGCAAACCATCTCTGAGGCCTTGTGATGTGCTGGGCTCTGAACCATTTTTGATAATGACAGGAAATGTGACCCCTTTATTAGTCTCCACTGGGTAAGCAAGCTTTCACGATTCTGATTGCCGCTCTCGGCTTTCTGAACTTCGAAGACCTTTAGAGGTATTCTGAGCCTCAATCGGGAACTTTGATGGGATGCTGCTTCAGGTATGGACGGTTCTAAAAGCACAACCCTGAATGCTTCTTCTGAGGCCAGTCCCTCCAGTGCTACGGCATGATGACTCTCTCTAATCACTACTGGTAAGCAAATGACAGTTTCCTGTATCACTTTGCCTTTAGTTGTCTCTTTGTGATACCTGACGCCTGGTTGATCTCTGTCTTGCAGCGCTTCTGTGCGCATTTTTATCTTGCAATTTACTGCTCTTTCAAAACCTGGTTGCAACTGCCTATAGGATTATCACTCCATATGAATATACACCTTTGAGTTACGTAGTAGTGCAATACCTCTCTTAGAGTCCTTGCCAGTAGATTCTTGGTCAACGAAGTGCAGACTTGTCAGTGAAACTTTCGTTAACTTCAAATGCTTTACATGGAACTCAGGTTGTGCTTTGACTTCACATACGTCAAACATTGATTCCGAACTTCGACGGAGGCACACGTGGCATGCACGAGAAGTATGCTGGACCATGGTAAAGTCTCTGGGAGAGCACTGTCGATCTTCGGGATTACTTTTCTCCTATCTCGTCACCAATTATAGCCTTCTCCCCAGCCCGGATACCGGCCAATGACTACGCCACACACGGAGCTTAGTATAACATGTCTTTATTCTTCTGTGTGTTACCATGAACTCAACATTCTAAACCTCCAATCACTTCACTACTCTCTTTAGCTTACATCACAGTCCATCAGGAGCCTCAAGGGTTCTGTCATTACAAACTCACACAACACTACAGACACGTAGAACCAACATAGTCCTGAGAGAATGACAAACAGAGAAGGCTAAACGTTAAATGTTTATTTTCAGATTATAAATCATACAGAAATCAATTAATATAATCACAATCAATTAATTAATGAATTAGAGTGCAAAAATCTATTAAAGTACACAATCAATCATAGAACTCGGTAGATTTCAGGTCAACAAATTACAGAGTACAGAATGAGAGAGCAATCAAGCATGGATTCACCGCCTAAGGTCAGCAGGAAAGGAATCTTCCACACATATAAAAAGAGGGCACATTTATAAGGTTCTGAACAATGGATCCCATACATTCATTAAGTGTACCAT
The DNA here is from genome assembly GCF_964263255.1 of Lissotriton vulgaris. Taxonomy (NCBI): domain Eukaryota; kingdom Metazoa; phylum Chordata; class Amphibia; order Caudata; family Salamandridae; genus Lissotriton; species Lissotriton vulgaris. The sequence goes on along the minus strand of NC_141689.1, from coordinate 99,603,233 downwards.
CAAAATAGACCAATCAGAGCTAAATATAGTTTCTCATACTACTACAGCATTGAATTTCTCTCAAATGCCACCTTGTATTAGAACAAATATTGTTACAGTTCATGTTATTCTGCTAAAACATCTAGGCATAAACTTGTACATGGAGAGAAACGGCCATTACAACGCAGCCGTTTCCATGCATAACTTAACCATGCATGCATTACATCGCATGCGTGGTTACAACAAATAGCCTTTACCACGCATACCTTTACTACGAAATTACGAGGTAAAGGCAAGTGTGTTAGAGGCTAAAAATAAAAAAGGGGGTTTGGGGTGGTCTCCCTCCCCCCCCCAAAAAAGAGTGAAAAGAACAAGAAACAAAACGCACCTGTTGAAGTTTCTATGTGGAGTCACTCAGCATCGTTAGAGGAAACGGAAAGACATTTCCGTTTCCTCTTAACGACGTGCGACATCAACACGGAAGAACATTGAGAAGAGACAACGTGGAGAGGTAAGGGGAATATTAGATTTTAGAAAAAAAAGCAGGGGTCCTATTTTAGGGTTAAGGGCAGGGGAGGGGTATTTGTAAGAAGGGTTTAAGGGTGGGGGAATAACCTTTGCAAAGAGTATCCCCTTACCATGCATGAATTTACAACAAAAATCGTTGTAAAAGAATGCGTGGTAAAGGAATATTCGTGGTAAAGGTTATGCGTTGGAAAGGCATTCGCGTTGTAACGCATGCGTGGTAAAGGCATGCGTTATAACAGAATGTGTTGTAACATCATACAACCGTACACGGACAGCTTTGCTGAAACCACATTTTAATATTTTTGTTAAGGTCGTTGTCTTGTCTGTGAAAACACATTCAAACAGTATTCTACCGATATTGGATTCTGTCAGCAAACATCTCAAACAAAATGGAGCATGAGGCCTAACATTTCTTGGTCAACTAGAGTTCGAGTTGCCATTAGTGCAATGTGTTTATTTTCGAGAAAAAATCTTTAACACAACCTTTACCTTTGAGCAAGAGACCGGCTCTTTATGAGTGTTTAAATAAGACCTTGCGCTTCTACTGGAAAACAATGTTTTCTGATGAAGCAATTGCTGTATTATATATTGTAATTATGTACCGCTAAATGCCACAGAAAAAAAACATTCATGCATCCAAGCACAAATGTAGATATTTCATTACAATAAATGTGTCTAAAATTGTTTTGTCAGAATACCTTTCATAATTATCGTATGACATAAATATGGTGGCATGAAATGACTCCGTTGGGGGCACATTTTCTATTATTAACTCCAATGGAGCAATATTTGTGTAAACAATATTTAGGACACAAGATATGGCAGACGACATTCAGGCCACCATGTTTTGCTAATGTACTACAACAAATAAATATATATTCATATATACAACAGACAGCATTGTGGTGATTTAGGTGTGTCTATAGTGTATACCTCGCAGATACAGGATATTATCGCCTCCCAGTATACCTGTAGTTCTGGGCAGACCCATGTCATGTGAGAAAGGTGCCTTCATGTCCACGTCCCAATGACACACCAGGGAATCAATTCTATCCATGTTTACTAGTCTGGTGCTGGTAAGGTATGACCTATGTAATATTTTCAGGTGTACCAGTCTGAAACACAAGCGTTTGGTCACTTCTTTAGGGGAGGCCAGGGCTTCCTGCCATTTCTCATCGGTCAATTGGCCTAGCTCTTGTTCTCAATTGGCATGAAGGTCAATCATAGAGTCTGGGGAATTATTCATGATTTTACGATATACAAAATAAATCACTTTTTTATCTAAGCCGTCATCTGGCAATCTATCGTCCAGCTGGGAGGATTCTGGAAGTTCCTCCACCCAATTCCCGGTTGAACGTGGTATGCGACAAGGCTGCGCCATGGCGCCAACGTTATTTTCCTTGTATATTAATGGTATAGTGGACCATTTGCCACCAGTTAACACAGATGCCCCTTCTCTAGCTGGTGTAAAAATTCTGATTTTAATGTTTGCGGATGACACATTAATTATTTTCCAAAACTCTCAGAGGCCTCCAGCGAGCTTTAGTAATTTTTGAAGAGTTTTGTGCTGCTCGAGGCCTGGAAGTTAATGTGGCAAAAACAAAATGTATGGCTTTTAATCCGCATCGAAGTTTTAAAGGGAAAGATTTTATGAATAGTCAACCCCTTGAACTGGTTAAGGCTTTTACCTACTTGGGCATCCGCCTAGAGAAGGAACTCAAGTGGGATTGTCACATAGATATCGCTGCTCTAAAACACCGACAATCTGCAGGAGCTTTAAGTCTTGAGCACAAAAGGTCATTAACAAAACCAATTAGGCCTGTCCTCCAAGATTATGAGTCAAGAGCTGTTAGCTCCGCGCTCCATGGCGCTGAATTATGGGGGTTTGAGAAAGCAGCTCCTTTAACTCTTTCCGAAAATAAGTTCCTCCGTAGTATTACCAATCTCCCGGAAAATACTCCCCTAAAGCCGCTTAGATATGATTTGGGTAGAAAACCGATTGCAGATGTCGCCAAGCTGCACCCAACTTTATACTGGCGCAGGTTGTGATCGACACCTGAACTCTCATCATATGTCGCAGGATTTCTGGCTAAGGGGGCTAGAAGTAGCCTGGTGGGTTTGGGCATGAAAATGCTATGGGAAAACCCAACAGAGGTCTCCTTTCCTTCTAAAAACTCTCTAAAGGAGAAGTACTGGGAACAGGCTGCTACAATGCTTGGAATAGCACTGATTCAACTACCATGGCGGGGATCTTTTTAGGAATAAAACTTACTCCCAGGCTTGAATCCTACTGGGATATTATCACCAGGCCAAGGGATAGGAAGCTGTATTTTCAACTTAGAGCAGGATCATTACCGTTGAAGTCACTTACCTTTAGGTGGACTGACACAAACAATACCAACTGCCCGGGCTGTGGGAGTCATAATGAAACAGTTGCCCACTTGCTTTTCGCCTGTCCTGCCTATGTAACCCCTAGGCGAGTCTGGCTGACCCCAATGTGCAAACCACTGGGCACAACCAGAAGTGTTGAAGCTGAAAGGCTTATGTGCACAAGTACTTTGCCATTTATCTCAACAGCGGTAGCCAAATACTTAGGGTGGGTGTGGGTGATGAGGCAGAACTCAAATTCTGTGTAATTTCTTGTGGATAGCAAATCCAACCTTCCTAGTCTGCCCATAGAGTGTGATTGGTTAATTAGAAATCTGTGTTGTGTATATGAACTTTTTACTCTAGTGCAAACTGCTAAAATGAAATTTATATCTCTTCCATTTGTTTAGATTCTAGTTTTTAATCAAATAGTTTTTTAATATGTACAATCCAGCCAAGTAATTGTTTTATTCTGTGTATCTAAATGTTGTTTGTTTTGTGCTTTTAAGAGTATACCTCGAATAAAGCTACTTTGGATTGGATTGGATTGGAAGTTCCTCTCTTCTTAACAGCGCTGCTCTCAGAGCATGTCGGACCTGCAGGTATTGAAAAGATTCTGAGTGTGCAATTGAAATTCCCATTGTTGGCCATAAATGGTTGTACGTCTCCCTCACCCACATGTCCCCCAACCTCGAGAGACCAATAACATTCCATTTGTCAAAACACTGTTGGCGTGCCAAGAATACTAATCTTGCAGAGTTCCATAGTGGTGTCATCTGTGTAAGTTTGGCTCGCCAACCAAGAGCTGCTAGTGCCTCAATTTAAACCTGGTTTAAAGGTTGGCTCGAAGAACGATTTCATCCCCGCCCACCACCTCCCCCCAATAAATTGCTCTTAAATAGCCTCCTCGTTGGATATTTCGGCGGTTCATTTTATATACTGCGTCGTCCTGAGGATAATGCACCCAATGATACAACTGTCAGTTGGGCTGCCCAGTAGTATTTTCGTAGAGCTGGGTGTTTCTGGAGAAAGATTTTAGGAGAGCCCCTGTCCCACAGGAGTAGGCGCACCGTCAGTTCAGCTGCCTGAAAATATACGAGGGGACCGAGTAGGGGGAATTGCGAAGCACATAAAGGAATTGGCGCAGAGCCATCATTTTAAAGAGTGACACTCTACCCAGAAGAGACAGTGGTATGGATCTCCAATACTGCATGTCACTGCAGAGAAGTCAGAGTGGGTGTTCAAGATTATGGTCCTAAAAAGCTTTGTTGTCTCCTGTGACGAAGATACCCAGGTATTTAAACCGTTCTGTTCTTATAGGTATCATGCAGCCTCGATTCAGGGCCGATGGATTGGCTGAGAGCACTGACTTCTCCCAGTTTATAGTATAGCCTGAGTATTTACAATATTACTCAAAAATATGTAGGATCCTGTGGACTGTAGCCCTTGGATTTGCTATGCATGTAAATGCAAATGTAAATGTAAATGTAGTAGTATTTGTATAGCGCACCGAATCGACCCCCGAAGGGGTATCTCAGGCACATGTACGCATACCGCTGTGGAACCCTTCCTGGCTTTTCCCTGTGAAGTGCTCACTCCTGCGCACCCCCAAGGTGGAGGCCAGGCATCCTAGCGTTGTTGGAACCGTTGTGGAGATTAAGCAAGCTATTGCCCAGAGTTGAAGAGTGGGACCCATGATTAGAATAGGCACCGAGGCGAGAATTATCAGGTCCGTGGAAATTGAGCCCAAGACCCGCCGAGGCGGGACTTGAACCCTGGTCCCGGGCTAGACCTCTGCATCAGGGTCTGCCGCTCTAACCATGGAGCCACACTTCCCCACATGTATGACAGGATAACTTCCGTATATAGCAAGATTCTATCTTCCCAGTCTTTTGTCCACCTCAGTCCTCGTATTAGGGGGCCTCTCTTATCCATACCACCAGGGGCTCCAACATCAGTGCAAATATAAGCGAAGACAGAGGACATCCCAGTCTTGTACCCCGTCGCAGCCTTTATTGACAGTCACTTGGGCCAGTGGGTGAGACTACAGCAGTCTAATCCATGATAAAAATTGTGGCCCGACGCCTTGCTTTTTTAGTACTGCATACATGAAGGGCCATTCGATCGTACCGAAGACCATTTGTGAGACCAGTGAGACCACCGCTGCATTTACTCTATTACTAGCCAACCTACCCAGGACTCGATGTAGCCTTCTTAAATTGAGCAACGTGTTTCTTCCGGACATAAAGCCAAATTGGTCCTGATGAATTAGAGACTGTAGGATCCTGGTTCAAGCGGGTTGGCAGTAGCTTGGCCAGTATTTTCACCTCAGCATTTAAAAGTAAGATTGGTCTGTAGGAGGCACAGTCTTCTTTGGGCTCGCCCACATTATGGATCACTACTAGATTAGCTATATATTGGTCTCTTGGCAGCATACCTAATTTTTCGACTCTCCAGAAACATTTGGAGGAGAGGTGGAGTCACCTTCGATGCCATGTCTTTATACAGCTCTATCGGTTTTCCATTTGGACCACCCGCCTCTCCCGGCTTCAGTGCCCTAATTACCTCAATTATTTCACTCTCCATTAATTCCTGGTCGAGAAGGTCCCTTTCTTCTGCTGTTAGTCTTGTCACCTGGAGGATGGGCTGTAGCTCTCTCACCTCCTCTATTGTGGCAGTACTTGATGGCATGTACAATTGACTATAATATTCTGCGAATGTATCTGCAAATGTATCCGTAATTTCCTGCCCATGTCGGACTGCAATGCCATCCTGCCATTCAATCTCATTGACCCATCTCGCTTCCGCCTCCCTTTTATTTAACCACGCTAATAGTTTGCCTGACCTGTCTCCAATTTTGTAGATGTTATGTTGCAATGCGCAATACCTAGCCTTCGCTGCCTCTTCGGCTACGTCTTGGAACTCTGTGTTAGGCAGTGTTTTATCGAGTCATTGTCTTGGACCAATCATGCTTCCAGATCTCGGAGCTCCTGTTCATTGGTTTCTAATTTGGCCATTTTTTTCTTATGGCCTGCAACTAGAGAGATACCTTGTCCACTGATCACCGTTTTATAAGCATTCCATAGTGTATTGGCTGAGTTGACTGTTCCCTTGTTTTCTGCGATATAGTGGTCGGTAGCCTGTTGGAGTTAGATTCTAATCTGGGGTATTTTGAGATACCACAGATTTATCCCCCATAGATTGGAGTGGCTGGGGGGGCGTATCCATAACACACACACTGGGTAGGGGTCTGAGATACCACCGGCTAAATCATGAACCTCATGAAAGTGCAGAGTAGATCAGCCTGTATAAGAATATAGTTGATGCGAGAAAGGGTGCCGTTAGCCCCTGAGTGATAGATATATTACCTTGAAGTGGGATTGAGTGCCCTCCATATGGCCGTGAGGCCCAGTGTATATAAAAAGTCACCCATACTAGTACCTGATTGTTCCTAAGGGCGTGTGGGCCAACAGTCAATTTCATATGAAAGGGCCTCATTACAGTTCACCCCAGCAATCAAGATGCCCTCTAGGAGATTAAGGAGGAGAGCCCCAAGGTCAGGGAACAACTGCGTGTGTAGCCTGGCTGGAATATAGAATGTGATTATGTTAAATAGTTGACTCTCCCAGCTACCTGTGACAGCTACAAAGTGTACCCTGTCATCATGTGTGATCATGAGTATCGTAAAGGGAAAGGATTAGAGCACCAATAGACCCACCTCTCTAAAAGCTCTAGTGTAGCCTGCATGGGCAATCATTCTGTAGCCCCACCTGTTTAGTGCTCCATACTGCTTTGAATGTGGTTGTCTTGTAGCAGGACCATTTCAGGGGATGATCTCTTTAGGTATTGCAAAACCACCCTTCTTTTTGTTTTGTTGCCCAGGCCATTCACATTCCAAGGGAGTACACTAAATCCTTTGGTTGATGCCATGCTTCGGGTCTACCTTGTCTCCAGAGATATTATTTTGGGTGGCATGGTTCCCTGTATTTCTTCCCTTTGGAGCGTGAAAGAAGTGAGGTTACCCACCCACCGCATGACCTTCACTCGTGGGGGTTGGCCACCAAATACACAATTTTAGCTAGGAATAGGGGTGGTGAGCCCCTTCCCATCGGTGCATGCAACACTTTTTTTGTGCAACGCTGTTAACAGTACAATAAACAAATTCAAATAAAACCTAACAAGACATGACCCCATCCCTGCCTCCTGGCATGACGGACTGAAACCTGTCCACCCCCATACTATGCAGAGTGTCTTAGCACCCAATTCGAAACAATGCCATATGTGGGGAGACACAATACCAAACCTCTCAATTTCTGCTGCTACCTTCAGTTCAGATATTTGGTTTATTACCATTGCAGACTTATTAATGTCTAGGTGGGGTCTGTTATGCACCTGCTGCAGTTAGCATTCTCGAGTCAGCTCCAAGGCATCTTTCCCTGAACCTTTCTTGGCATGGCTGTGAGGACTGCCTGGAGTACCACCTTTGGATGTTGTGTATCGCTCCGGTGCCAGGGTGCAGAGAACCATTACTTATTTTAGTGTGAGTCTTTCATATGATCAGCAGCCACATTGCCACGTGGACCGGAGGTCTCCCCATCGAAACCCCCCTTGTACTTTTTTCCCTTAGATCTTTTGCTTTTAAAAGTTCTCCAGCCATCCAACCAGCACCACGCTTCATCCGGCACATCGAAAAGCTAGGGTTTCACATCTGATATCACTCTGAGTTTGGCTGGGAACAGCATTGTATACTTCAGCTCTTTTTCTCTTAGCTCTTTATTGACTTTAGGAATGAACATCACAGTTTTTGGACTCGTATGGTAAAATCAGGGAAAAAGGTAATAATGCTATTCTCCCAGGGTATTGGAGGTGCGGTGCGTGCAAATTGCAGGATTACATCCCGGTCTCTATAGTTAACAATACGAGCAATGATGGATCGTGGTGCGGCACCTGGCTTCGACGGAGTACTGGGAACTCGGTGCACTCTCTCTATTGAGAAGAATTTTTAAAGACCACTGTAGGAAGGTGAATATATGACTATGGTTACCCCCAAACTTTTTGCCTGGTGTTTAGCTGGTTTTTGACATAGTTGGCCTGGGATCCTGCTATTCAGGGCCCCAGGCTAATTGCTCTCTCCTTAAAATGGACTCCATGTACCTTAGGTGCATACACAATTGGAACTGGTTCACCTTATAGGCCCCTGTAACAGTGTACCATAGGTACCCAGGGCATAGGTGTAGCCAAGGCCTACCAGGGGCTGCAGCATGTATTGTGCCACCCCTGGCCTGGCCTCCATATTTGACACAACTGGCTGATCACTCAGCTAGGGTAAGTTGGTGTAATCACCTCTTACTTAGATATAGTATATCTATATTTAACCTATCTGGACACATAGTAACCTATATGTCACTCCTATGGCAGGCCTTAACAATCCTGGAGGCAGAGCGCTTGGTTTTATGTGAGATGGTGCTCTAGCATGAGCTGAGCCTGTCTGCGGCTGTCGGGAACAACTCCCTTAGCTGTTCCGGGATATTGCCATACCATATACTCTTTAGTGCATTATAATCCTCGCGGTTATATGCTAACTTTGGTTTGTCTTTATCAAAACATGTCGAGTAAGGTGTCATACGATTTGGAATACTATCCCCTCGACAGTCCTGTCGACGGGGATAGAATTCCACCCTTCTAGAGGGACACGACATGTACATAACCTGAACCCCGGTTAAAGTTAAACTCGAGCCTCAGCATCACAAAATGGATGCTGCCACCACAGACACAAGTCTGACCTCCTGCTGCTGGGAGTCCTTCCAGCGAGGGAGGCTTGGACGAAGGGTTTCCTGCCTTGGGAGGTGCGAGCACCACCCCAGACAGGATTTTGTGTATTGGGTAGGACAGGGCTGAATAGAATCAGACATGTCCGGGGCACACAAGGTGTCCTTGTGCATAAGCCAGTCCAAACCGGTCCTGGGGCTTTCCAGCCCCAGTCCTGGCACGGAGCTGGACAAAGGAAAGGGGGTGTAACCACCCCCCTTCCTGGTCCCACCCAGAGGAGGGACCTAGCAGGTGATCCACCCCTCAGATTGGGAATAAGAGTGGGAGCAGTGCCATAGCACCTGAGATCATCCTGAAATCAACTTGAAACAAAGAAGAAGACTGGAGTTCGACATTCTGCTGCACAGAAGACTGAAGAGCATCTCCCTTGTGGCCTAGGAGTGGCCACCCTGTGAACACAGGCACCATCCAGCAACTCGACGTCTGCTTTGCTGCCGCCTCCTGCCGGAGCCCAAGCCCAGAGCCCAATGAGACTCAGACACCCAGACTTCTCACCGCCCGATCCACAGTCCCTGCAAAGAAGGGACCCGTGGAGGCACCGAGAGACGTGGGACCGGACATCTCGAAAGACCCCTGAGAAGCTGACTGCGCAGCACCCGAGGCACCCTCGACACTGTGCTTTGAGGTTTGAGAAGCCCCACAACCCAGCAGCATTTGCACCGAAGATCAGCCCCCCAGCATCTCCACGATCTGCGTGGGGCCCTTTTGCACTTTGCCACTCGATGCACCATCCCGGTCAATTGCCACACGGCTAGCGGCCATCTTGGTGACAAAACCGACAATCAATACTGTGGGTCTGGTTGCTCCAGACTTGCCCTCACTCCTGTAAAAAGGAGCACCCGCTCTTGCCTTGCTGGTTTATTTATTTATTTATTCAAAGTTTTATATAGCGCGAACAAGATCCTTACAGATATCAGAGCGCTTCACAATGGCAGGGTAGGGGCAGTAGGAAAGAACAGTGATAATGGGAGCAATGTAGTAGTCACTAACATGCAGGATAATAATAAAACAAAATACATAAACAAATCAATATACAGTCAGGTGAACAGGTAATAAAACTGCACAAGTCATGGATCACATTACATAGGTGTTCAGGTACACCTTGAGTGTGTGGCAGGCTTATAACAGTGTTTTAGTGTAGAGAGCGCACTGAGTGAGGGCATCGGGAGGGTGAATCTGTGACCCAATGTGTCTCATATATTGGTCGGTAGGACGAAGGAGGCGAGGTAGTGTCACCATCAGGTAGAGGTATAATGCCAATGGACAATGTGAGCATTGATACCAGGCAGTGTAGAGTCTCTGAACCACTACCTATAAGGTTCAGGAGATCTTGGCCAGAAGGATGGTTTTCACCTCTTTCTTGAAGAGTGCAGCGGAGGAGATACGCCTAGTTTCAGGCGGGAGCGCATTCCAGATCCTGGGTGCCATTCCTGAGAAGGAGCGCTTGTAGGTTTTCTCTTTCCTGAATCTACGGGGTTTCAGGAGTAGATTTTTTGAGCTTCTATTGGACCTCGAACCTCCTGATATGGACAATTTTTGAGCGAGGTAGTTGGGTGCATTGTGGTGCACGGCCGCGTGTGTCATAACTGCAATTTTTAGTTGTATTCTGGCTTCAAACGGCAGCCATTTTAGGGACTTTAAATCTGGGGAAATATGTGAATGTTTTCTTGAGCCAGTAATGAGTCTTGCAGCGGCGTTCAGGGAGGCTCTTAAGGGTGCTGTTGTGGATAGCGGGAGTCCACTGAGGGTCACAATTCCGTAGTCGATTCGAGGGATGACTAACGCTTGTACAGCAGTTCGAAAGTCTTCAGATGGAAGGAAGGGTTTGATTTTCCTCAGTGTGTTTATTTGGAAATTAGCTGCTTTTGTGGCTTTGCTGATGTGTTGCTGCATGTTGAGCTTGGCGTCCAGTGTGATGCCTAGAGATTTCGCTGAGTCCACGATGGTGGGTTGGACATTGAGTGCTGTTAGGTTGTTGAGCCATGTTTGGGTGGTGGAAATTTTCGCCGGGGGTGAGATGAGAAGGAACTCAGTTTTCAGAGCATTTAGTTTGAGGTGATTGTCGGCTAGCCAAGATTGGGTGTTAATAAGCGTGGAGTTCAGATGTTTGATATCTTCCGGAGATTGAATCTTTAGGTACAGTTGTGTGTCGTCGGCGTACATATGGAATTGGACATTAGAAGCTTGGAGCAAGGTGGCGAGCGGTTCCATGACGAGGTTGAACAACGTGGGGGAGAGGGAGGATCCTTGTGGAACACCTAGATCCGCAGGCACAGGTGAAGATAGCACATCATCGATCTTGAACTTCTGAGATCGGTTGTGTAGGAAGGACGAAAACCATTTGAGAACCGTTCCCGATAGACCCATTCTAGTGCTTAGCAGTTCCAGCAGGTTCTCATGTTTGACCGTGTCAAATGCTGACGAGAGGTCAAGAAGGATGAGGAGACAGGACTCATTGCGATCAAGAATTTGGAGGGCGTCATCAATTATGTGTGTCATAGCTGTTTCCGTGCTATGTTTCGCTCGGAATCCTGATTGATGAGAATTGAGGAGGTCAAATTGGTCAATGTGTCTAGTTAGTTGGAGTTGGACACATTTCTCCAGCAGTTTGGCCAGGGTGGGAATATTGGTGATGGGTCGGTAATTGTTTAGGTCAGTCGGATCAGCTGTAGGTTTCTTGAGTATAGGAGTGACTTGCCCCACCTTGAGGGAGTCCGGAATGAGTCCTTGTTGCAGGGAGCAGTTGATGATTTTGGTCCAGAGAGGGAGGAGCAGGGGGATGAAGTCTTTTACAGCATTAGCAGGTAGAGGGTCTGTGTGGTGGTTAGAGGGCTTCAAGGTGCAGAGCAGTTTGTGTATTGTTTCTTCCGAGTAGGTATCGAAGTACTGCCAGGAAGCCATGTTTTTAGGTTGAGTGTTAGCCATTCTTGTGTGGTTGGGGAATCGGCTTACATCCATGACGAGGTCATTTCTTATGTTGTCAGTCTTTAGCTTAAAGAAAGCAGAGAAGTCTTCACAGTGTGGGGTGTCGCTTGTTGTGCTACTTGATTGTAGGGGTTGTGCCTTTGTTTGGGTTTTGATTAGTTCGAAGAGTTTTCTTGGCCTGTTTTTTGCTTGGTCCAATTGGCGGCTGAAGAAGTCCAATTTTGTGCGCTTTATTATCCTGAAGTAGGCATTTCTCTTGTTTTTGAGCCTTTTGAGGTGCAGTGCTGAGGGGTCCGCTCTCCAAGTGCGCTCTGCCATTCGCATCGAACGCCTATCGTCATTGAGTCTGTCGTCATACCAGGGGTTGGAAGTTTTGGTGGAGGCTCTCTTCAGTTGCAGTGGGGCGACTTCATTGACTAATGTATTCATAGATTCAAGGTAGTGGTCAGTCAGTGATTGAACATCCGCGGCACCTGAAGGGGGAAGGAGCAGATTGCCGATGTGGGGAGGCAGAGTAGAGGCGTTGAGGTTCTTCATGTCCCTTTTCCATATTTTGGATTTGATTGGTTGAGTCGGGTTAGGTTTAACTTTTTCATTGATATAGAAGGTGATAATGTGGTGATCTGACCAGTCGCAGGGTAGAATCGTCTCCAGTTGTGTAGCATTCTCTTTGGCAATGATGAGATCAAGTATTGCGCCTTTGTCGTGTGTTGGTCTATCGCATATTTGGGTGAGGTCAAGTGCATTAAGGAAAGTTTTGAGACTGTTTACCACTGTGTCTTTCAGGTCGTTCCAGTGGAGATTGAAGTCACCCAGGTAGACTTGGCTGGTCTGCCGACCGGCATTGGAAGTGATCATGTCCATGAGTTGTTGGGTGAATATGAGATTGTCACCAGGCGGGTGATAGATGAGATGTAGAGCACAAACTTGTTTGGCCTCGCTGGTAATGTCGAGGCTGAGGAGTTCACAGGAGGAGAGGGAGGGGGAGGTGACTTTAGTAACGGAGAGGTTGCTTTTAAAGATGCATGCAATTCCCCCGCCCGTCTTGTCTGAAGACCTGTCTAACCTGATGATGTGATAGTTGGGGGGGACTAGTATGTCCATAATCGGAGTAGAGGCTTCAGTGAGCCAAGTTTCTGTTAGAATGGCTAGGTCCAGATCCCTATCTGAGACGAGATCTGCGATGTCGGAGGAGTGTCTCTGGGCCGATCTGCAGTTGAGTAGGATGCATTTGAGTTTGGGAGAGAGAGGGGTGGTCGAGCTTTCTAGAGTGAGGGGAACTTTTCTGAGGTTGTTAGGGACGGAACCTCTGTTGTTGAGTGTTGGGAGCCTCAGAGGGTTTGTAAGAATAGTGGGTATGGGGATGTGTGTGCTGGGTATGTGTTTTACCGGACCCGAGCCATAAGAGCGTAGTAGTGAGCATAGTTCGCGGTCCGACAGTGGGTTGGGGACACGGCGGGGGCGGTGGGAGTTGTTGCGAACGGGGATAGTCGGCCAGCGCGGGTGACGTTGGAGGCGAGGGTATGTAGGGCGGGTGCGTCCTTTGTAGGGTAGAGGGATGATGGGAGGAGGACTGGGCTGTGATGAGAGCAGGTCTTTGATTGCGCGGACATCTTTTTTGATTTGTAGAATATCCTCTTTGACTTGTTGGAGGGTGGGTAAAGTCTGGTCAGGGGGAGCATTGGGGATGGCGAAGGAGGTGTGTAGTGAGCTAGAAAGCGGGCAGGGAATCGAAGGGGGGGATATAATGGCGTTATTGGCGGGGGGTGTGAGTGAAGCAGGCGGTGATGGCGGTGGGTGGGAGGCATAGGTGGTGCTGCCCGTGGGAGAGGGAGCCGGTGAGTGGAAGAGTGAGTGAAGGCCGAAGACAGTGGGGGAGACCGGAGGGTAGTGAGGGCTGAGAGTAGGCGGTGGGAGAGAGGGGGATGCTAAGGTAGGAGAGGTGGTATGTTCTGTGTGTGTCGTTGGGAGGGTGTGAGTGTCATGGGTGGGAGTAGGGAAGGGGCTAGGGGGCGAAAGGTGTTCACCGTAGGGGGTATGGGAGGGGGGGGTGAAGAGGCTTTGAGTGGTGATGTTATCAGATGGTGGTGTGTTGTGGGTGAGAGTTATTTTGTCAGGAGTGGGAGTGTCGCGGGTGAGAGTGGGGAGGGTGCTGTGGAGGGGGGGGCGTCTGTCGTGGGGGGGATGGGAGGGGAGGGTGGATAGACTCCGAGCGGTGGTGTGTGCAGGAGGCGTGTTGCAGGTGTGGGTTGTTATGTCAGGGAGGAGAGGGATAGAAGGGATGTGAGTGGGGGTAAAAGGGATCACGTTAGAGGGGCGGTTAGTATAAGAGGTGGCGGTGTTTGTGTTAGACACAGCAGGTGGGCCATTTACTGGGGTGCTGGGGGAGTCTGTCCTTGGGGAATGTGGGGTGTTAACAGCGGGTGGGCTATTTACTGGGGTGCTGGGGGTAGAGGTGTTGTAGGTGGGGGCTGCGATGTCAGGGGTGAAGGTGCTGGTGGAGATCAGGGTGTGGGTTCGCGGATAGGAGAGGTGCTCTTTGAACTTGGGGAGTAGGTTGTCTAGTAGTTCCAGGTTCTTGTCCGTGGATTGAATAAGGACAATCCCGTTGTTATAGATAGTGATGGTAGTCCTGCCAGGGAAGAGGTGGGACGGTGCGATAGAGAGAGTTAGGCCATGAGTTGTTTTCCTGGTGGAGGAGACGGTAAGTAGGGTTAGGAACGCACTTTTCCATTGGGCTCTGCGAGAGGTGTGGAAAATGATATCTGTTTTCATGGCTCCATTGGCCGGTGAAAAGTAGGTGTCGGCAAAGGGTGTTTCAGGGTGCGACCTCATGAAGTTATGTTTAAAACGTTTACTGGCTTTTTTGGTGAGGGTGGAGGGGTAGTTAATTCCAAAAGTGTGCTTGCCGCTGCGCTCCATTTTAGAGGCTGTAGTGTTGGGTGAAGGAGCTAGGGCGTTATAGGCGACACTAGAGAGCATCCAAAAGGGATATGAGGTAGCGTCTAAGAAAAGACATGAGGTAGCATGTATCTAAGTCTAAATCACTGTATCTAAATACAATAATCACTATCAGATTCAGCAGTCGTTGTAAACATGGTCAAAAACAAAATCTAAATACAATAAACACAATCAGACTCAAAATACAATGAGTCACTATATAAATCACTAAATACAATAAACACTATCAGATTCAGCAGTCGTTGTAAACATGGTCAAAATCAAAATCTAAGTACAATAAACACAATCAGACTCAAAATATAACGAAAACAGGAAGTAGGAGGTGTTAAATGGTGCAGTCCAAGGAGCGGAGTGGAATGGGTTCACCTTACCGCACAGGATGGAGACAGAAATATGCGAAGGGAGACGATGTAGCATAGATATAAACACACTAATAGTAGTAATAGTATGTGAAGGGTGACGACGTAGCATAGATAAAAACACACTAATAGTAAAAGTACAAGTATGAGGTAGCATAGTAGTAGTAATGATAAGAGTATGAGGTAGTAGTCGGTGCAGTACTGGGATAGAGGAGGAGGGTACAGCTATAACAGTGGATAGTCTAGAGGTGTAATATTAGTGATACACTAGAACAAGGTACAGGTATATAGAGTGAGGAGATATGCAGTTTTTTGAATATGAGGTAGTTAACGGTGCAATGCTATATTGAGGGTGCGAGGGGTGTGATATATCTAACAGAGTATAGTATTAATGATATACCAGGTCAGGGTCTATATACAAAATACATGTGCAAAAGAAAAGCAGCAGGAGTCAGCGATGCCCCTAGTGAGCAGCCAGAAATATATGGGGTATACGTCAGTGCATTAAGTACATGTAGAGGTATAATCCTGCAATAAACTGTAGACACTCGGTACTTGAGATTAGGAGAGAGGAGAGATAGGGTCGGACCACTCCAAAATGGCCGCCAAAGTAGAGGAGATAGCTACGGCAGTCCTCTGTTAGTTTCTGTTGCTTTAGGCACAAGGAGGGTGGAGTCAGATTCTAGACTCTGTTTGAGCCAGACCAGATCCTCTCTTCCTGGGAGGGAGTCTTATCTGTAATAAGGTATGTGTGGGGGAGTCAGAGTCAGACCTGGGAGCCTCGTGGGCCTCTTCGCTACATTAGTCGATTTATTGCTGCCCTTTTATGGCCACTGCCATTTTGAAAAAGGCACAAAGGAAGGAGGGGAAATGTGTGCAGGGTCAACAAATACCTTCTTACAGTTCTGTCCATAAAGACCCACGATGTTGCCAGCGGATTGGTGCCAAGTGAAGCCTTTTTCTGGTCTAGAAATGGGGGGAATCAGGCGGCCGTTCTTAAGCACTCCTGGAAAAAGGCTGGTATCACTGCTGTTCTCTCCTGAGACTCCGCGTATGTAGGGTCGCCCTCACGCTCCGATGTGTAGAGATGACACGATAGTTTGTGAACACAACACCATGCATATTCAGCCCGCTGTCCGCTAGCTTATGTAAGCACAACACCATGCATGATCAGCCCACTGTCCGCTATGCCACACCTTTGCCTCCCCGCTTCCCAGTATCTCGATGGGTGGGGTAGGACGGGCGGGGGGTAAGCCGGGGGTATGCCGGGTGAGGTCGGGTTCCCTTGGCTGCCGGGTGACAAATCCAACGGTATCTCGCTAGTGCGCAGAGACCATCCCCGGAGCGCGCAGCAAGACACCGCGCTCCACTGTCAGGACAGGGCGCACAGCTCCCGGCGTGTAAAGCGTGGGACTTGGCCCGTAGCGGTCCACCAGACGAAGTGCCCAACCGGACGTGGGAGCCCTTTTTCGGCCGCGCTCGGCCAGTCTGCCCTGTCTTCCCCCTCCTCCGCCTCACTAATATCGGGCGCCCACCTCCTCCGGTGCCGCCGTGCAACGCAGGCAACCAGACCCAGAGCGCACCGCCAGACGGACGGGACAGGGCACACAGCACCCGGTCTAGAGTAGGTTAGGACCCCGGGGGTTCCGGCAGCAGTCACTGGCAGTCCAGGCAGTACTCACAGGCAGGCAACACACCTCCGCAGAGAAGTGCTCACCGTTCTCCAGGTGCCAGCAGCGGTCTACTCCAGCGACGTCCCTTGGTTAACCAACGACCTCTCCAGGCACATCAGTCACCCACAGCTGTCTCCAGGCAGCAGACGTCCGAGAAACGAGCTCCGCAAACTGGCCAGTGAAGAGCACCAGGTCCGGGGAGAACGACGGGAGCTGCTCGGTCCTCTCCTGCGGGTCTCAGTCTCCTGTAGGTCGGGGGTCCTCCGCACGCTTCCTCGAGTCAGGTAAGCAAATCCAGTTACTCTTTTTACTCCAGTTACTTGTTGATCCAGTTACTTTTGTGCAGCGATGCTCCGGTCGGTGTAGCTCTAGGCTGACGGGGATAAAAACCAGAAATCTGGATCCCCGGCCCAGGAGCTCTTACAGAGAGCTCCTACCCGGCGGCCATCTTCCTTCCATCCATTTGAGTGATAAGCTTTCTTCACTTCCTGCGTGGCTTGCATTAGCCAAGGCCTGTTTGCTCCAATCAAGTTGCCGACAACGCCATCAGCTAGAAGCCTTCGTGGGACAGCTTGTGATTGACTTCTGGATGTCCTCAACCTCTTCGTGTCCACGTGGCTGCGGAGACAATCTGCACCTCATCGCCTGTTTGCACCCGGCATCGCCTGGTTCCATCCTGGTTCCACGGTAGTCACTGGCTAGTGACTTTGAACATTGTCCCCTCTGCTTTCAGGTCTTCACCACTTCAGATCCACCCTTGGATCCACCGGAACTCTCCTCGACGGCCCGCCTGCAGCATCTTCAGCTCCAAGCACCATCGACCTGCGTGACGAAACCCGACACTACTTTGCAACTGTGCACCCGCTTCCTGTGGGTGAGGTAACTCAGCAACACTGGTGTTCCTACACTGGTACACACCTCTAGTGCCTAGGTCTAAAGTTTTGTCCTTCTAGGTCCATCGGAAGGTTCTTTAAACACTAACTTTGTAAATTTTACGCACCATTGACATTGCATTGGTGTATGCGTGCACTTTCCGCACTGCACCCGAGTCCCGCGGGCCTTTCCCGACTTAGTCACTGCTAGTCCCGATCAGCTCCAGCGATTCCCAAGGCCCTAGGCCTACTTCCTTTCCAATTGGTGGTTCTTATACCACTATTTTAGTATATGGTTTAGGTGGCCCCTAGGGCTCATCCATATTGTGCAACTTTTGTGTATTTAAACTGTGTTTTGTTTTAACGCATTTGCTTCTATGCTCATAAAGAGTATAGGGGATACTTGTAGTAAATAAATATATATATATTTTCAATACATATCTGTGTGGTGTCCTTTCATTTGGTATTCAAGGGGATTGTGTATGGAAAAACAGCTCGCTTCACATGCCTTTACAGAGTTTAGCCTAAGACTGCTTTGTCCACGCTACCCCTAGGATAGCTGGTCTATAAGGTTGACTTACAACTGATCATCATAAGGGTTGCTTGGCATGGTACAAGGTGATCACTAGAACTAGTGAGTATCATATACCAGGCCAACTTCTCACAACCACAAGGGTGGTTGTGTTTTAATATTAGATCTTCTGGGAAGATCTATACTGCTGGGCCCTCAGATCACTCTGGTACTCCAAAAGTTTGAAATTTTAAGTTGGTTATATTTTTTATTTAGGCCCTCATTATGATGTTGGACGGAAAGCCATCCAACAGCTTGTCAGAGGCTTTCCGCCTGACATCATAGGTTTCCGTCTGACCGCCATATTATGATACTGGCAATCGGAGGGAAACACATGGGGGAATTCTGCTTCGCTTCCGATGGGCTCACAGAGCCCGTCGGGGCAGCGGCGGAATAGTAATCCCAAAATGGCAGCAGAGCCAGACTCGGCTCCGCCGTTGGAATTACGATGTTGCTTTCCGCCTGCCCTTTCCTGGCGGTCCACTAGATAGAAAGTGACTTTGGGGGTCCCTAACAGGTCCGCCTTCCCCCTGGCCCTCGACATGGGGCCTGGTTGGCACCTGTGGTGCCCCCCTAAACACTGTGTGATAGGCACTACATGTTTTGAAAACATCAATTTTTCTTTTGCAGCATGTGCTTCGGCCCTTCCCCCCGCTGCACAAGCTGCAATCGAAAAATGTATGTTTCTGACCGCCCTTAGGGCGGTTGCATCCTAATACTGCGGGTGGAATTGCCGACTAATAGTCAGGCGGATTCCATCCAGCTAAAGGTCCCTTCATTATTAATAGTAATTTATAGTGTTTTAGTGGGTTGTGAGGTTTGCAGGGGTACAGGGTGGGAAGTTAATTAAATATAATTAATAATGATTGTATTTATGAATATTTATTATTTAATTGGTTATTAATTATGTAAATTGTGTAATTCTATTTTTTAAGTTATAATTTAGGTGCGAGTTGTTGGGTTTGTAGGGCTATAGGATGGGAAGTTATTAAGTAATAAATAATTTCCAGTTAATGGTTAATTTATATTAAAATATTTAATTGATTTATAATTATTTAAACTGTTTCATAATTACATTTTTTATGCTATATTTTAGGTGCAGGTTGTTGGGTTTGTAGCAGTATTGGGTGGAAAGTTAATTTAGCAATAATTAATTAATCATTAGTTAATTATGAAAATATTAATTGATAATTAATTATGTCAATTGTGTAATTATTATATTTCTTAAGTTATATTTCAGGTGCTGGTTGTTGGCCATTTAGGGTTATAGGTGTGAAGGTAATCGAGTAATAATTAATGACCAATGAATTATTTATTTTTATTGAAATATTTTATTTATTTATAATTATGTAACTTGCTTGATAATTATATTTCTTATGTTATATATTAGGTGTGGCGTGTTGTGTTTGTAGGGGAATAGGGTTGAAAGTTATTTTGAAATAATAAATTAACAATTAATTACTCATTTATTAATAATTGTTTTAGTGGTTATTTAATATGTTAATTGTGTTATACTTTTATTACATTATATTTTAATTTTTGGTTGCTAGGTTTGTAAAAGAATAGTGTGAAAATGTAATTAAATCATAAGATTTGTTTTAATCGATAATAATATTTAAAAATGTCATTGATTATGTAACTTGTTTAATTGATTTTTACATATATATATATATATATATATATATAAATATATATATATATATATATAATTTTTCTATTAAGAATTTTATAATTTGGTCAACTAATATAGTTAATAAAATATGATATTTGTTTCAAGTGAACTACTGTCTCTACTGCTGCACAGAGTGGAGTGATAATGGGACACATTATCCCTCCAGATTCCAATGCTTTCTCTACTGTTGCACAGACTAGAGGGGGCAGTAGTACATTTTACCCCTCCAGAGTCCAACACTTTCCCTACTGTTTCAGAGCATGGAGTGGGAATAGTAAATGTACCCCCCCATGGAGTCCAACACTTCCACTATTGTTGTGCACATTGGAAAAGAACAGTAGTTTATCTATTTTTCACAAACTTTACTACTGCTTTTTATATTGTTTAAATATATGTAATATTATTATTTGCTTATTTGTTTAATTTTTATCTGTACACATATACATATGTATATTTGTATTTATATTTTTAGTAAATGTCTTTTTTATTTTTACATTTGTTTTTATTGTATTTATATATATTTTCACTGAAAAAACCATAGGTTTCACACACGTTATAGTTAAAAATTTACATTTAAAAAACCTTAGAAATTCACTGAAAAAAATAGCTGGACATTTCACTCATACAAAACCATTGAAATTCCCCTGTTATAGTTAACTATAACTCGAGCGCCCGCAATGCACTGCTGATGACGTCACATATTGCATCACTCATGACATGGTCAGTGACATCACTCATGACATCACTGATGACATCTCAAATGACATCACTGATGACATCATCCTTGTGAAAGAGTGGCAGACCTCCTCTCAGCGTAATATAACCCTTGATACACACATTCAAAAATAGAAACTAAAATTTTCAAAACAATGGAGATACCAATACCAGTTAGAACAACCTATTCAGTAATTCCAAATCTACATACACAATCACTCATTCACCAACAGTTCTATATAGTCACTCATACATGTACTCAGTTATCATATGTACTCATACACCTATACATCCTGTTACACACAGACACTCATCCATAGAGTTACTCACACACATACTCACACATGCAAATAAACTATCAACCATCCATTTATTTGCATATACAGTTATACACACACCACTACACTTACTTTTACAGAAACGTATACATACTTATTCTCTTAAACAATCACTTATAGAAACACATACTTATTTATACAGGAACTCTTCCAATCTCTCACTCTCACATATAATCACCTATATGCATCAATACTCACATATACTAGTTTAAAACATATGTAGTTACTCATATAGACACTAAGACAGTAATTCACTCACTAACACGCTCATACACACACTCATACACCCATACAGTCCTGCACACATGCTGTCTTCAAAACACATACAAACAGTGAGTCACTCTGAGGTAAATGTAAATTTTATGGTCAAGTTGTGTTCCCTAGCGAGTACCCCACCGTCTCCATGTACGAGTTAAAGTGCATGTAACTTCCCTCCTGTGTCAGCTATGAAGACGCAAATACATTTGCGTCCAACGTTAACATGTCCTCTTTCAGACCCACCATGAATGGGTTGAATGGTCCGTTCCTAAGTATGCTATGCCAACGTCTTTTTGTAGTGTACTCCTCCGTTTTCCAGCCCTGGCTGAAGTAGGCCCTGAATCTCTGCCACCGAGCCTCTTTTCTGGCTCCTGACTCCGAGAAATCTCTGTCCAGGCAGCCCCCGTACTCGTGAACTCTGACTTACTTTCAGCGCGGCCCCTCGCGCTCGGCTCAGCCTGCTGCCTGCCAAGATTGACTATAACCTTCGAGTTATCTGTTTCCCTCCCCGAAAATACATTCCTGCCCGCTAGTTTCAGTAAACATCCTTCCTCAGCTGCAGGGCTAAAGGGCCGACCTGTCTCTGTGCAAGTAATTCATAGCTTCGTTGCCATGCTTCCATGGGAGTCCCCATGCCCCCACGCTTCTCATACAGACACCCAGGCGCTTATACACGCATCCACAGCAAGTATAGAATAGCTTCTGCTCTAGAGACCTTTCTGCCCAGATAGCTTAGTTCCTAAACATCAGATATCAGATATGATAGAAGCACAAGTTGATCTGACATGCCAGACTTCTGTCTCTTTCCGTCAGTGTAAATGTCAAGTCCCCTGCACCCCTCCAATCACACGTCATGCAGCTGCGCGCGCATCCAAGCTTCCGATTTCTGCTGACATTGCCACATTTTCTGTTAGTGCCACCCTTTTGTGACACCTATCAGTGACGTTTCCAGAACACACCTCTAGTTCACGCCTCTTGATTACGCACATGTACTACGTGTATATTGTTATCTTGTCTTCTCTCAGCTGTTACGCCTTCTATACTATTTTCAATGGTGTACAATAAGTATATAAGCTATGTACTGTTAATAAAATGTCAGCGCGCTCTATCCCTTCTGACACCCTGTGTGGTGGTCAGAACATGATATCTTGGCCATGACCATTCCTTTTTAAGGAATAAAACCCTTAGAACTCTAACACCACGGACTCTGTCTTTTTTCACCCGATCTGAGTTATTATTGATTAAGTACCTACCTGCATAGAAATTAAGAGAGTAAATTATTTATTTACATCATTTTGGCGCCCGAATAGGGACCCCTCCCCCACCTCACGCGCCGGTTGGCGCATTGCAAGCTCTGTCCCCTGCCATCAGTTAGATGGAATATACGCGTACCGGCAGGATTTCCTGCATCTCCCTCTGACCCACGGAGGTGATGAAGACTGCGATCAGTGCCCAGACGAGGCGGTGAGGAGTGCGGAGGATCCCGACCAGAGCCTAGCCGAAAGAAGCAAGGTCCGAGGTGTCAAGAGGCCCACCAGGTTTTCTGAAATTTTCCGAAGTTTCCCGAAGTTTTCCGAAGTACCGAGTCGAGTCCAGTCGAGTTTCCGAGGCCTTCTGTTTTCTGTGCTTCCCGGTGAGTACCATTGCTGGGTCGTATCTAGACGGGTTTGGGTACACAAGTCCGGTCTGCACTGTTTTTAGGCAGTGTATCTGTACTGTTTAGCAGTATATCTAGTATTCCGAATTTCTGAATTTTTGCACTGTTATACCAGTGTATCTGTATTGTTGAGCAATACATCCAGTATAGTGGGGTAGTCATCTATGTTTTAAATGTTTTTGTGATTAATGTCGTGGTATGAATGTGATTGTTTTCCTGTGAATCATTGTGTTTTCTGGTATAACTAGTTACATTCAGAATTAAGTATCAAAGATTGAGCATTTCAGTATCAAGTAGGTACAATGCCGTTTTTCAACAAATTAAAGCAGATAGGAACTAGGAAAGGGATGTTAGAGGAAGAAATTCCGATCCCCCCTAGGGACACTCCAGGTAATTTCATGTATAACAAACATGGCATAGACGCCATATTGTATCTAGAGTTATGGACCGATTATACAAAGCACCTAGAGGAAAGATACCGATGGCCAGTTAACGGAACATGGGATGCCGAGTGCATCATAAAGGTAGAAGAAGCATTACGGAAAAAGAAAGCCAGACAATCTCAGAAAGACGCCATAGAATTTTGGCGTAAGGAATCACATAAACGTGCTGAAAGAGCACTTCGTAGAGAAGACAGACTTAAAGAATCAGAAAAGGCCCAAGAAAACGAATTAGTTATTGAAGGAATTCGAGTAAAATCAGAACAAATAGATCGCATCCGAAATAGCCAAGTGAACAACATGTATCTTTTGGCCGAGGGTACACCTGACGCCATTTCAGAAATACCGAAAAATTTGCCGTCACCATTAGTTCCAACTAAAGTAATGCACAAGACTACTAAAGACATATTCCTAAATTCATACTTAGAAGATGTAGCACCAGCTTACACCAACCTGCCTGTCCGTGCCCTGCCTACCGACAGGGACGGGGGCGGCACCCCGCCCCCAGATCATGCCTCGCCAGTTCCACAACAGACTTCTCCCGTTCCGCCAGCCCCGCCGCTTCCTGTACTCAAAACTGACCTACCGAAACCACGTTTGCCTGATCCACCTAAACGACAAATTCAAGTTCATATACAGACTCCACAGGAAGGTAATGCACAAGCTTCCGCTTCAGGAGGTGCGACCGCGGGTCCTCAGACCCCGCCACCAACTCACAGATTCAATCTCAGAGGTATGCAGAGTCCTCTTACGTACAGATCCCCCCATTCCTCTAATTCATCCCGCCTTGACGCATTAAAAGAAAACATGTCAGTTTGCAGGTATGATCCAGTACCCGGAAAAGACGATTTAATGATATTGGCATCATTACGGTTAAGATCCGCTACTGATAACTTGTTATGCTATGTAGGAATGAAGGAGCGTCTAGACAGAATATATGAGTTTGTTCAGACAGGGAAAGACCCTGACAGTATTAAGGATGCCATGGAGAAACAGAAAGTTGACATGCAAGCGCTGATACTACGATTTTTCATAAATTGTCTAATAAGAGAACGAGACAGGCCCGGAACAGATCAGAGTGAATTAGATGCACTGAACAAGTGGGGTCAAAATATAGCTGAAGGAAAACATGACAGACAGAATTGCATAGCCACTATGTACAAGAAGATTAGGAAAGCAGTGATAGCAGTACACGAGAAAGGGAACGAAAAGGCTCCCTCCGAGGAGGAAGAAGAACAGGAAGAATCCGAAAGAAATGTAGGCACCATAGCATATGTAGGTAAGGGAACTTACCTTAGGAAGGGTATCCGTCCAGAGAGCAAGAGAGTTTTCTTCTCTGCCTTGACAAATCCGAATTCTGCTGAGCATCAGTTCCAGGAAACTGATAAAAGGCTCCGAGATCGAGTTGGGTACCATGTACTCAATTCTATGGATGAACAAGAACTAGCCCGATCGGCTGTATCATGGGCCGAGAATGCAGACATATACAATGATGACACAGTGGCACAGACATTTCTGAACCTCTCCCCCGACGAACAGAAATTAGCAGGTGTATACATGATTCAGCACCTTCTCATCAAATACAGAAAACATTATTCTGATCCAGGTCCCTTACACGAAACACTAGAAGCACTACTCATGGATAGATGGAGAGGCTTAAGCACCAAATTAATTCAAATAATTCTAGAACAGAGACACAGATATAATACCTTTGTAAGCTCTGAATATGTTCCCGCCCCACCTCCAGAAAGGAAAATGTACCACATGCAATGCGGGGGTGGTATTGAAAGTCAGAACCCCTTACGAGAAGTGCACCCTGTTATGGGTGAGGATAAAACTTTGAAACGCGTGTATGTACACACGCCTCTGACTAAATTGGAACTGTTAGAAATGAAGAAACTAGTACCATGCCATGATAAAGACCCTGCAGGTTTTCATAGAGAGCTTAAAGACATGTTACTAATGGGGGATTACACGTATGATGATATCATGAAAATGTTGAAGGTATTATTGCCTACGGGTATATTCGAGAAACTGAAGGAAAAGGAATGGGAGGTGGGAGACACAAAGATTGCCTGGGCAGAAATAGAGGATGAAGAAAAGAAACGGGTCCCAGGGTTAGGCCTTGGAGACAAAACTAAAGCATTACCAGGTTTGATAGTACAGGTTCTGCCCAGATTATTGACAACTAGAAAAGAGGATTGGGATGCAATCTCGTCCTGTAAACAGAAACATGATGAAGATACTAGTGACTTCTATTCAAGATTCGAGAAATGTTTTATTATCAATAGTGGCCTCCAGCCAAGTAGCGAGTCGTACCCGCATCTTTTTGTATCAAAGTTAGTCGAGAATTCCCTACCGTTAGTTAAAAACCGTGTGTACAAGGTTGAGAGTACATGGCAAGCAAATACGCCATCACAGATGTTACAGATGTTACAATATCATCAGAACAGAATTAGAGAAGAACAAGATCAGGAACAGAAACGTATGAAAGACACGAAAATGAAAATGTTAGTAGCACAAACGGTTCCAGCCGACGGTCACAGAAAGGGTGCGACCCAGACAAGTCACACTACAACTCCCGTTAAAGGGACATGTAATTACTGCAAGCAGCCAGGTCACTACGTACATGAATGCCCAGTTCTGAAACATAACATAGCGACAGGTAAAACTAAAGAAAGACCGCATCCGCCTAGACAAGACCATAACCAGCATCAGTCTTCACAGAATACACAGAGTACACAGCCTATGCATGCTTCTTCGACTCCAGCACAGACCGTAGCAGTACCACAGCCACAGCCCATTGCCGCAACGCAGCAAGTTTCACAGCAGATGTACCAGTATGCCCAGTCCGCTTATCCCGAATATTCCCGATATACATGAAATAGCCTAGAGAGGGAAGGTGGCTTGCCTCTTATTGAGATTCCTGTAGATCAAGAAGGTCCTTATGTACACAGTCAAGTATTGGGAAAAGACAGAAAGTTTTTAGTTGACACAGGGGCAAGTCGCACTACAATCAGCCATGATGAAGTTCCAGGGGCACCCCTCTCAGGCTCACAAAATGTTTCCCTTGGTTTTTCAGGACAACCTATTGTAAATGAAGTATCCGAACCAGTCCCCCTGGCTGTGGGTCCATTATCGCGTGTTACAGACTTGTTACTTACTAAATCATGTCCAGAAAATCTGTTAGGAATTAAAACATTGAAGGCACTAGGAGCTATAATATGCTGTTCCCCGGAGGGGGTTAGACTCTTTCTGCGGGATTTCAAGGGTCATTATGTTCTGCGTGAATTTGATGTCAGATTGAAAAATGTACCAGATTACTTGTGGGCAAAAGGCCCAACTGATGTAGGCTGTATGCACATTACACCATACCGCGTTACACTCAAGGCAGGTGTTGTATTACCCAGAATCAGACAATACAAGTTACCACCCGATGCTGTAGTGGCTTTACTGAAAATCATTGAAGAGCTCATTGCCCAAGGAGTGGTCGTCGAGACCGACTCCAATATCTGTAATTCACCCATCATTCCGATTCTTAAACGTACTGATCCCAATGCACCGCCAGTATATCGGCTGGTGATTGATCTTCGAGAATTGAATAAATGCATTATTCCACAGTATCCTGTGGTCCCCGATATCTCCTCTCTATTGACTGCTATTGATTCAGAAGCAACGTTCTTTACTGTAATTGATCTCAAGAACGCCTTCTTCAGCGTACCTATTGATCCAGAGAGCCAATATCTCTTCGGATTCAGTTTAAATGGACGAAGCTTCAAATTTTCACGCGCACCTCAAGGATTCACAGAAAGCCCCAGCATCTATAGTCAAGCACTGAAAAGACAACTAGATTGTATTCAAATGCCAGTTAACACCGCTTTACTGCAATACGTCGATGATCTGCTGATCACCGCACGAAGTGAGCCCGAATGTGAAAAAGCATCACTGACAGTTTTACACTTTCTGGCCGACAAGGGACACAAGGTGTCTCCTTCGAAGCTACAATTCTGTGTTCAGCAAGTTGTGTACTTGGGTCACTTGCTGTCCAAAGTGGGGAGACAGCTCACTCCCGATCGCATTCAGTTAATTGCAAATATGCCACAACCCCAGACACAAAAGGAAGTGCGGGCCTTCATAGGCCTCACCTCGTACTGCAGACAATGGATTCCCCAGTATGCATTTCTAGCCAAGCCACTCATCCAGTTAACGACACAGGAGGCAGCGACTTCGACTGCCCTCCCTTGGACTCAGGAACACACACAAGCTTTTGAAGACTTAAAGAAAGCATTATGCCAAGCACCAGTTTTAGCAACACCATGTTACAGCAAACCGTTTACACTTTTTGTTACAGAACGTGATGGTACAGCGTTGTCTGTCCTCACTCAAGATCAAGCAGGTTCACATAAGCCTTGCGCTTATTTTTCTAGTACATTGGATTCAGTAGCCCAGGCACTCCCTGCGTGCTTAAAGTCAGTAGCAGCAACAGCGTTAGCAATAAGACAAAGTGACTCAATTGTTCTAGGTCATCAGTTGACTGTTCAAGTTCCACATTCTGTAGAGGTTTTGTTAAACAGAACCCAGACTCAACACTTAACTATAGCACGACTGACAGGTTATGAATTAACACTATTTCAGCCACACATAGAAATCAGACGCTGTGGCATCCTGAACCCAGCAACACTGTTACCCACAAGTATGACAGATTCAGCCCCGCATGATTGTATAGAAATCATTAATGCAGTAACAAAGCCTAGACGAGACTTGACAGATGTTCCACTGACAAATCCAGACCTGACACTTTATGTGGACGGTTCATGCATGAGAACAAGTACAGGAGAATTAGTGGCCGCATATGCCGTGACCACTGAAACTGAAGTGAAAGAAACACATCGTATTGACACACTGTCTGCTCAAGCAGCAGAGCTCATCGCTCTGACCCGAGCTTGTATTCTAGCCAAGAACAGAAATGTTAACATATACACTGATTCCCGTTATGCCTTCGGGGTTGTACACGACTTCGGAGTCCTCTGGCAAGAACGAGGTTTCCTGACCTCTCATGGGGCCAAGATTCAACATGGTCCCCTCATTCAAGCACTGTTAGAAGCAATACATTTGCCCTCGGGCATATCAGTCATGAAGTGTAAAGCACATACTAAGGTTACAGATTCTGTTTCCCGGGGTAACGACCTGGCAGACCAGACAGCAAAACATACAGCACTGACTCACACTCAGATTAATGATGTGACAAAGACAATAGTACCGACAAAGTATATGGCAGTTAGAGATCCCGCCCTAGACGTAATTGATATCCAGACACATGCTACTCCAGATGAAATAAAGAAATGGACTGAACTAGGAGGGATTCAGACAGATCAAGGTTGGATAACGAAGGAAAAATCTATATGGTTTCTCCCTGACTCAATGGTTCAAGTCATGATAAATACAGCACATAGCCCGGCACATCTAGGAGAGAAAGCGATGTTAGACAGTTTACAGAATCTCTGGTACAACAAACACTTACGAGCAGCAGCAAAACAGAAAGTGCGTACTTGCATGATCTGTTGTCAGTTCAATCCAGGTAAAAGCGTCCCTGTAGAACAAGGTGGATTTCATCCTCCCGATCACCCTTTTGAAGTCCTCCAGATGGATTATATCCAGATGAACAGTTGTCGAGGTTTTAAATATGTTCTCGTAGTTGTCTGTGCTCTGTCCCGTTGGACCGAAGCATACCCAGTTCCAGACTACACTGCTCCGACCACTGCCCGACAGTTGGTTCGTGAATTCTTCCCACGGTACGGTTTGCCCCGTGTCGTGTATTCAGATAACGGACAGCCATTCTCGTCCGAGTTGATGAAACAGGTTTCCCTTTTGCTAGGATATCAGTGGAGGTTCCACTGTGTCCGACATCCCGAAGCAGCAGGCCTTGTCGAAAGGCATAATCAGACACTAAAAATTCGCCTTGCAAAGATCTGTCAGGAAAAGGGGGTCGACTGGATAATCGCCCTGCCCGTGGCACTATTCTACATGAGAATGGTCGCCCATTCAAGATCAGGGCTATCCCCGTACGAAGTGGTCTTTGGCAGACCACCGAATATGTGGGGGACGCCCATTCCGAAGAAAATAACTGATGTTGATTGCAATATGTTGACAGATTACCTTGCCTCCTTGATGTCTGCACTCCAATCATGTCGTTCACAGGTTGCCGCAGCTTTTCCTGACAACACTGATGTAAAGCAGCACGAGGTCCGTCCTGGGGATCTGGTACTCGTCCGGAATTTCGACCGGAAAAGTCCGCTGGAGCCCCGCTGGAAGTCCCCGAAGACCGTCCTCCTTACCACCAGGACCGCCGTGAAGATAGAGGGGAGAAAGGGGTGGGTCCACACGAGTCACATCAAACTTTGCAATGAACTAAAAAACGGACTAAAACAGGACTCTGACTCGTCCACCCCCACCAAAGACTGTGTTGAAGGAAAAGACTTTACAGTGTCTGAACGAGAAAAGACTCCCCAAGAACAATATCGTATGAAACTCCGATCTAGCAAGTCAGACAGTTTAATTGTTTAAGTCCTCCCCTAGGTGAATCGGTTAAATAGTTTCTGACATGTATCCCCTAGATCGAGATAGAGAGAGAGAGAGACAAGTCAAAAGAAATACATACTGTAAATCACTGCGTAGTCACTGTATAGTGACGTTGTTAATAATGTTTTTTCTAAGTATTCTAATTATTATTGTCAGCATCCTGCTACCCATTTATTGGCCTATTTTCAGGCGTGAACAATCTGTTTACAATGTCTCTGCTGAACACACTTTTAGTGAACTTCCTGCACACGAACTCTCCTACAGACTTGCGCTGCGCAATAATACATTCATTAGTATGTTACACCACTCCCATCAGACAAACAATGCTACCGACTGCTGGATATGTGGCCGACTCCCTCCCTACCAGAATTACAAGGGAGCTCTGCCCCTCTTTCCGTACCCATTCACTCACAATGGCTCCTGTGGGGCATGGTTTAAAATAATTAATTCCTTAGATCCTGATATTGCTGTTTTCGATGGGGGCTGGGTTTGGGGAAACTTGAACTTAGTCCTGCTCGACGTCTGTTATCCTGATAAAGAGGGACTTCCCACTCGAATAGGAACTGATCTAGAAAATGAAGTATATGGATTAGGTAATTACACAATTAGCCTTATGATCCTTACTGTTGAATCTGAAGCTGCTCCAGTTCTGCCCCATATGTTAGTATTACCAGTCACAGGTGAACTATGTGTTAGCAAGAAAGGTTCAGTACACGTAGGTCATAGTAAATGCACTACTGTGGTCGAATTCAGTGACCATGGTAAATCGTCCTTCAAAGCTATCAGTCACTCCTATTTTGTTTGTGGTCATACCGCATACATACGTTTGCCTCCAGATTGGGATGGTACCTGTTATATTGCATTCCTTCTGCCACCTGTTTTTCTAGCTCCCCCAGATTATCATAGAAATACGAATCTAGTACCGAATAGACCCAAAAGAGATATTCCACTTGTCGACTACACAGAAACGGCATGGGAACAATACACTGATTTCAATAAAGGATTCTTTTTCTTCCTAGGACCCGTCCAAAACAGTAAATTAATACGTAGATTAACTAGGACACTTGAAGCAGTAGTACATGAAACTGCCTCCGCCTTAGGTAACTTAACAGAGGAGCAATCTGCTATGCGGGTTGTTGTCCTTCAAAATCGCCTTGTTATTGACGTCATCTTGGCAGATAGAGGTGGAGCCTGTAAGGTCATCGGGTCAAGTTGCTGCGTTTTCATTCCACAAAACGCACCGTCTGTCTATCAAGCTATTACCCGTCTGCATAAAATTGCGAATCAGATACATCAGAATCCAGGCACCTGGACTTGGTCCGGTTGGTTCTGGACAACGTTAACAGCTTGGGGATGGAGGATCTTATCATTCCTAGGCATTGGCCTTGTTATAGTATTCAGCTGCTGCCTGTGCCTACAGTGTGGGCCAGCGATATGTGGACTGTGTGCCACATCGTGCATTGAACATTCCAGTTTTCTCTCAGACAGTCAAAGAAAGAAAGATGAACATATAATGTTACAAGAACAGACTGATCGATTCATGAGGATCGATATATCATGAAGGGACCATAGGGAACAAGGAGGGAATGAGGTAAATGTAAATTTTATGGTCAAGTTGTGTTCCCTAGCGAGTACCCCACCGTCTCCATGTACGAGTTAAAGTGCATGTAACTTCCCTCCTGTGTCAGCTATGAAGACGCAAATACATTTGCGTCCAACGTTAACATGTCCTCTTTCAGACCCACCATGAATGGGTTGAATGGTCCGTTCCTAAGTATGCTATGCCAACGTCTTTTTGTAGTGTACTCCTCCGTTTTCCAGCCCTGGCTGAAGTAGGCCCTGAATCTCTGCCACCGAGCCTCTTTTCTGGCTCCTGACTCCGAGAAATCTCTGTCCAGGCAGCCCCCGTACTCGTGAACTCTGACTTACTTTCAGCGCGGCCCCTCGCGCTCGGCTCAGCCTGCTGCCTGCCAAGATTGACTATAACCTTCGAGTTATCTGTTTCCCTCCCCGAAAATACATTCCTGCCCGCTAGTTTCAGTAAACATCCTTCCTCAGCTGCAGGGCTAAAGGGCCGACCTGTCTCTGTGCAAGTAATTCATAGCTTCGTTGCCATGCTTCCATGGGAGGCCCCATGCCCCCACGCTTCTCATACAGACACCCAGGCGCTTATACACGCATCCACAGCAAGTATAGAATAGCTTCTGCTCTAGAGACCTTTCTGCCCAGATAGCTTAGTTCCTAAACATCAGATATCAGATATGATAGAAGCACAAGTTGATCTGACATGCCAGACTTCTGTCTCTTTCCGTCAGTGTAAATGTCAAGTCCCCTGCACCCCTCCAATCACACGTCATGCAGCTGCGCGCGCATCCAAGCTTCCGATTTCTGCTGACATTGCCACATTTTCTGTTAGTGCCACCCTTTTGTGACACCTATCAGTGACGTTTCCAGAACACACCTCTAGTTCACGCCTCTTGATTACGCACATGTACTACGTGTATATTGTTATCTTGTCTTCTCTCAGCTGTTACGCCTTCTATACTATTTTCAATGGTGTACAATGAGTATATAAGCTATGTACTGTTAATAAAATGTCAGCGCGCTCTATCCCTTCTGACACCCTGTGTGGTGGTCAGAACATGATATCTTGGCCATGACCATTCCTTTTTAAGGAATAAAACCCTTAGAACTCTAACACCACGGACTCTGTCTTTTTTCACCCGATCTGAGTTATTATTGATTAAGTACCTACCTGCATAGAAATTAAGAGAGTAAATTATTTATTTACATCAACTCGTTCATGCATCTATATGCTAAGTAATATCCCCCACTGAACCATACAGACACTCATACTGATACTCAAAAAAAAAACTAATAACCCATATACACACTCATGTAGCTACTCACGAAACCATGCAGCCACTTACACACCAACTGAGAGACTAATACAGACTTTCACACAGTTTAGTCACTAACCCATGCATTCAGTAAGACACGTTCAATCACTCACTTATACAGTCAGTCACGCACCTACTAAATAATCCCTTCAGGCACTTGTAGATGCACTTATTCTTCAATACACCTCGGCATAGATATATATGTAAAATATTTAAACTTTACAGAAATACACATTTACTGGATAATGTCTTCAGTGATGTCATCAGTGATGTCATTTGAGATGTCATCAGTGATGTCATGAGTGATGTCACTGACCATGTCATGAGTGATGTAATATGTGATGTCATCAGCAGTGCATTGCGGGCGCGCGAGTTATAGTTAACTATAACGGGGGAATTTCAATGGTTTTGTAGGAGTGAAATGTCCAGCTAACTATAACACGTGTGAAACCTATGGTTTTTTCAGTGAATTTCTAAGGTTTTTTAAATGCTAATTTTTAACTATAACGTGTGTGAAACCTATGGTTTTTTCAGTGAATTTCAAAGGTTTTGTAAATGATAATTTTTAATTAATTGTTTTATTTTTTTATACTGATTTACTACATTATTTTAAACTATTTATTTTTAGATATTTTATTTTTTAAATTACATTACACATTTTTAATATAAATTGAAAAAAAATGTTTTAAAAAATATTGAAATTGTAATATTTATTTTATTATTTAATATTTTTTTTAATTTATATATAGCAGGCAATGATATCCTATGGTAGGAAATTCAAGTTACTGGTAAGTATAGTTAAATTTACTTTTCAGGAATAGTAGTGAGCTAGATTGGGGAATTAATTCCTCTTCAATCCTGAGGTCCCCTGTGAGCCAACTAGCTCACCAGGTACCTCCAGTATGCGCCAGGCAGCAGTGTTGCAGAGAGTCGTTCAAAGGGCACACCCCCTTTTTACAACACTCTGCAACACAGCTCCCTGGCGCTTACTGGAGATACCTATTGGACTAGTTGCCCCCTAGGGGACCTCTGGATTGAACAGGAATTAATTCCCCAACTTAAAACGCGCATCAGGGCATGTTTGCACTCACATCACCTCAAGCCCCACCCCCTACCTTCACCACTGTGCTAACGCGCCCTGTAGAGTGTCCTAAGTTGGGGGATTAAGTCCCCTTGCATACTGGGGGTCCCTGGGGGTCAACTAGCCCACGGGGAACCTCCAACATGTGCCAGGAGGCTGCGTTGCAGAGATGTGTAATGAGGCCACGCCCCTTTTTACACCTCTCTCAAAGGCAGCCCCCAGGTGCATTCCCCTTGCATACTGGGGGTCCATGGGGGCCAACTAGCCCACCAGGAACCTCCAGTATGCGCCAGTGGGCTGCATTGCAGCGAGGTGTAATCAGGCCACCCTCCTTTTTACACCTCTCTGCAACGCAGCCCCCTGGCACGTTTGCAGAGGGGGAACCAATTCCCCTTGCATACTATGGGTCTATGGGGGCCAACTAGCCCACCTGGAACCTACAGTATGCGCCAGGAGCCTGCGTTGCTTTGCCCCAGGGGGTGGTGGTCCCCGGGGCAGTGTAGGGGGATTGGGGACCCCCCACACTTCTTTTTCACTATGCCCCCAGGATTTGGTCCCCCTGGAGGGTAATTTGAAAAAAAGCAGACCGGATTTAAAAAAAAAATGGGGGCCTTGGGGGTCCTTGTGGGACCACCTGAGCAGGCATAGGGGGTCAAGCTTTTTCTACTCTGCCCCCTTTTTGCATTCTACACGTTTATTTTTCTGCTTTCTTGTGCCTCGGTCTACCAAGCACAAGATGGCTGCCAACACTTTCTGGTTTGGAGTGTTCACAGCCAATGAGCATGCAGCTCGTACTCGGAAAGGTACGCGTACGGTACTCGTACGGTACTCGTACCTCGCGATTTTTGTCCCCAAAAAATTTCTTGGGGGTCTTTGTGGGATCCCCTGAGCAGGCCTAGGGGGTCAGGGTATGTCTACCCTGCCCCCTTTACGTGTTTTGCGCCTTTGGTTTCAGCTTTCTTGTGCCTCGGTTCTACCGAGGCACAAGATGGGTGCCAACACTTCCTGGTTTGGAGTGTTGACAGACAGTTGACATCCAATCAGCATGCAGCTCGTGCTCGGGAAGGTACAGAGTACCGTAAGCTTACAGTAAGCTTACCGTAACACCTCCAATATATACTTATGATTTTACTTATGATTTTCTCAGGAACTACTGAACGGATTTACACCATTTAACAAAAAGGCCCATCTGCGAACAGAACTCTACCTTTTTGCCAAGTTTATTGTAATTCCGTTCAGCCGTTCGGGCTGTAGCCCCGGCTAAAGGTCCTACGGAAAATTGCATGGGGAAAACACGTTTTGGGACCCCCTTTTTCTTGGCCCCCGCTTCGCGAATCACCCCTAAACTTTCAGGGAAGGAGCGGAGTGGAGCAGGCCATTTTCTTGGAGAAATTCGCGAAAGTGCCAAAGTTATTCCAAATAGAATGTTGCAGATTTTCTATGGAAACTAGGTTTTAACTATAACTACCTACTGGCGACCGCCAGTAGGTAATATATATATATATATATGTAGGAAGGGAGTTTCCCGAAACGCGTCTGTGCGAGCGTTGTAAATAAAGAAGTAACTGACAACTACCCCGCGAGTGCCGTGCTTCTTTCCCGGCTGGGAGAGGGGGAGTCTAGGAGCGGCAACATTGACACGGAGCACCACCGTGTTCTCGGCACCCGCCTGGGAGTGCCCCGTTGTTGACAAAAGGTGCAGAAGGAGCTACGATATATATATATATATATATATATATATATATATATATATATATATATATATATATATATATATATATATATATGTATATGTATATGTAAATGTATATCAACATATATATTTGCTTTTTACAGTAGTAAATTCTAAATAAACACAAATATAATGTTAAATACATTTTTAATAATAGTGCTACATTATATATATATATACATAAACAAGCACGCATTTATATATTTATGTGTGCATGTGTATGTCAGTATGTATGAATATATAGTATTAAATGTTACTTAAATTCACTGTGTTTACATTATAGTAGTGTTATATAAATAAAATATTTAAGATTTACTATTTTAAGCTATGTATTTATATAAAAAAATTATATCTTTGTATGTTTTTAATGATATTATTGTTGAATGATATTTTTTCTCGATATCTTTGTACTTACTTTATAAGTATAGGGAAGCAATCATTTTTTTAATTGCTATTTTTCACACAATATTTAGGTCTCACGATATTTTTGTGATCGATATTATGTCATTGATCCCATTGAACTATGGAAGCTGACCCCTCAATCTTGAGCCCAATTGAATTCCTTCATAGCTTTGGAAAATGGTTCATAAAGGGCAGAAGGAATACATAGTTACACTTTCTAGGAAGTGAAAATTAACTTACTCTGTCTTTAGGTTTCAAGGTTTGCTCTTCATTTTTCTCTTCGAGTAATCGACTTGTGTCCTGTTAAACCAGTCAAAACAAATAAAACTCATATTGAGGTCAGAGATTGACCTTCATCCTGGAAATGAGTTGGGATATGATGTGATGGGATGAGATGGTTGGCTGACTCTGATGCTTGAGTTGGGCAGTGGATAATCCCATCGTTATCCCCTACTTTTTCAAGTATCTGCCTGAATTGATGTTAGAGTCTTCCAGCAATCAATGCCGCCCACCAATCCAAGCATAAGGCTGGTACAAACATGATCAGAGACTTTTTACAGTGACCCTTTTCACTTTTTTTACTATCATAGAATCACAACTGTTCAAGGAAACTGCCCTATTCTTAATATATGCTCCCAGGGAAGAATAGGTTTAATTGAACCCGCAGCCTAATGTTGAAGTATAACACTCAAATTCAAAACAGACCACAAGGCTTATTTAGAGGTGGGTGTTACCGGGGTGCTGTCCACTAACCAGCCGATGCCCCATTCTCCCAACTCTCCATTGCCGGTATCATTAAGAGATAGATGAAATGCTGTGTTTCCAGTGAAGGAGTCTTGCTTTGGCTGCGCTCATGTCATGCCGTTCAACCACCACAGGGCTGGCAGTTAAAGTGCATGGAAGGAATACCCTATTTAAGGCGAACCTTCTCACTTCTGTTTCGCCGTGACCACCATGTAATATGGTATCAGGTTGTGTCTCACAAAAAAAAAACATCCAGAAGGGTGGCTGGCAGTAACATTTTTTTTAAAGTGCTCCCACCATATTGACAAAAGGACTGTTGGAAGACATTCCTTACCATGGCAGTGGGGAGCTCAGAGGTTGTCTTTTGGGCAGCTGTGGTATGGTAAGGGACAGATCTGTGCCACCCCACCAGGTTTTCAATCTACGCCTAAACGCCAAACTGCTAGATGAGATTTTACCATCTTAAAAAGAGGATTTGCAGGGACATCAAACTCAACATACCATGAGGCTCAAAACACAGCCGTCTTCAGGAGTCTATCTTTAGAAGTACTACTGTTGGTCTGAAGTATCACCAAACCTGGGAGCGAGTACTCTAATAATATATTAAGACAGCTTACGATAACCCCTGATGCACTGTCCACAAACAACCTGTCACCACAGGCCCGGCACCCCATCACACTGGTGATAAACATCACAGAAGATCTACTACCTTCATAACTGAGGCAGATAGTGAGTGAAGGGTGTGAGCCCCAATTTTATCCTTGGATATTCTGTGTTCAATATTCTTATACTATAATATTCCGAGGGAAGATATTCATTACTACAATCGCCTTGAAGTCATGATGACACCATGACTTTGGTGTGGGTAGGTTTGTACCAGAGGACAGACTAGATATGAAATCAATGTACTGGAGACTCGAGCAACCATTACTACTCGAGATGTGAAGAATAGTAGAAAAGTAATTCCATGTAAATGACAGCTGGAGGTCTTATATACAATTAGAGGTAAATGCATGAGGCAATACAAGAACCCCAAGAGAGGGAAAGAGTCTAGCAAATAAAACAGAAGTAGAGGAAGAAAGTGAGAGAGAAAGGAACACTCAATAGATGATGCATCTGAAGAAAACTGGACAGAGAAGTTGGAGATGGGTAAATTGATATTAGAACAACTTGACAATGGTAATTAATGAAAATGTATTAAATGTACACAAATGTATAAAAAATGAAATTGAAAGAATAGGTGCTTTGAAAGAAGAAAGACCCCAGTGTGTAAGTTATCAAGGCCTGTGTCAATGCACCTGCTACAGTTAGTGCAGTTGTTGTCACACTGGAACGACCTACCATTTCCTAGTAGAATTTCTGCATCGTACTGTTAATGTTCTGTACCACAACTACAGGCAGTGCTATCAAGGGTTTATGGATGCCTTGTGCTTACCGTATTGTTTCAGCCACACTGTTTGTGTTTCTTTATAAATTCAGTAGGTAATGCAATCACACAGTTTATGTACATCTCATGCAGACAGCATTGCTGCTGTCACACAGCTTCTATTCCTGTACACATTCAGTAGGCTGTGCTACCATGCTGTTTATGTAGATCTCACATAGACAGTGCTACTGCTGTCACATGGCTTCTATTCCAGTACACGTACAGTAGGCTGTTTCTGTATGTTTTATTCGGACTATACTGTTACTGTCCCTTTGCTCCTTTTCTTGTAGTCCGCCTGTATGCAGAGTTATCGGTTTACAAATGTATGGCTGATGTAGAAGATACTGCTGCAGTCAGACTACTTACATGCCTGTACATTGGTTGTTGGTAGCGCTGTCAGGTTGCCATGAGTACCTGCTGTTGGCTGTACTGTCAGGTTTTTATGCATGACTTAAGCTGTTTGTATTGCTCTTGTCACACTGTTGTTGTTCTTGTACACCGGCAGTAGGCAGTGCTAGCAGGCTGTTTATGGCGGTATTTTATTTTTTTTCAAAACAAATTCTATTGATGTTTGATATAGGAACAATGCTGGGTGGGACAACATTTGAAAGAAAAAGAATGAACACAAAATAAGCAGAGACAAAGGCAGATACCTGCTCCTTGAGCCCAGCCCCATGACAATAGTGCACCTAACAAGTCCAGCAAATCGAGTATTGGCTCCACAACCTCCAATCCCCCTCTCATCCTGTGAACAGTCAGGTATGTCTTTTATCCACAGTACTGCTGCTGGCACAATGTTCCTTTAGGTAGGGTGTTTAAATATCGATTACAAAAATATAGTTGACAAAAATATAGTTCTATAAATATCGTTTACAAAAATATCGACTCCCTATACCTAAACAGGTAAGTACATAAATATCTACTCAAAAATATCGATGTAATAAATATAGATGTTAAAAATATCGACTTTTTAAATTAATTAAAATTACATTAAATAATTACAAAATATAAGTATTATTAACAAAATACATTACATTACTTTTATATTTTAACTATTTATAACAAATTAACTACAATTTTTCATTATAAACTTAATAAATGTGTACATATACATATATTTAACACATAAAAGTATATAACAACAACAATACATACATTTAATAAAAATATAAAAAATATTATTAGTTAAAACATTTGATAGCGAAGGGGTAAAAATTACTATTCCCACTCCACTGAGTGCAACAGTAGGGAAAGTGCTGGATAGCGTAGGAGTAAAAATTACTATTCCCACTCCAGAGGGTGCAACAGTAGGGAAAGCGTTGGATAGCGTAGGAGTAAAAATTACTATTCCCACTCCAGAGGGTGCAACAGTAGGGAAAGTGTTGGATTGCGTAGGGGTAAAAATTACTATTCCCACTCCAAAGGGTGCAACAGTAGGGAAAGCGCTGGATAGCGTAGGGGTAAAAATTACTATTCCCACTCCAAAGGGTGCAACAGTAGGGAAAGCGCTAGATAGCATAGGGAAAGCGTTGGATAGCGTAGGGGTAAAAATTACTATCCCCACTCCAGTGAGTACAACTGTAGGGAAAGCGCTGGATAGCGTAGGGGTAAAAATTACTATTCCCACTCCAGAGGGTGCACCAGTAGGGAAAGCGTTGGATAGCGTAGGGGTAAAAATTACTATTCCCACTCCAAAGGGTGCAACAGTACGGAAAGCGTTGGATAGCGTAGGGGTAAAAATTACTATTCCCACTCCAAAGGGTGCAACAGTGGGTAAAACATTGGATAGCGTAGGGGTAAAAATTACTATTCCCCCTCCAGAGGGTGCAACAGTAGGGAAAGCGTTGG
Organism: Lissotriton vulgaris; assembly: GCF_964263255.1. Lineage (NCBI taxonomy): Eukaryota > Metazoa > Chordata > Amphibia > Caudata > Salamandridae > Lissotriton > Lissotriton vulgaris. Next base: position 99,563,378 of record NC_141689.1, on the reverse strand, counting down.
ATAGCGTAGTGGTAAAAATTACTATTCCCACTCCAAAAGGTGCAACAGTAGGGAAAGCGTTGGATAGCGTAGGGGTAAAAATTACTATTCCCACTCCAAAGGGTGCAACAGTGGGTAAAACGTTGGATACCGTAGGGGTAAAAATTACTATTCCCACCCCAGAGGGTGCAACAGTAGGGAAAGCGTTGGATAGCGTAGTGGTAAAAATTACTATTCCCACTCCAGTGAGTACAACAGTAGGGAAAGCGCTGGATAGCGTGCGGGTAAAAATTACTATTCCCACTCCAGAGGGTGCAACAGTAGGGAAAGCGTTGGATAGCGTAGGGGTAAAAATTTCTATTCCCACTCCAAAGGGTGCAACAGTAGGGAAAGCGCTGGATAGCGTAGGGGTAAAAATTACTATTCCCACTCCAAAGGGTGCAAAAGTAGGGAAAGCGCTGGATAGCGTAGGGGTAAAAATTACTATTCCTACTCCAAAGAGTGCAACAGTAGGGAAAACGTTGGATAGCGTAGGGGTAAAAATTACTATTCCCACTCCAAAGGGTGCAACAGTGGGGAAAACGTTGGATAGCGTAGGGGTAAAAATTACTATTCCCACTCCAGAGGGTGCAACAGTAGGGAAAGCTCTGGATAGCGTAGGCATAAAAATTACTATTCCCACTCCACAGGGTACAACAGTAGGGAAAGCGCAGGAACTAAAAAAAAATAATAAACCATCTGTCAAATTTAGTATAAAATTTATGTAGATTATAAACATATTTAATATATACATTTAAATATATTATTATTAACAAACACCTACACACCTAAAATTCATTACTCAATTACATTTAATATTTACTAATTTAATATTGATTAGTGGGGGGAGGAGCCAAGATGGCGACCTGAGCGGACGTGCAGCCTTCGGCTCCGCCGGCCCCGGAATCCCGCACCACGATCCTGATTGCTTTGCTCCCCAGTTTTTATCCCGAAAGGTGCGGGTAACGGAGCTGCCGCTACCGGTGTTCCGCCGGCCTGTCCACCCGCCCGGATACCGAAGCTGCGGACAGACGCGCCCTGGCCCGGGACCCAGCTTGCTCCGCAATGCTCTGCGGACCTCACGTCCCCTTCCACAGTTGCTTTGCTGCGGGGGTGGTGCGACTGGACGGCGCATCCTTGTGGGGATACGACCTGAGCGCTGCCTGTCGACAGTAACCATTGTGCACGCCCTGGACTAAAACGGTGACGGAGGACAGAGGCGCCTGACCAGCGGGTCCTTTGTTCTTGGCCGCCATGCTCCTGCTCCGTTCCACACGTCCTTCTGGCCGATGACGGCGAGCCCTACCCGGCTCTGTGTGCCTCACCACGCAACTGTCGACCTTCAAGCAGTATTTTGGATCGGGCTGAAGATCGCTAGCCTGGGGACTGCTGATAGCTGCCTGATCGCGTCCCGCTAATTCCCTCTGTCCCCCCCCCGCACTATCTCGTTGGGAAGAGGACAAGATGGCGATGCCGGCGGCTTGCTACTGAAAGGAAATCTACGCATCCCCCTTAGGAAGCAGCGAGCTCCCCGGCGCGAAAGGGGTCGGAGCATAATCTTCCTACAGGATTGCAAACATGGGGACTCCACAGCCTGAATTCACCCTTGCAGACGTGCTGGCAGCCCTGGGTGAGTTAAGATCGGCGATGCAGAGTAGCTATAGCGCGCTGGGGGCACGACTCGATGTATGCGCCCAAGCTTCCATAAGTCGGGATAAGTCGGAATCAGTGACAGGAGGCAAGACGACCATATGGACTGGGAGAAATTGACAAAACAAGATTATCTTCCACTAGGAAAGAAAAGAATGGAATCGACTCGATAAAGGCATCATTTGTACTAATATGGACTAAAATCAACATCCCACTGTTTTAATTAACAGGACGTGTCCCTAGGAAACCTAGAACACGAAACGCTTGCCTTCATCCTACAAACAAAAATAAAGAACACCCCCTTGGTGATGCACCTATGAGATAATTTTGGGGCCCTGTTTCCTTATTCAACTCACTTTGAAGATAAACCTATGTTCAGATATAAGAGAATCCAGATACTTCAGGTCACTATTTCAAGTTAAGGTACCCTGCTCACACATTTGGAAGAGATATTACAACTCTTCCTTATCTGGTCCTGAGGAAGGTGGTCTCAACCCACCGAAACGCGCGTAGACCTGGCGTGGACAAGACACTAATGACATCTGTGTCACTTTAACCTTAGAATCAGTGTTTTTGTTGGGATTGGAATAAATGTGGAGTATGTATGAATGTGTAAGTGTGTTTGTTGGTTGATGTGTGATTAGCAGGGTTGTATTTTTCTTGTTTTTCATATATAGTTGAAACTTTAGTAACACTGTGAAGCTCATGGAATTTTGCACTAAAATTTTAAATGAACTGAATTGCAAACTATATTTATGAACTTTTTGTATATACAAGAAATGATTTAAAATAAGTAAAGAAAAAAATATATATATCTTTTGATACACTACAAAAAAGAAAATAAATAAAATATATAAAATGAAAGTATTGTTGTTGCCTTACCTATGTTACGAAGAAGGTAAATAGACTAATTCAATGTAATGAATGTAAGTAGTAATTGACCAAGGGGGAATCTTTGTATGTTCATGTTGTTGTTTCTCTCTCTTTTCCCTGGTCATTAATTTAAATATAGAGAGGGTCCCATTTCTACATGTTATTGCGCCCAAGCTTCCAGCCAGGAGCGAGGGAAATGTCTCCTACAAAATTCCGGCCAGGAGTTGTTGCAGCCTACCACCGCAACATTGTCTCGGCGAGACGCAGTGGATGATACAGTAACTATCGCTGTGGCTGGTAGCGGAGTGTTGCCACCTAATAGTACAGTCACCGATACAGTGTTTCCCCCTTGCTCCACGCTTGACTGTGTGCAACTATTCGAGATGACGGGGATTTGGCTACCAGCTTCCTGCCCTCCTGTTTCATTACCAGCATACTTGTTTTGGATTTTGTTTGCATTGCTTCGTGACTTTAACGGCTGGACTATGCCAGATAAGACTGAGACCGAGGGGGATTCCTTTCCTGGGACTGGAGGCCATTCTTTCTTCGTATATGCACCTCCCCCCTCCCCCGAGCGGCCATTTTCTCTCGTTCTCCTGCACTACACTGGAGTACCGAGCGGAGGGGGCGGAGGACTGAGTCCCAGATCTGGCCAGGGCTAGGAGACTTTCTTTGTTTGGTACCCGGGCGGGTGGGTGGAGGTAGGGTGGACCTCGAATTTGGCCTGTTTTGCCACGGACTGTGCATTGACTCTCCCCAATTGATTGCTTATTGTTGCTCTACCTGATGTTGCTATTGGGGCGGGGAATGCTTATTGGGCCTGCGGAGTTCGTATGCATGTTTAATTGATCCTCCTCCCAGACCTCCTCTTGTGGGAGTTCAGGGACGGATTTCTGTTCCTACTCCCTATGTCATTGGATTATACTCCTTTATTTTTACTTTCTCTTTCGCTTTTTCTTCTTCCTCTTCTCTCTTCTCTCTATATTTCGGGTTTATGGGGCGACAGACACTCTGCTAGGAGGGGGGGCAGGCCATAGCCTCTGCATGTGTGTAGGGTGGGGGGTTAACTTTTAGTTCGAGTTTTTTTTTCTATGGTGCCTTTCTTTGCTCTTTTATGATTTTTCCCTTCTTTCTTTGGCCCGTGCTAGGCATACTGGGGGATGGGTGGCGGTGCATATGCAGATGGGTTGTTGAGGCAGCTGCTTGTGGACTGACTATTTTGTGGCCATCCTCTGGTCGGGACTTGCATGTTGTGAATCGAACTGCCTGGTAATGATGTTTCTTGTCAAGTCCCACCTACATGGACCTTGCTCTTCTTTTTTCATTGTTTAAGTACGGAATACCAAGACCTGATCTTAATAATCTCACAAAAATTTAAAATTAACCTACATTGCTCCTGTGCCTGGGTATCGCGGCGCTTTCCAGTCTGTTCTTGCACCGTAACCATTGCCAAGCCGCATTACCTTGTCGCCGTATTGCATGCACTGGTGCTACACGAGAGTTCGTGGCCGGCCGGATGGTTGTGGGCCCGTATTTGTACTGTTTTTGTGCACAATAAAGGTTTTCAAAAATTAAAAAAAAAAAAATAATAATAATATTGATTAGTATTGTATTTTCAAAATATTTACATAATTAATTAATTGACAGCTTTCACACCATACACACTTATAAACACCACAACACAAACTAAAATGTATTTACTCGTTTAAAAATTTAAATTATTTAATTATAATTAATTAATCATTCATTAATTAATTATTCAATAAAAATGTAATTACTTCACTACATTTTCACTTAAAAATTCCAGTACACAAACCTAAAATTAATTAAACAATTAATATAATAATTAACATAATTATTTATCAATTAACTAATTGAAATTAATTAACTAATAATTATTAAACTATTTATATTAAATTAACACATTAATTAATCAATTATTTTAATATATTTAAATTACTTCCCACCCTATTCCCCTATAAACCCACAACCCGCTACGGACCTATTAACACTAAATTCAACATAAAATACATTATTAACTAATAAAATGCTACAAAATATACTAAATTGACAAACAATACTCATTAAAAACACTAAATTACTTATAATTAATAAAAAATCGATATTTTCGTAAACTATGTTTTTGTAAACAATATTTATTACAACTATATTATTGTTATTGATAATACTTACCTGTCTGTCGATATTCTGGTCAAACTATATTTTTGATATCGATATTTCTTCGGCGATATTAATGTAACTCGATAGTTTCCCGTCGATATTCCCGCTCTACACCGTTCCGGTATATAGGCTGCAGATGGTGCTATTAAATTGTTGATGCATGTCTCTTTCAGAATGTACTGCTGCTGTGACACTACTTCTATTCCAGTATACCATCTGTAGATGGGGATATCAGCTAATTTATGCATATCTTTTGTAGAATGTACTGCTGCCGTCACTTTGCTTCTGTTCCTGTAAATCAGTTGTATTAAACTTCTATCAGTTTCTTTATGTATATCTTTTGTAAATCACTTGTGTTCAAATCTATCAGTTTCTTTATGTGTATCTGTTGTAGAAAGTTCTGCTGCAGTCACACTGCTTCTGTTCCTGTAAATCAGTTGTGTTCAATTCTATCAGTTTCTTTATGTATATCTTCTGTAAATGAGTTGTGCTCAATTCCATCAGTTACTTTATGTATATTTGTAGAATGTACTGCTGCAGTCACTCTGCTTCTGTTCCGGTAAATCAGTTTTATGTATATCTTTTCTAAAATGGAATGCTGCAGTCACTCTGCTTCTGTTCCTGTAAATCAGTTGTGTTCAATTCTATCAGTTTCTTTATGTATATATTTTGTAGAAAGTTCTGCTGCAGTCACTCTGCTTCTGTTCCCCTAAATCAGTTGAGTTCAATTCTATTGGTTTCTTTATGCATATCTTCTGTAAATCAGTTGTGTTCAATTCTATCATTTTCTTTATGTATATCTTCTGTAAATCAGTTTATGTTCAATTCTATCATTTTCTTTATGCTTATCTTTTGTAGAATGTACTGCTGCAGTCACTCTGCTTCTGTTCCTGTAAATCAGTTGTGTTCAATTCTATCAGTTTCTTTATGTATATATTTTGTAGAAAGTTCTGCTGCAGTCACTCTGCTTCTGTTCCCCTAAATCAGTTGAGTTCAATTCTATTGGTTTCTTTATGCATATCTTCTGTAAATCAGTTGTGTTCAATTCTATCATTTTCTTTATGTATATCTTCTGTAAATCAGTTAATGTTCAATTCTATAATTTTCTTTATGCTTATCTTTTGTAAAAAGTTCTGCTGCAGTCACTCTGCTTCTCTTCCTGTAAATCAGTTGTGTGCAATTCTATCAGTTACTTTATGTATATCTTTTTTAGAATGTACTGCTGCAGTCACTCTGCCTCTGTTCCTGTAAATCAGTTGTGTTCAATTCTGTCAGTTTCTTTATGCATATCTTCTGTAAATCAGTTGTGTTCAATTCTATCATTTTCTTTATGTATATCTTCTGTAAATCAGTTTATGTTCAATTCTATCATTTTCTTTATGCTTATCTTTTGTAGAATGTACTGCTGCAGTCACTCTGCTTCTGTTCCTGTAAATCAGTTGTGTTCAATTCTATCAGTTTCTTTATGTATATATTTTGTAGAAAGTTCTGCTGCAATCACTCTGCTTCTGTTCCCCTAAATCAGTTGAGTTCAATTCTATTGGTTTCTTTATGCATATCTTCTGTAAATCAGTTGTGTTCAATTCTATCATTTTCTTTATGTATATCTTCTGTAAATCAGTTTATGTTCAATTCTATCATTTTCTTTATGCTTATCTTTTGTAGAATGTACTGCTGCAGTCACTCTGCTTCTGTTCCTGTAAATCAGTTGTATTCAATTCTATCAGTTTCTTTATGTATATATTTTGTAGAAAGTTCTGCTGCAGTCACTCTGCTTCTGTTCCCCTAAATCAGTTGAGTTCAATTCTATTGGTTTCTTTATGCATATCTTCTGTAAATCAGTTGTGTTCAATTCTATCATTTTCTTTATGTATATCTTCTGTAAATCAGTTTATGTTCAATTCTATCATTTTCTTTATGCTTATCTTTTGTAGAAAGTTCTGCTGCAGTCACTCTGCTTCTCTTCCTGTAAATCAGTTGTGTGCAATTCTATCAGTTACTTTATGTATATCTTTTTTAGAATGTACTGCTGCAGTCACTCTGCCTCTGTTCCTGTAAATCAATTGTGTTCAATTCTATCAGTTTCTTTATGTATATCTTCTGTAAATCAGTTGTGTTCAATTCCATCAGTTACTTTATGTGTATTTGTATAATGTACTGCTGCAGTCACTCTGCTTCTGTTCCTGTAAATCATTTGGGATCAATTCTATCAGTTTCTTTATGTATATCTTCTGTAAATCAGTTGTGTTCAATTCCATCAGTTACTTTATGTGTATTTGTATAATGTACTGCTGCAGTCACACTGCTTCTGTTCCTGTAAATCAGTTGTGCTCAATTCTATCAGTTTCTTTGTGTATATCTGTTGTAGAATGCACTGCTGCAGTCCCTCTGCTTCTGTGCCTGTAAATCAGCTGTGTGCAGTCCTATCAGGTTGTTTCTGTCTTCTATATGTAGAAAGTGCTGCTGCTGTCACAATGCTTCTGTTCACCTGGACAAGTCTAGCACTGATAATATGAATATAGATGCGCTCTGTTTATAGAAGATGCTGGAACGGTAAAAGTCATTAAAGACCTACATCTCATCTTCAATTAATGTTACAAAATGAAGCAGTTAAACAGAAGCATTCAAATGTGAACTATTTGTACTAACTCAATGGGCCGTGGAAAATTAATTTTATTTAGTATAATAATGCTTAACATTCTTACTAAGCAAGATTATTCAGAGTGGAAGTTTAAATGTTATGCATTTGTGTAAAGAAACATTTTTCTTTAGCTTCCTCTGCTAAAGCCATGTGTTTTGAACATTAAAAGATTAAGGGCCCGATGTAGGTAATTCCTATTTACCTACTCTTAAATACCGAATCATACCGATTCGGTATTTAAGAGTAGGCAAATGGGAAGGGGGCAGACGTAGGTAATTCTTATTTTAGAATTACCGAATCAGTAAGATTCGGTATTTACTGATTCGGTAAATACCGAATAGGTATTTCCTATTGATTCCTATGGGCCTTGAAGCCCATAGGAATCAATGGGAAATACCGATTCGGTATTTACCGAATCGGTAAATACCGAATCCTGCAAGGGTGAACGGGGTGTCACTTTGACACCCTGTAGCACCCCAATTCCAGGCTTGTGTGCCATAAGGCACACAGACATGCCCTAAGGGCATGTCTGTGTGTCACATGGCACAGGTGTACATGCACAGATGTGCATGTACCCCTGATTTCAGTATTTTACCACCCAATTGTATTTGGTGATAAAATACCGAATTCTGAAGGCCTGTAGCACTGTAAACAGTGCTACCTACATCTGGGATTTACCGAATCGGTAAAATTACCGATTCGGTATTTTACAGAATCGGTAAATTTACCGATTCTGTAAATTTACTGATTCTGTAAAATAATGGCCCCTACATCTCAATCACCAAGTACTGGTCAGTAACGGCTGAATTCGTTTGTTTCCGACCGGTATTTGGTGACCTACATCGGGCCCTAAATGCATGATTTTTGTTACTATGTCCATCAGAATAGTTGTACAGAACTGTCCACTGTATTTAATGTTATTTCTTGTTACTTTCCTCTGTGCAACTGAATTGTGTGAATTAATAGTCAATGAAAATGATTTACAAATGGATATTATTTACAGTAGATTGGAAGATAAAAGTTTGATTCCTTTGCTGCGAAAGTAATATTCAAGTACACCTCTCTAAGTAATGTCATGCCATGAAATTGTGTGTTTTCTCTGTCTAAAACATTAGTAAAAGAATCTGCAAAACAGTACGTCAGGAGTTTTAAGGATTCCTATTCAGTAATAGGAGAGATAAGCTGCTTATAATTGAGATAGAGCTGATGATTTTTTAATTTGAATAGATACTAGTCTTTAGACTTGTTTGCATTGCAGCATTGTGCATTATTTCTTAAAGGCACTTTGTATTATTTCATTTAATAATGAGCTGGCTTCTGATTTTAACTAACTTTTACTTTCTGTAATGATTTATTTGACTTTTGAAAATATCTACAAACTGAGAACTGGGACAACCCTAGCAATACACATGTTTGCTTTATGGTCTTGCCTGCTTATTTGAACACAGTGTTCTCCCTTTCCCCATGAATTGACCCTCTCTTAATGTCAAGTCAGTTTGAGTGTCAACAGGGTCTATGGCCAAGAAGAGACCAAGCCTAATCAGCCAGACATAAAAGATCACAGGAAGTAGTATTCTTAACTATGGGCCTGATTTAGAGTTGGACTGATGGAATTTCTCAGTTTGAGTTCTCAGTCAGGGCTGCAAACATTTTTCCCCTAAAGTGGTCCTACTTGTCTTTGGAAGCGACGATTGCTGAGAAATCTCTTGTGGAAAATCCACCAATGGCCATCTCTTCTGATGGATTTTGAGATACTGGAAATGTGCACCCAGGTCTCTGTCATATTTTGGGTCATTTATTGGCATAATGAAGACATTTTATTATTTTTCTGTGAAAGTCCACCACCCTCTCTGTGGTGGTCTTTAAGCTTTAGCTCCACCAATAGGGTGTCAGGAGTCCAGGCGCGATGAGGCATTGATATGCAACACCCTTTCTTGAGGAGTTAACTCTGCATGTGGTGGAGGAGTTCCCATCTGTGGGATACCTGCCATTTGCCAAGCTCAAAACCAGCAGCCTTTGTTCTAGTGGTAGCCAGGGTGCATCGGTCAAGTTATTGTCATATTTTATTCAGGCAATATGTTTCCTCCGTGTTTGAATACATCATAATTGTGTTCTTAATGCAAGTATGAAAATCCTGCTCTAAGCAGCTTTGGCGATAGTGATTTTAAAACAAAACTATTCCTTTTTTTATTTTAATAGTATTGATAACTGGAGTAAATACTCAATTCAATTAAACTTGATGGGTGAATAGACATCTGCATGTGCTGTACTTTGAAGCAGCCAATGAGCCTCAAGTGGGAGTAGATCACTCCCCTCAGTAGACATGAGGCTGCTTTTTTGTTGTTGCTGCTTTTAAACTTAGTCTTAGTAGCTGGTTCTTCATTTCAGTGACCCAGTTTGAATTGAACCAAACTCCGCAGGAAACAAGCATATGGTAAAGGCGTCCCTCCCTGGAGTCACCAGTCACCATGACAACCAAATGAGCTTTACTTCAGCTACAGCTATTTACAAATCAAGATGCCTTTATTTCCCAGAAGGCTCTGGCAATGAAAAATATTACCTTGGTTGTAGTTTGATAAGATTATATGCCAGGGAGATTTCCAAACTTCAGCCTAGTATTGACTCGATGCAGGAGGCTGGTAAATTGCATTTGTGAAGGTGACCAGGTACCTCTAACAATGGGAGGAAATCATTAGATCCTTGGGCTAAACATTTAAAGACAAAGTCCATGTAACTGCTTACAAAACCAATCAGGGAACATAATCCTTTCTGATTTATTACAGTGCTGCTAGTTGCTTATCTAGACACTTTGTAAGTGTTAATAAAAATAAGGAAACAGCTTGAGCACTTCAGCCTGTTTGCAGTTGAGTGAAAATACAGCTATCTCTGATTTTATCACAAACACTTACCACCAGAATCTACCTACTGGCAATTGCCAGTGTTAAGTGAGGAAATGAGGTATTAGTAAGTGTGAAATGGGCTAAAAATGATGTGCACGCATGCTCTCCATAGTCCGATATGGTGGTCGAATAAGAATCAGATGCCAGCAGGTTGGGCTAGATGTGTGGTCAGGAAATTAGGCATGTTTATCAATCAGTTGCATGAAACTGCACTCAAGCTCTTTTATAGTGTCTTGCCAATCCAAGGGCAGGAGCAGGCACTGTGCCCATCTAAAAATGTATATGTATGAGTTAAGTGAGACATAATTTGCCTGGGAGCATGAGGGGATGCCGGCTGGCCTTTGAGTGAGTACGCAGCAAGAGCAGCCATGGAGGTACCGGGCCCTAACAATGACTCATTGACTGGGTGCTTGCCTTCACAGCCTGGACCCAGCACTGACAGTTGCTGCAGTGGCTTGACGGGAAGCCGTGGGTGGACTGCTGACTCTGGCCAGGGTGTCCCGGGCCTCGCTGGCTGGGCCTAGCAGGAGAGGGCAGGCTCAATGTCTACCTGACACCATAGGGGCCCGGATCCCAGTGCGGTCCAGCAGCAGGGGGATGAACTGCTGCCGCCTAATCAAAGGTCACCTGCCGCATGGCTCCAGAATGCGGAGATCCCAGGGACAGAAAGATGATACACCAGCAGGGTCAAAATACTGGAGACATCCACTGAAGAACAATAGGGTTGAGCCTGGCAAAACAATACAAGGGTGATAAGTTTGCTGGAACATGTTGAGGGTACAAGTTTTGTTTTTAACTGTTGCTAGATAGAGGCTCTCAATGAGAGCCATACATTACAAAACTTTGCATGTTCTAACAACAGTTGAATACAGTTGTTAATACACTTCAGCCATGTCAACCACTCCTCTACAATATTGGAATGCCATAAAGTATACTGTCTTTTCTCAGCAGTCTTTTTGAATAAGTCTACCTTACTTCTTTTAGTTCTTGTCCTTCAGACCACCATCTCCTTTTGTTGTATACTATGCCACTATCAGCCTGACAGCAGTTCATTGCATCCCTGCATTTCTATAAAAACATTTATCAATTACTTGGCATTTTTCTGTTCTGTGTGTGACTTTGCATTTCTGAAAACATGCACATGCTTCTTTGTAAACCTGCTGATGTGATTTTCATATCATTTCACATTGGTAGGGGGACAGTGTCTTTCCTCTCGCCCGCAGCTAGCTTTACACTATATTATTCCTGTCCGCTTGTTCCAAACTTTCAAGGCTGGCATTTCTGAAGACTAGGCCCCAGATTTCCTAAAAATCAAGTAGAGCAATGCTGCGTGAAAATCTTAAGCACTATGTAGTGAGAACGGTAAAAAGTAGAATTTTTACAAAGACGTGCTATGATGATGCCAATTAAAATCGTAGTGAAAACTTATTACACAAACCAAATCTACTTTTGTCTCAAATAAATTCCTTAATTCTAGAAATAAAGCAAAGGACATAAAAAACTATCCACCTACATCTCTCCTCCCCTATCTATCAAAGAAATTGGAGGCTCATGTTGCCTAGCATCTCAGCTACTTCCTCGAGGACAACAAATTCCTTGACTCACCAGGCAGATTTCCGACCTGGCCACTCAACGGAATCTGTCGTCATCTCTGTTGTGGACGACATGAGAGAAGAGGCTGATAGGGATACCACCCAGACATTGGTCCTCCTGGACTTATCAGCGGCTTTCAACATGGTCAACCATACTCGCTTGATTGTCGAAGCTGAGGGCCTGAAAGGTACTGCCCGAGACTGGTTGAAATACCTCCTCAGAGACCATCCCAGTTGGTCCACCTCTCCCCGTTCTATTCACCTAGGGTCCAACTTAACTGCAGAGTACCTCCCTTTCACCCTACTTGTTCAACATATACATCCTCGGTCTTGTACACCCCCTAAAGAAGCAAAAGATAAGAATGTATAATTACGCTGCTGACATGCAGCTGCTTTTCACTTCTACTGACACACATACAGGGCTGGATGAAGAGTAACCAGTTAAAACTGAATTCAGAAAAAAACAAAATTGTTGTCACTAAAAATAAAATCCATCAGTGAAATCATTGCTATTTGGCCCCTTAGGTGGACTCACCCCTAACAAAGCTGTGAAAAGCCTTGGGGTCCTCTATGATGCCACAGATGGGAGCAGTAATCTCTTCATGCTTCCTCCAACTCTGGAGAATAAGAAAATTCAGGTATTATTTCACCAATGAAGCTATTATTCAAATCTTCATTGCTCTGCTCACTTCCCAGATAGACTACACCAATGCCCTCTATCTGAATCTCCCAGTGGGTCTCAAGCGAGGCTACAGATCAGTGCAGAATCAAGCAGCCAGGCTCGTTTTCTAAATGCCCAGACATTGTCACATCAGTCCAGTGATGAAAAAGCTACACTGGCTCCCAGTGGCGCAGAGGTCCATGTTCAAAACCGGCTGTATCATCTTTAAATCTCTGATTGGCAAAAGTACAACATGCATATCTTCCAAAATCCAGAGACACACACTGAACTGCAATCTAAGTTCTCTCTCCCTGAATTTCCTGACGGAACCAAAATTCAAAAGAAAAAGGACAGGCGGTGCCAGATTTGTGGTGTGTGCCCTCATATATAGAACTCCTTTCCCCCCGAACATCAGATCCATCGCCAAGAATGCAAAGTTCAGGCAGGTGCTAAAAACCATGGGGCATATTATCATGAACAGGCGATAAAATTATCGCCGCTTTTTCGGCAGGAAACTACCGCCAAAGCGGCGATAATGAGCTTGATAATAGGCCCTTGTGAATTCCCATAGAAGTCCATGTTCTGCTGTTAACCTGGGCTGCTATGGGAATTCACAAGGACATATTATCAAGCCCATTATCGCCGCTTTAGTGTCAGTTTTGTGCCGATAATATGCCTCGATGCTCTTTAAATAAGCATATGGTTAACGCCGGGACAGTTTCAGATCATTGTTACCTTAGCGCCAAGGAACCTATTGGTGTACTCATGCTCTATAAATCCCCAGTAACATAACATAACATGTCATGAACCACACTGTTGCAAAAGAATGTTCTATGCAGTGTGATGCTAAGCATTGCTCTGAGAAGCAAAGATAAGAGGACAGGATCTTGCATGACATTTGCATTTGAGGTACACCTTCCAATACACACATGCACGTGATGACCAGGCGCAAGGTGTATCTCACGATTTCCCAGATGCCAAGTGAGCGGTTAATTCCAACCCGTGCATAATCCCTTTGAATTCCAAGTTGTAATAGTTATTGGATGTGTTAAATAACTCAACAATCGTTACATTTCGGCAGGTCAAACCTCTCAAAATTTAACAGGGGAAAACCATACGGTATTACTGTACCATGCGGATTTTAGTGCATTAAACACAGAAATTTGCACTTTATTACCCAACTTGTAATAGGGGGCATATATCACACTCGATAATGAAGGTACCTGTATTAGGGTTAATTACCATGTGCGATAAATATCACCTAAACTCGTAATGCAACTTTTCAGCGCAAAGTATTTTTTGCATGTGAAGGTTGATTCCCTGCCGTGTTCTCTTTGTGGGCCCTTGTATCTCTGCTTTGCCTCAGGCCTGCACTGCACAAGATGCGTACGCTTGTCATGGATGCTACTCCACATGCCACCGCTTACTTCATCAAACCCTGGCACATCACATGTACAAACTGAAAGGAAAGGCCTGAACAGTGACAAAGAACTGCATGCAAGTAGAAACGAGTGTGGAAGAAATAATTTAAACAGCCTCGTCTGCTGGTGCGATTTTTCTGGTTGGATCAGAGCCTACAGGAAGCTCAAAGCTATTTCCCATGTAAATAATACTTTTTTGTGTGAAAACCTCGATTCTTCAACTTCTATCCCACTTGTCAATCCTGCAAAGGCATTCAGGAGCAGGGCCCTTCGGCGAAGAAGGCTCCCAGTGGAAGGACAGATGCTCCATTAGTCCGTCTTCTCTGCTTCTGAAGGTCAGTTGTTTATATTACCCAGTCTCACAATCAGTCCTGCTCTGACACTCTGTCAATCATCCAGACTTCTCCGAAAGAGGATCTCCCCAAAGAGCCACTCTCTCGAAAATACCAGTAATGATAGGTGCACCACAAAATCTATTGATTTCTTGGGGGGAAAAACATGTGGAAATACAGTGTGATGTTGATATTCCACACAAACACTAGCCCACCCTAGAGTTATAGAGATGCATTTTTCACAGTTAAAGCACCCAGAGTACATTTAAAGAATTGTCTCTCTATATAGGATTTATATGTAGTTAATTGGCGTTAAACTTTACACTTGATACAATAATAAAATCATGAACTAATCTATTCATTTTTCTCATTGTTTCTTTTTTTCTGCTAAAACACTTATTTTTCATTTTCAGTTTTCCATGAATGTTTCTCTTGAGGCAAACAGCTTTTTAGACATGACAAGCAGTTTTAACCCACATACATTTCTAAGCGCTATGTTGCGGAACAACATATCTTCTCCTAAATAAATGTAATGAATCAATTACTTTCCGGTAATCTTGATTACCGGTAAGTAATTGGGCCATTACCTCCTCAAACCATTTTCTTGAACCACAGCTACTATATGATGATCCACCAGAGCTATTAAGCACAACCTGATTAGTATAATAACAAACTCCTGCGTAATGCAAAGTCTAACCCCTTGCATGCGGTGCAAATTTTCGCTCTGTGCGGACATTTTAATTAGTGGGTGGGATTCAGACTGCCGGGGGCCGTCCTCGCAGATGCCCACCGTGACTCATGACGGCGTGTCATGAGCATGCAAGGGGTTAATGCAAAAGGTAGGAAATAGAGGTGCTCAGAGTATAGCATCCGCCAATATTCTGGGACCTAGGGGCAGATGTATCAAGATTCCATTTTGCGATTTCTAAATAGCGATTTTTAAGGAATCGCTATTTAGAAATCGCAAAATGGGATGTATGTAAAAAATCGCTATTTTTTTGCGATTTCTTAATCTTCCATATTTGCGAATTCGCGATTTGCGAATTCGCAATTAAGGAATCATTTCCCATTCATTCCTATGGGCCAGGAGGCCCATAGGAATGATTGTGAAATGAATCTCAATTTGCGATTCGCAATTTGCTAATCGCAAATTGAGAATAATTTCAAGGGTGCAGGGGTGTCTCAAGGACACCCTGCTGCACCCCTGAAATGTACATGTGTGTGCATATGGTGCACATACATGCCCTATGGGCATGTGAGTGCGTCACATGCCACCTTCAAAAATGCCAAATTGTGCATTTTTAAAAGAATTCGCAAATTAACATCAACTACAAGTTGGTGTTAATTTGCGATTTCTTAACCAAAATTCGCAATTGAAAAATGCTACATACAAAGCATTTAAGGAATCGCAAAATTGTGATTCCTTAAATGTTATGGCAAAATAAGGAATCGCAAATTTTTGCGATTCCTTAATTTGCGAATGTTTGATGAATGCCAAAACATGCAAATAGACCGTTTGCTATTCGCAAAGGCCAAAATTCTGCGATTTTCGGCCTTTGCTATTCGCAAACGGCTTGATACATCTAGGTCCAAAATCCAAGAATTCAACATTTCCCACATCCAACACTTATAATGAGAAACAAGGGTAGATGATGTAACCCAAGTAGCAGCTTTGCATATATTCAAAACAGAAGCCGCACAAGCCTCAGCCTAGGAAGCAGGCATTTTCCGGGTAGACCTACCATGTATTTTACCAGTGAGGCGGTGTCCTGTAAATCATAAACAATGCAAATGATCATTCAAATACATCTTCTTAAGGTTTGAGTAAAGTATGTTGTCCTGGATAAAAACACTAAAATTTACAAACGTTTTCAAACTGTATTTAGCTTTGTGGCCTGGACAAATACATATTCACAGCCTTTAATACATCCAAAGTATGTAGAGTCTCTCATTCAGTAGTAGAAGTAGGCTCAAGGAAAAACAGAAAGCAAAATATTTATTGTCCTGATGAGAAGAAGACATTACTTTAGGACAGAAACCAGGCTTAATTTAGGAATGTATGTATCTGGAAAGATTGTTAAATAAGAGGACTTAAAAGACAAAGGAATCAATTCTCCACTTCTACATGCTGAAGTTATAGCGACCAAAAGGCATACTTTCAAAAAAAGAAGCTTCAAGTCTACCACTTCCAAAGGCTTCAAGGGAAGGGATTTTAAGGGTCTGAGAACCTGTCAGGGTTTCTGCCACAGCTCACCTCTCTTGACTATCACAATATACCTGCATGACTCATATCATTCCTCCCAACACTTAAGAATGAACAAACGTCTTGTGCCCTGACTTTTGACCATATTACATGCTGTTGGTAATAGGTAGCTGCAGCTGGTGTTCCCCAGTTTGGTTGAAAAGACTTAATAGCTTTTACAAATGTTGTACCATGCACATGCAAGTTCATGTTTCAGGTGCCAAGGAAACATCCATGAAATCCACCACAATAAGTATCAAGCAACCAGCATAAATTACCTCAATGTGAACCTTCCAGAAGACAGCCCTCCTCAAATGAATCCCCTGTACCTGTTACCTGCTTTAATTAATTAGAATACGAACTTTGTGAACATTCTAAAACACTTTCTGGAAAACAGCCTCATCAAATTAATCATCTGCACCTGTTCCTTGCTATAAGCAATTTGACAGCGACCTTTGTGAACATTCTAAAACACCTTCTAGAAGGCAGTCTCATCAAATTAATCATCTGCACCTGTTCCTTGCTGTAAGCAATTAGAATGCGACCTTTGTGAACATTCTAAAACACCCTCCAGAAGTCAGCCTCATCCAGTTAATTATCCATACCTGTTCCGTGTTACAAACAATGGAATGTGACCTTTATGAATGTTCTAAAGCAGTCCTATTTAAAGACCTTCCACACTGCACCCCTTCACTTAGCCTCTTTGCTTGCAACTTACCGGTTTTCCGGCTTCCAGGACTCTGTTTTGCCAGCTCTCTTGTTCCTTTTATTTTGACCTCACCGTAAAGGTCATCCCGCATCAGTCCCACGCCTGGATGGAAACACAAGAAGAATAGGAGAGACGCATTAACAGATTTGATTTTCCTCCGCACTGAGCTCAGTCACAACATCATGCTTGTAAACAAGGCAACCAGTGTTTTTGTTCAACTTGTACTTTCTGTTTGCAAGACTCTGCCAGAAATTACTTGGGTTAGGCTAGCCCAGTCCAAATAAAATTGTAAGTTTGATGCCGGTATAATACTCACTAGAGTTTTGAAACTTTGATGAAGGTGCCGCTATGGACTATCTAAAAACTACTGACAACAAAACTAAAGGTTGGTTGAGATATAAAAGCTTTTGTGAGGTGATACCTTAAAGGCTATAGCTAATACTAACCTAAAGCCTTGTTATTTGTTTGTTTATAGATAACATATCTGCTGGTACCATTCATCAGACTGGTTAATTCCTGCTTCAGTGTTGCAGTTGAGTAGATGAGCCACAGCATCTTATGACTCCACATGCTTTCTCTATCCCAATGACTGTCCCCTTGGGATTTGCCACTGGAGCAGTGTCTTCTTCTGTACACCGAGGGTAAGTCTCAAGGGGATTGGGGAACTTACGTCGCTGCCCCATTGGAATCACCTGGGATCCTTGTCGGTGGCTTTTGACAGAACCAAAGGAAGGTCCCAAGAAGGGTAAATCGACTTAAGAGTTGGCCTCATCAAACAAGAACTCTCCAGCAGTCTTTAACCCAGAAATCCATCACAGAAGGACCCCACAGTACATTAACTGCCCAACAGCTAGACCCTTGTGAAAAACATCCTGTAAAAATTGAAGGATCCATCTAAGATTCACAAGCAGTAGGGTTTAGGAATGTGTTCATATACCTTATAGAGAAAGAGGACCAAAGATGATCATAGAATTTTCTAGTGGCTAACCTGCTTGAATGCTGTACAGAATAAGCTATAGGCTATAGGTGGAGAAAGCCCCAGGCATGCTGACAATCCCATTCTCCTGCATTAGGTGAGGGGAAGCAGTGGAAATCAAAGGGACACTATTCTACCAGAAGGCTCCATTCTGGAATGCTCGCCGCCTTTTTCAATAAAGAACACCTCCCCATCCCTGGCCAAAAAGGGGTTACCAGCATACAATACAATACAATTTAGAAATTGCAGAGCTGCTTCTGAAAGTAAACTGTCCAGTAAAACAAGCGCCAAAATTGAATATTTGAAGATTCTTTTTAAAAATAGCTTGAGAAGGGGTCAAATGCAAATTGAGTGGAAGAGAAATCCGGAGTTTGTATGTAAGGAAAACAAACGATCTTTCCCATGTTCTAGCTTTATGTACCCTGGCAATTTGTAGCAGTTTGGAATTATTCGTTCTCAGAGTTCTGGCCTGGTGTAAAAGGTTTAAATCTCTTCCTTATTTAGTGGCATATCATCAAGGGCAGTATTGCCGCTTTAGCTGCACTTTTTTCTGCTAAAGAGGCGATTATTTTAACGCCCTATCAGCATGGATGTGCTAGCGCGTGTTTCCATGCCTTTTCGCCAATTCCCTGAACTCCCAGCTGTGCATCTCTAATGAGTTTCAAAGTGGGCGTTTCTCCCCCAAATAACGTGAGAAAAGTCACTAACAGACATTTCCTCTATCAGCCAGCTGCTCGCTAACCTGCGTAGCGATAAGGAAAGTAGTGCTAACCGCGGTTATCAAAACTTTCCTTACGCCTGCTTTCAGTCTGACTTAGCCATTATATTGAATGGAAGGTGGATATAATGGCTAAATCTGCCCTCCCCTATCATCAAGCTATCGCCAAACGTTGTGCGATTATAGCTGGATTCCCAGCAATAATCGCACATTTGACAGCTTGCGCATGGAATTTTATCGCTTTGGAGATAAGCGTTGCTGATATCACTACTTTCCTAACGTCTGCTTTCTGTCTGACTTAGCCATTATATCCAATGGAAGGTGGATACAATGGCTAAGGGGCATATCATCAAGGACAGTATCGCCGATTTAGTGGCACTTTTTGCCGCTAAAGCAGCGATAATTTTAAGGCCCTATCAGCATGGACACTTTATCGTGTGTTTCCATGCCTTTTTGCCATTTCCCTGAACGCCCATCTGTGCATCTCTAATGAGATGCATAGTGGGCGTTCCTTACCCAAATAACGTGAGAAATGTCGCTAACCGACATTTCTCCTACCGGCAAGCTGCTCGATAACCTGCGTAGCGATAAGAAAAGTAGTGCTAACCGGGGTTATCAACACTTTCCTTACGCCTGCTTTCAGTCTGACTTAGCCATTATATTGAATGGAAGGTGGATATAATGGCTAAATCTGCCCTCCCCTATCATCAAGCTATCGCCAAACGTTGTGCGATTATAGCTGGATTCCCAGCAATAATCGCACATTTGACAGCTTGCGCATGGAATTTTTTCGCTTTGGAGATAAGCGTTGCTGATAGCGCGCTATCTCAGCGATAAAATCCTGTGAATCGCAGCGATAATTATTCTCACGCTAAGCGGGCTTAGCGATAATTATCGCTGGCCCTTGCTGATATGCCCCTTAGTCTGTCCTGCCCTATCATCAAGCTATCGCCAAACGTTGTGCGATTATAGTTGGATTCCCAGAGATAATCGCACATTTGACAGCTTGTGCATGGAATTATATCGCTTTGGAGATAAGCGTTGCTGATAGCACGCTATCTCAGCGATAAAATCCTGTGAATGCCAGCGATAATTATTCTCACGATAAGCAGGCTTAGCGATAATTATCGCTGGCCCTTGCTGATATGCCCCTTAGTCTGCCCTCCCCTATCATCAAGCTATCGTCAAACGTTGTGCGATTATAGCTGGATTCCCAGAGATAATTGCACATTTCACAGCTTGCGCATGTAATTTTATCACTTTGGAGGTAAGCGCTGCTGATAGCGCGCCTTCTCAGCGATAAAATCCTGCGATAGCCGGCGATAATTATCCTCGCGCTAAGCGCGCTTAGAGATAATTGTCGCCGGCCCTTGCTGATATGCCCCTTAGAGAGGTATTTTCTGCTCAAACGCTCTACAGGCAAAGTTGGTGCCTTAAACTGAATGCACTTATATTTAGGTAGCCAATGCAATTGTCGCAAATAATGTGATTGTCAAATAAGAATTTTCAAATTTAATTGAGAATCTTAATTTTGAACAATCTGTTTGTGCTGGATCAGATAAGTCGGAAGGCCTAAAGAGAGACTGTTCACATACTCAAGTCTAGAGTTTATCATAGTGTGAACAATAGTCTTTCAAGTGTGTTCTGGGACCATGCAAAACATTCTATTTAAAGATTTGAGCATTGAAAAACAACAAGAGGAATTGCCTTAATTTGAGGTTAAAAAAAAAGATTAGTATAAAATTTGACACCTACATTTCTTACTGTTGCGGTGAGCGTCGGGGGAGATCAAAGCTCGGCTGGACACAAATTGATAGAATCTTAAAAGCATTTTGTCCCAAACAAACATTCTCTGTTTTATCAAAATTAAATTTGAGACAATTCCTGCCCATCCAGTAAACCACTAACTTTAGACACTATTTAAATGAAATCAGCGCCTCCCCTTTAAACTCCTAAAAAGACAGGAGAAGTTGAGTATTGCCAGCATGAGAGAATATCACAAGCCCCACATTTGTTTAAGTATAACTTTTCCCACAAGTGGGATGGATATGCCCAGACTTGGGTCCCTTGCTCACTTTGCCACTGGATTCAAGCTAGCCTGGCTGATAAAGGGTAATACCCAGAAACCGGTCCCAGGATGCTTTTTTCCGGTCCAGGTAGGACCTGGCTTGGCAGTTTGGGCTGGACTGTTCCCACGAGGCACAGGGTCAAGACTGATTTGCCTATAGCCGGGTCCAAACAGGGGTGGTGTAGTGAGCAGAAGAACAATGGATTTAACCCAGATCTCTTGACTGGGGGTGAATGTATGATTTAGTCTGCATTCCGTCCATCATTTGTTACCACTATTTAACGAGACTCACCAACTGTTCCAGGTATATAATAAAAAGAGTGAGACTCATTGCGGAGCCTTGTGGGACTCTATATCGTAGAGGTTTTGGAGTGGATGCACACGTGGAAGATAAACAGTCTACGTCCTCTCTTTGAAAAATGATTTCAGCCAAGTGAAGGTGTAACCTTTCTGAGCCTATTTAATAGAATTGAATGAGAGACCCTATTAAAAGTGGATGTTAAGTCGAATAGGACCACCATCGCAGAGTAATTCTGGTCAAGATTGTCTGTATTAATCTCTGTGACTTCTAATGAGGAAGATTAATTACTTAAAACTAAAATCCAACCTGAGAGTCATGCAAAATAAGATTGGATTCCTGAGTTAGTTGTTTATTAACTAACTTCTCTTGCATTTTTGCCACGGCCAGCAAAAGTGATACTGGTCTGAAATTGCTTAGAATATTTGGATCAGCATTTGGCTCCTTTAATAATGGAAACAGAAGAGTCTGTTTCCAACTCTTGCGAACCATTGCAGACTCCAAAGAATTATTAATGATCTTATTCAGGATAGGATTCACAGACATGGAGAGTAACTTTAAGATGTTAGAAGGCATTGACCTAAAGGGGATCCAGATTTGTACTTGGAGAGTAACTTTAAGATGTTAGAAGGCATTGATCTAAAGGGGGTCCAGATTTGTACTTGGAAAGTTTTTTGCTGAATCCTCAAAAGATATTCTATGTATAAACTGATAACAGAGAACCAGAAGGCAAGCTTGAGCCATCAAGATTATCTATCGGGGTTTGACTTAAAAACTGAGCATATGTTATTTACATTTACTGAAAAAAGAAATTTGAACGTTTGTCACATAGTTTTGGCAAAAGGAGTACGGTTATTCTCACGGGCAGTGGGAAAGAGAAAACAGCTAATGATTTTAATTAGCCACTTTCTAACTGTTTTCAATTGAAACCTTCTAAAGCAGCTTTAAATTGCTTGGCTGCATTACAATTCAAATCATTTTCATGTAGATTAAAATCACCTAATACTATAAAATTAGAATATTGAAGCAACAGTAATGGCTACTACATCAGCAAGTTGTTGAAAGGAATCAATATGGCAATCTGGAGGCCTATAAATTAGGGCACCAGACAGAGAACGAGAAGGTGCCAAGTTAATTGAAAAGGACAGTCCTTCAACGTTACCAATATCAGTCAATTTTGAAATTGAACATGAAAAAACTAATCTACGTTGCTTCTACTCTAATTCCCATTTCACCCTCCCAGTTTATATGTTGAATTAGAAAACCCGGGGGGGGGGGGCAGCTAGTGCAATATCAGATTTAGATGTATCCTTCACTCAAGTTTCTGTAAGGCACAAGAAGTCCCATCTATCTTCAAGAAGGAAATTAAAAATATCTAAGGCATGTTTGGGAAGGGATTTGTAGATAATGAGGCAAGCAGAGAAATAAGCAACCTTAGAAGCATCACAGTGAAAAGCATTCATTGTTGGAAAATTAACTATAGTGCTACGAGACACATGCAGACTGTGGTTAGAGGAACCACATGTGAAATTACAAGAGGGACACACATACATATGTCAGTCACTCTAATTCAAATTAAAATTAAATTGAGAGTCACATGGTATACTTTGTAGTTGAATCAGTTCTTCCATTCAAAATACCTGAGAAGGGAAGTCCTGTCTTAACCCAGTGGCAGCATGGCTGGCGGTGGATGCGATCTCGACGTGGATGGGCACAGATGGGCTTGGCGCGCCAGTGGCGCACCTACAGCGGGTGTCCGCTGCATGCCCCCAGCATGGCCCCGTTTATATGCCCAAAAATGAAGCTCCAACGTGGAGCTAAATTCAAACCACTAGAGCACTAATAAACCAAAATGCTGCCTCTGTGATGAAATCTACAGCAGTGAGGTGAAACAACTACTCGTACAAGATAAAAAATGTAAACACAGTAGTTCAACACTACTCTCCCCCTAATGGCAGCTTTACAAATACAGGAAAAGAATACAAATTATCACCTTTAAAAAACTTTCAAATTACAGCAGAGTTCACAGCATGGCCCCATATATAAACCCAAAACGAAGCTCTGAAGGAGACCTAGTTTCAAACCACTAGAGCGCAATTACATCAAAATGGTGCCTCTGTTGTGGAATTTACAAAGAGTGAGGTAAAACAACGATTTCCCATTATTAAAAAATGTAAAAAATTGTAGTGAAGTACTCCTCTCCCCCAATACAGTGGTCTTCAAACTTTTCATGCGGAGCTCCCAGTATTAAAAAAAAGAACATTCGGGGCCCCCATAATGTTTCACAATTATTCTATTACAATTGCAATGTTTAAATATGTTTAGATGTATTTAAACATTACTTTTATGTTAAATCTTTTAAAAATGCATTCAAATACATGATTGCCAAACATGCTATTCTTGTTAGCTAGGCCTTACTAATGTGCCAAAGTATCCACAGTATCTGAAATGGTGGGTGATGACGTTGGAGAAATATTTGGAGTCCCTTGCCTTTTGACACATACTCCCAGCCAGATATAAATGACAAAGGATGTTAGTAATGGCCCATTACAGAGTGGCTAACTCCTTAAAATGTGTTTTCAGCTTAAAACAAAGCAGTGCTATCAGTATCATGCTTTTTTTGTCCAGAGCCTGGCACCCCTCAGCCCCCGGGATCCTTTAAGGCCCACTATGGAGGCCCGCCCCACAGTTTGAAGACCCCGGCCAAAATTGCAGCTTTACATTGTTTTCACTCAAAAAACTTTCAAATTAGCAGTAGATACAGCCACTGCTCATCTACAGTATGGCCCCATTTATATGCCCGAAATGAACCTTCTGGCATAAAGCTAGATTCCAACCTCTAGAGCACACCTAAACAAAAATGGCACCTCTGAGGTGAAATCCACAAAGAGTGAGCTAAAATAACAATTTCTCCTAGATTAACAGTTTAAAAACAAACAGTTGTGCAACACTCCGTTCCCCCTAAATTATAGTTACTTGAAATAACTCATTATTATGAACCCCAACTTACCCCAATATAGGCCTAGCTCGTTACACAACCTTTCACCTACATCTGTCCTACTATTTTTTTTACTTAACGGGTTTGGCGCTGACCTTTTACCTAGTTAGTTACTACATGACTGTTGTGTGGTTTTCTCCGAAAACTAGCCTCAATTATTATGGATGAGGATTATCAGTATTTTATTAATTTATAAAACTTATATAGCGCACAAATACCGATTGGTGTCTCGGCGCTGATACCTACAATTGCAGAGAGGATCCTTGTCAGTGTTACTGATTGAAAAGCCAAGTTTTCACCTGTTTCCTAAATATTAACAAGGAAGGGCTGAGTTTGATTTGATCAGGTAGTGAGTTCCATAATTTGGACGCTGCAACTACAAAACGTCTATCTCCCCACGTATCTTTTTTTGTCCGTCTAATTTGGAGAAGCTGGGATGAGTAGGACCGTAATTTTCGGTTATGCGTATATACACACAAGGCCTTTTTTAAGAACTCTGGTCCTATGTCGTTCATAGCTTTGTACGTGATACACAAGGCCTTGAACTTCGTGCGACTTCTCACCGGCAACCAGTGAAGTTGACGAATAACAGGTGAGATGGAAGAAAACTTAGGGGTACTGGTCAGAATTCTTGCAGCTGCGTTTTGAACCAGCTGTAGTTTGTTAAAAACTTGCTCTTCAGCGTTCAGCAGCAGTCCATTACAATAGTCCACTTTGGACAATACCAAAGAGGACATAAGGGTTTTACCCGCCGTAGAAGGGAGAAACTGTAACAGTTTCTTCACCATTCTCAGCGTGTAGAAAGAGGCTGAGACTACTGCGTTAGCATGACTGGTAAATGCTAACTTGTTGTCAAATAGAACCCCCAAGTTTCTAACCTTGGGAACTGGTGTTGGCGGGATGCCCAAATCGGAAGACCACCATACTGGGGACCAAGACGGGGTCAGTTCACCAAATATCATGACCTCCGTCTTGTCCGAATTTAACTTTAAGCAGTTCTGATCCATCCACAGACTGATAACTCTCATACCCTCCTGGAAATTCGCAGCCACTGCTCCTCCATTTTTATATATCGCCAGGACCAACTGGGTGTCATCGGAGTATGAAGTCAACCCAATCCCATATGATTTAATGACCCTCGCCAAGTCCGACACGTAGATGTTAAAAAGTGTCGGACTTAGCGAGGATACCTGGGGGACTCCACGTGGCAGAGAGAAAACGGGCGAGTAAAAACTCCCCATCTTCACTGACTGCTCTCTGTCAGCAAAGAACGAGGCCAGAGGTGCCTTGGCTTTGCCCTGAATGCCTATGGCAAAGACAAGGTCGATCAGGATGGTATGATCGACCGTGTCGAAAGCTAAAGATAGGTCTAATAATATCAGGACCGCCGCGCCACCTTGATCCATGATCATTCTGACCTCCTCCGCCGCCTTTATCAGAGCAGTCTCTGTCCCATGGCCCTTCCTGAACCCAAACTGGGTGTTGTCCAGTATGTCATGATGGTCGATGTAATTGGCCAGCTGGATGTTCATTGCCTTTTCAAATATTTTAGATGGATACGGGAGAGAGGCAATGGGGCGATACCTTTTGGGCTCTGATGGATTGAGGTTTGGTTTTTTAATAAAGGTTTTACAATGGCTTTTTTCCAGATTGAAGGATAATCCCCCGTTTGAAACATGGAATTACAGATGTTAGTAAGCACTGGAGCTATCGAGTTGGATACAGATTTAAGAACTGTTGGTGGGCACGGATCCTGAGGTGATCCTGATTTGACAGTGTTCATGAGTTCTCCTATACAGAGTTGAGATAGCGGACTAAATTCCTCCAGAGTGGAGTTGGGGAATATAACACCATTATTCAGGCCGGATGGCTCAGTGACAGTTTTATTGGAGAAATTGTTAAAAATATCTTTAATTTTTGCCATAAGAAGTCCGCAACATTGTTACAGAAGGTTTGGGAAGTCAAAAGTAGTGACAGATGCAGGTGGATTGGCAAGTTTTGATACCGCTTGATACAATTGCTTGCTCGAGTTTTGGGATGACTCTATTTGTTTTCTATAGAATTTACATTTTTCTATAGTTATAAGCTTCCTGTAACTTGACAGAGCTTGTTTGTAAGTGTCTCTGTCGTTGTTGTCGTATTTAGTGCGCCAACGTCTCTCTAAATTACGGCATCGCTGTCTTTCTAATCTTAGGGGTTCCGAGAACCAAGGGGCAGAAGGTTTTATGCGATTGGGCCGCAAGTTTTTAACAGGTGCTAACAGGTCAAAGGCGTTATTCAGCCATTGACCATAGTCTTTAGAGGCTATGTACGGATCTGCTGTGTTTAGTGGTCTCGTAGCTTCCAAGGTAGTTTGAAGTAAAGTAGAATCAATATTCTTCCAGTCACGACAAAGGACCCGGGGACCGTTGGGAGGGTGTAAGTTTTTGTTTTTCGCAATTAGAATGGTAAATTTCACAGCTGAGTGATCCGACCATGTAAGCGGAATTACTGTTGGGGAAGTGATATAAGAATTATTTGTAAATAGGCCATCAAAAGTGTGGCCTGCTCTATGGGTGGAAGTGGAAACGCGTTGTATTAGACCAGCAGCCAGGAAGTCGGCAATGAGTGTTTGCGAGTCTTTGTTTTTAGGATTTTCTAAATGGAAATTAAAATCTCCCAAAATAGTATAATCCGAATTGGCTGCTACCGGTTCTAATAAAAAATTAATGGATTTCAGGAAAAGTGTGCGTGTGGCAGGAGGTCGATAGAGCAGAGTCCCCTTAAAAGTTTGTGTGGGAGAAAGTGTGATGGTAAAACACAAGGCTTCAGCGGATGTACAATCTAATGATTCTGTCTTTATTGCTAAATTGGCTCGGTGAATTATTGTTAATCCGCCTCCCCTTTTTTCGGATGATCTTTCCTGTCTGATAGCGTGATAGCCATTTGGTGTGGCTATACTGAAGGCAGGGCCAGATGCTAGATCTGCCCAGGTTTCCGTTACAAACAGGATATTTATATTTCGGTTGGAAATTAGTTCCGCAACGTGTTCTCTGTGTTTTATAAGGGAGCGCGCATTAATAAGTACACATGTTATGTGTTTAACATCATTCCCGGGGGCCAGAAGTGATGATGGATGTACGTAGGATAATGTAAGCTTAAATTGGCAGTTTGGACATGAGGACGAGAGCAGATTACTAACGGAGTCTGTATCAAAATGAGTGCAACCTAAGGAATTTATTTTGTTTCCTATGTCCCTGAGTTGTGCCCTAGTGTATGTGATTAACTTACTAATACGGCCGGGTCTTCGGGGACCAGGGGGTACGGCTCTCCGCGCAATCCCAGCGCAGACTGGCGCAGACTGGCACCCCTTTGGCGCGGCTTCGGCGCGCTGACGGCGCTCCGGCTGCGCTCGTCCGCTGCGCTTCCTAATGCTCATTTTATATAGCGAAGCTCCGCCCCCAACTAGAATGCTAACTCCGTTCCATTCACGGCGGGAGCCGGCCCTGAGGCACAATGTAGCTCTGCCCTGCCCTCCACAACTAACTATCATAGTAGGATTACCATCTTCTGCATATTAACTCTATATAAGGGTCACCTCTATCGTCATCCTTTCCCAACATGCCCACAGTACACTTCTAGGTAGAACCTTTGAGGGTACCTTTCGAATATAAAAGTAATACATCTTCACTGGGAAAACCAGAGGAGAAAAACTTCCATGCTGACACACTGAGGCTGAGGTTCCTGCACGCAGACACTCCAGCATGCAGTGATCTGACATCCCTCGCGGGGTACCCATCTTGAGTCAAAGACGGGGTCCTTCGCTCTCCCACATCAGGTAATGGGGTTGCCTATAACCTAAAAGGATTCTTGGCTATACACCTAAATACATACTAGGTACATCTAGTTAGGGTTGGCATTGCAGGAATACGCTTTTTTATTAAGTATCTAGATGCCAGCATATGTTCATTGTTTTATCACTATGGTAGAATTCTACCTTTCCTTTACTCTATTGGTGCACATAACCGTATATATCTCTTTATGTCTAATGGTTGTTGTAGCACATATATTTTATACTAAATTGATGCTGGTTCAATAAATACTTATTGAAAAGGTCCCCACCGTTTGTTCTGTGCATCTCTCTGAGAAAAAGTAAGCACGAGTGACTGAGCAAAAAATACTGTACTGTTTCCACAATCCCTGAGGGGGTCAGGGTTATCATGTTTGATAGTTGCCAGAAACTATTCACTCCTTGGTAAGAGGGGCTCACAGTGGCACTGTGAGCAAGCTGGTCTACAGACTAACATTTCATTTGGGGGTGTCTGGAATCAGTCTGGACACCAATTCCTTGGTTGTCTAATCGCGCATATCCTATATAGATTTGTAAGAAACCGGATAGTCATGCAGGGTCTATCGCTTTTCTCTCGACATAAATTGCCAGGTTTTAACAGTCCCCTCTTTTTTAGGTCTCACCTACGCAGCACGCATGCACTGCATAGGAGGAGACCTTTAGGATTCGATTTCGTTTTCGGTCCCAAAACTTGCAGCCATTGCATTGCTTTCAAAGGCAACGCGTGCACGTTTGACGATTCCCTTGCGGGAGCGAGCTTTGAAACAATCTGTTTGTAATTAACAAATGGTTCCTGCTTGCTCCAGCAAGGGAAACAGGCGCAGGCACCCTCCTCTCTCTCCCCTCCCCATGCTGCCTCCTTCTCGCCAAACTTTTTTTACTTTCAGTGTGAGGTGCACAAGCTTGTTTTCTCTTATGGATGAACCACACCCATTAGTTTCTGGTGAGAAGCAGCATATTAAATGCGACTCTGACACCGCTGTTTGATGAGCTCTGCTGTGACCTTTGTGTAGCCTTTGATCTTACTCCAGTGGCGGTGGTGCCTTGTGACTGACTAGTTTGTAAAGTCCATTTTCGTGCGGTCTCAGTTTTCCTTGACACACTGAGGCCAATGACTAGTTGTGCCCGGGTTTGCAGTTAACCTCCTGTCGAGCTGGAGCTCTTGCCGCGCTGCTTCTGATCGGAACTGTCGGCCAGATTGGGAGAACCGGGTGTTTTAAGGGTGATTAACCAGGGCTGCTGGAGGAGTCCAGGAGATACCTTTCAGCCCTGGGGGCACACTTGAGCCGCAGAAACGTGTCTCCTGCTCGATGCCCAGTGCCAGATGGGAATTGAGGAGATGGCGCTAGTGCCTAGATCTGCCCTCGGTTCGAATCCGAGCCTCATGGTCCGGACATAACATTGTGTTATTCTGGACAAATTGCTTCATCTCACGGTTCTAAAATAAACGTGAACTGTAAGGCAATTGTGTAGTTAACACATACTGTGTACCATCATGGTCTCCCACCACCGTGCTTGTTGTACAGCGCTCCGCTGCGACCCAGCTCGGTTGTCTCCACACATACCATATACGTGCATTCATTAATATCAGACGTTCCTGCAAATATCCACAATTAAACTTTTCCTAGAGGCTTGTGCTACGGGCCAGAACATAATTATTTACCTTTATTTTCGTTGTGCCAGCGGTTGGTCCCAACCATGATCTGGTTTTTTTTGGTGTGATGTTGAAAGATGTGCTGGTGACGCATATGGTAAAGCGGATGGTGTACTAAATGGTGCAGTAGTGAGTATGTTGTGGTATTCGCTCCTGTAGCAGAGAGAGAGTTGTGATGGTGTGGCATGCAGATATATTTTGTGCTGTGTGGCTTAACACATTGTGCTGGATGAAGGCATAATGAGATTTTTTAGTAAAATTCACTCAAACTACACTGGCCTTCGTACATGAACCAGGAGTTTTGTACTGGTATATTCTTCTTTATAGTCTTGCCCCCACCCACACACCTTCTTGTGCAAGCAGATAGAGCACTCCCTTCTGCATTGTTGTGCTTGTCATCCTGCCTCTTTGTGGTCCCAGTGACTGAACACCGGGGGTGACATCCACAAGGCTGTCACCATGACTCAGTCACACATCTTTGTCTGCCATGTTCAAGCCTCGCCATGGTGTTGGCTGAAGGACACCTGATGCTCCCTTGTCTCACCGCAGCATTTGCCCTTCGTTGACCAGAGACCATTGTAGGAGTAAAGCATGTGGATGGAGGAGCTTGTCGGGGATTCTGCAGGCATGTTCCTGGATAGCCCTTGACTCCTCTTCCCTGGTCCTGCAGTGTGGTTAAGCTCTCCCATTGAAAGCTTGGTACGAGTTAGTTTATTACCCCTTTTGAATTTGTAATCCAAAATAGGGTGCCTCTTTTAGGTCTGGGCCTTGATAGCTGTCAAACTGACCTATTGCCTACAATATCCATACTGTAGTCCATATAACAGCCAAAACAGGTGTTTTCTGGTACAATTTGGGTGATTTCAATGGCTCACTTCCCATACAGACGACGAGAGGGTGATGTTAAGCTCCCAGGAGACAAAAGAAAGAAAACTAATAGGATAAAAATGTGTAACCAACAGACATACCTGATAGTAAAGCTACCATCATAAACTATCATAATACATGGTACCTAGTACAGGTTGCATAGCAAGACAATGCCAGGCGGCTGCAAAATTGCCCCTTTTCTGAATCTGACCTTCTTGCCAATGTAACAAGCATTTGCAATGCAATAGGTCTCGCAGTTACGCGAGTTTAAGCTATTTGCATTTTAATGACAATGCCTTTTATTTATGTTTTTAAACAAAAGCAAAAATAAAAGGCATTGTTATTTGCAATGTTATTAGCTCAAACTCGTGTAAATGAGAGCCCTATTGCATTGCAAATACTTGTTCTTCTTTTTCAATCGGACCTTAGAAGTTTTTAATTTCTACTTATATTAGTTAAAAACAATGTACTAGAAGTCTTAACATAATTCCTTAACAATGTTTTTAGCTTCATTATTGATGACCGTCCACCAAACTTTAAACATTATTTGTTTTTTTAAAACAACCTCTCGAAGTGCAAGTTTGTTTTTGACACACATAATGCTAATGATCCCTCACCTTGGGAGTTGTCTTCCAGGATGCATCGGTCATTATTGCTTTTTTTCTGGTCCTCACGGCCAGGTTTTTCCTTGAGGTGATGGACAGAAAAATAGTACTTTACACTATCTATCCTAAATAAGGTAGATGGTGAAATTAACCCACTACTGGGGCTATTAGAGGAAGCTTTGCATTGATGGCATTAACTAGGGCTCCGTCAATGGAACCCCTAAAGGCCACTCAACTCTAAATGAGGTGAAGGGACTGGGAGTTTGGTGGAAAAGGTACTCCGTTTTGTCTGCACCAAAGTACCCATCAGCCAAGCTCTAGATCAGCCTGAAAACGTTTTGGCCAGGGTGGGCCACAGCTTTCCTTTCAACCTGAGGCTAAGACCAATTATGGACTTCATCTACTAAATATTTAATGACCTGCTTTTTAATTTCTTTTTTAGCATACCAGCTTTAATTTTCTCTAGAGCCATTTGCTGAATCCTCTGGTGTAATTGAAACAAACTTAAATTCCTCAAGTAGCTTATAACCTAGCCCGACATCAAACAGATTTAAATCAATAAGGTATTTATGCTGACCTTTAATACATGTGTGTCTTGCTGACTGGTCAGCTACATACTATTCAATTAATGTAATTTGGCCATCTTTATTCAACAATGTCAGCAGTTCTTTACCACTTTTATAGATAATGTATTCTTGATTTCACCCATGAATCCCCCAGCAAGGGTCCAAGCTGCCCAGCACCTTACACCACAGCTGGAACAAGTTCTCAGAGGGCCAATGGACCTCTGCCCTCAACAACTTCCACCCTCACACCGCAACCAACCTACAACAGGTAGTCAAGAACTTCTCTGCCTGGATCTCATACTGCGCAGACAGAGTTGCCCCCAGCAAACCCACCAACTGCAAGAGATCCTCCCAGCAAGCCAGTTGGTACACTACGAATTTAAGAACCACGATACGTACCTGCAAGCAACTCGAAAATAAGTGGGGTACTAGCATGGAGCCCACAGACAGAAACACATTCAAAACAGCCGCCTACTCCTTGGAAAGAATAAAAGAAGTGACCTGGCCGACCGTATCGCAACAAGCTCTAACCACAGCAAGAAGCTCTTCAACAGTGTCAGAGAGATTGCCAGCCCCATAGCCACTGAAAACCTCATCAACCCTCACAGGAACTCTGTGACCACCTGGTGGACTTCTTCCATGACAAGATATACTACCACACACCTATCTGCTCACTACCTGGGCCCAGCTCAAAACACAAGACACCACACCCATCAAGAACTCAGGAGAACCCACAGACCACTGCCCCCACCACATTTTCAACCTCCGGAGTAAGACGATCAACAGCAAGCTCATCGCCATTTTCAACACATCCATCACCACGGTCACCTTCCACGAAGAATGGAAACACGCATACATCAAGCCCCTACTCAAGAAATCTACTCTCGACCCCAACAAACCCAAGAACTACTACCCCATCACTCTGCTGCTCTTTCTCGACAAAGCCTTCCAGAAGGTCATCTACTGACAACTCACAGAGCACCTGGAGACAAATATAGAACTGAGACTAAACCTAGACCTCCCTAAACAGACCCACATCACCCCACCACACCAATAAACTCCACTGGCTCCCTATTCAGAAGAGATTGCAGGTCAAGATGTTGATCTACACTTTCAAAGCCATCCATAACCAGGGACCAGCTTACATCAACCACAGACTGAACTTCCACCTTCCCCCCAGACACCTGTGATTACTTCACTCTGCCTCTCCCATACCCACCTGCTTCAGCAACAGCGGAGGATGCTCCTTCTCCTATCTTGCTGCAAAGTTCTGAAACAACCTCTCACTTCACCTACGGACCTCCTCCTCTCTGCTGGAATTTAGAAAAGGACTCAAAACCTGGCTGATCAACTGAGCTCGCTATCAGCAGCACTCTCAGCACCTGTATACTCTCATAGGTGATTACACGTGCTATACGAATCCAGATTGATTGGGTGATTGATTGAGTGATGGATTGATTGATTGATTGATTGGATGGAGAAATAACTGCACAAGTGTTTGTTTCATAATGTCAGGGTGCATGGGGTGTGCAGGTAACTCCTAAGCCGGTGCCCACCTTCCTCTAACCCCTGAGATGAACCTGAGGGACACAGCATCAGCTCGAAACAATGGAGAAGGGTATGGGGAAGATAGAGAGAGAGACTGTCCCAGACTTGGTGGTACGTCTCCGGGGCAAATGGTCTGGGTTCTTGTAAACATTTGGTCATGGACAGCAACTTTATAGGAGTGGAAAGAGGAATGGTAAGTCCAGTGATGAGAAAATATGTAGTTACCAAATAAGGTAATTGGTATGTAACTCACCACCCCCCACTTCATTGAGAGTGCTACTTCAATCCCAAGAAAAACCACAAACAAACCTTGCTGCTGAAGGAGACAAAGGAGGGTTTGAAATACAGCACAGTTAACACAACTGAGGAGCAGAGGAACTGAATAATGGTAAAGAAGTAGAGGTAACTCAATAAAGGGATATAACACCAAAGTGCGGGGAATGTCAAAGCTGAGTATGAAGTAAGCTGCAGTTCACTGACAAAAGGAATCTTCAATCAATATATTCTGTCACTACTTATAATGACCTGGACGTGACCCCAAAAAACTTAAAACTATGTCTTCAGCTACTAGCATGTGAGCCCTTAGCCTTAGCCAGTGCTTGAAATGGAAAAATAGAAGTGCAGGTACTCTGTACCAGAGTACCTGCTTGTTTCTGAAAAGTGCTGGTACGCTTCAATTAACAGTATAGCATTTCTCTTGAGAAGTGCCGGTAGTCTCCCTCTCAACATAAAAAAGTGATGGTACTCCATACCGGAGAGTACTGGCCCATTTAAAGCACTGAACTTAGCCTTTCCGAAAAGCCAAGCTCCAGTCTGCATTTATGCCACGAACATCTTTACTGAGCAAAGTTTGCTTGAACTTTCTTCTGCCTAATGTTCCTTTGCCGTGAGTGTTTAAAACGGGAAACAACCTTTACCACGCAGTCATTATCACGCATTTCCATTACCATGCAATAACTACCATGCATTGTCTTTACCACACAAGTCTTTACCACGCATATGCTTTTAATGCGTATGCCTTTACAACGAAAAGGTAAGTATATTAGGACTGGGCGGTGAACTCTGCTCCGTTTGCGGAGTTTTTTGCACTCTGTGCTCCGTGGAGCTTGCAGAGTTTTGAAAAACTCCACAGAGTTATTTATGCGCTTGTGCTCACCAATGGTAAGTTGGCGAGCATCAAAACAGAACTATAAAACATCAATGTGATCTTAAAAAATGGACATAACAGCACAAAACTGCCTCCATAACAGTAAATAAATAAATGTATTGTTTATAATTTGTCACAGAGACAAGCTCATCACAATTCACAAATTACTTGTTTATGTAAATACTACAACAAGCACAAAACAGGAAGTAACTATTATATGTAGAAATAAAAGAAGATCTTTTCTCTGTATGTCACTATCCTGTGAACAAGGTCAAAGTAGTTGGCCAAAACGCGTAGGGAATGGCAAAAGAAAAATAAACTTGCCTGGGAATCTTCCGGAAAATGAATGAGTGCGTCTTTACTTCGCCGCAAAGCGTGTTTTTTGTAATATATATATATATATATACACAAACAGATATATATATACATATATAAATGTAAAATCGAATGTGTTAATAAATATGATATCAAATATCTTTCTTCATCAGTCTACAATGCATATTTAAATAAAAATAATATACACTGGTTAAAATTAACAATGGGTAAAGTACTACGCTACGCTTGTGTAGTTTGCGAAGTTTGCGCTACTTCTCACTTCGCCAATTGCACATAGCGCAGTGCAAACACGGGTTGCGTAGCGCAGCGTAAAAGTCATTTTTTGCTTGCTCGCGGTTCTAACGTCAAGTTGGCGACCGCGAGCTAGCAAAATGACACCCGGCGAGACTTTTTCCCCGTTCGCGATCAGCAACATCAATGTGGAACGTGGTAAATAAATATCCCGTTGAGATTCTCAACGCGGGGAGGTCAGGTTTCTCATTGCGAGTAGTTGCGTATGCTCGAGACCGCTCGCGATGAGAAACTACCAGACTGCGTTGAGAAAGCTGCTGCTGGAGTAAAAATCTACTCAAGCAGCCGAAAACGACAGCTCGCACTGTGCAAGATACCGTTTTCAATGATTGCACAGTGCGGACAAGCATCCGGCACTGTGCAATCATCGCGAACAGTGTACTACGTAGCGCTACGCGTAGCTCGCGTAGTGTGAAGTGCACTTTGCGTAGCTACGCGTAGCGCTACTTTGCAAACTACGCCCAGGGTTAATTAAAATGCTGAGAAAATATTAAGGGCCCGATGTAGGTAGCCCTTTACCGATCCGAATCGGCCGAAAATACCGATTTTCGGCCGTTTCCGATCGGTAATGGGCTACCGAGATGTAGGGGCACATTTTCGGTAAATTTATCGAATCGGTATCATTACCGAATCGGTATATTTACCGATTCGGTAATATGTACCGAATCGGTAAAATAATTACCAATTCGGTAATATTTACCGATTCGTTAAAATTACCGAAAAAGCAATGTAGGTAGAAAATTTACCTTTGGCACATGGCTTACAGAATCGGTATTTTACCATGGAATACAAATCCATGGTAAAATACCGATTCCTGTGTACATGCACATCTGTGCATGTACACATGTGCCATGTGACAGACAGACTTGCCCTTAAGGCATGTCTGTGTGCCACATTGCACACATGCCCGTTTTGGGGGTGCTAGAGGGTGTCAAAGTGACACCCCCTGCACCCTTGAGAATTCTTTAATTACCGATTCGGTAAATACCGAATCGGTAAATGCCTAATCATTGCTATGGGCTTCAAAGCCCATAGGAATGAATGGGCATTACCGATTCGGTATTTACCGAATCGGTAATTAAAGAATTGTTAAGGATTCGGTAACGAATCCAGATGTTGGGACCTACATCCCATTTACCGATTTTGAAATACCGAATCGGTAAGATTCGGTATTTCTAAATCGGTAAATGGGATTTACCTACATCGGGCCCTAAATCACATACATACAAAATACATCATATATCCACTTATATATGTAAATTAATATTCACCTTAACAGTACCATTACCAAATCCAAAACGTATAACAAGAAAATAAAATTAAGGTTTTTCAGCTTATGTCCATGATTCACCTACGCACCACAAAAACAAATCCACAGACAAAGGGAAAAAATAAATGGAGAAAAAATGTAAAAATGAAAGGTCCTAAAGTAAGTCCAAAGAAATAGTCCATAATCCCTAAATAAATATCTACAAAGTGGTCATACCTTATCAGTGGAGCAGAAGCAGGGAACATCAACTGGAAGGAATCAAAACCCCCAAACAATCCAAAATACATATAGCCTGAAAAAATGGCTGCCATATGAAAAGAAGAATATATTCCTATAGAATAAATGAAAATGTAAACTAAATATGTAGAAAACAAAATATACATGCAGTAAAAAATTGTATAATGTAATATTCTGTAACAACCCAATACCAAGATATATATGAACTCAATATTAAAAAGTACTCTTAAAATATATATTAAAAAACAATAGAACTAATGAAGCAATATAAACATTTTATATACTGTTTTAAAAATGTGCATTATACAATATACTTATGGAAAAATACATGTGCATATAAAATGTGTAAGATGTGTAAAACAACAGCGTAATGCGTATAACCCAAATAAGTGTTATGAAAAATTCCAGTGCAATATATTTGTAATTATTTAAGAAAAATATACATAAATGTATATGAAAGTACTCAATGTAGAAAATGTTATTTGCGAAAATGTCATTTGTTTTATTAAAAATGTAATTATTATAACAAAGTCTAAAAAATACATGCAGGAAATATTTAAAATTATATCAATATAATCTATATTAAACTATACTTTATATTTCTGAAAAAACAAACACCACTCCTCAATCAGCTAAACCAATACAATAAAATAATACTTATATTTTATGAAACGTAAACATGTATTAACTCAAATATTCTGGTAAACAAAACATAAAAATAGTAAAATACACTTAACTCACTACGATATAATGTATTTATTCTAAGGAATTTAACACTAAAGAAATGTGATTTAATGTTCCCACTCCAATCTACTGCATCTTGGGAACGAGGATAAACACCAAAAGACTCAGATTTACAATTTCTGCTACAAGCTAACCACTTTGGGGAAGGTATTGGACACTAAAGGGGCAAAATATACTGTGCCCACTCCAAACTCATCCACTTTATGGAAAGTGTTGAATGCTAAAGGGGTCCCATTTCCTATTACAACTCTAATCTAAGTAATTATAGGGAAGGTGCTGAACACTCAAGGGATCACATTTACTATTTCCACTACACAGTAAACCATTTTGAGGAAAGTGTTGGACACTAAAGGGGTCAGAATTAATATTCCCACTCTAATCTAAACCATTTTGGGAAAGGCATTGGACAATAAAGGGATAAGATTTACTATCCCCATGCCAATTTAGCCCATTAAAAGGCAAGTATTGGACACTAAAAACCTGAAAATATCTACTCCAACCTACTCATTTTGGAATAAATATAAAATAAATAAAATATAACATACACATAAAAAAACACCTGAACACAATACCAAACAAGTTTATTGTTTTACTTAAAAACACTAATAATGCGTTTATATAAAATTGTTCTACTTTAAAAAACTGAAAAGAAAAAACATAGTAAGCTAATATAACACATATCATATATGTCCAAAATATTCAGTAAGTATTAAAAATATATTTACAAATAACCTTTTCTTAAATCATTTGTAATATTATATTTAAACTAAAATGTAACATTTGTAAAATCTGTTTATAATTTAAAAAAAAGAAACAGTATTTTTTACAAAAATGAAAAGACTGAAAAATATAATTTTAAAATAATTATTTAGAAGTAGAAAAATCAATGAAAATAAAGTTTTACAAAATTATTTAGATCCCTATCAAATTACAGTCCAGGGAACGAATGTATCAATGTATTTAAATGGGGCAAACCCTCTAATCCACTAACTCAGAGGGTTTGTGACTGCTAAATACCTTTTTTTTTAAAATACTAAACCAATTTCACAAGTTGGTAAAGTGTTACCAACTAAGTAAATGGGATTAGGAATGGTTACTGCTTCACTGTTTGGAAAGAGTGTGTTTTGGGCAACCGTTCCCCAAACTACGAGTTGGAACCCTATCAATTAATGGTTTGAAACATTATTTGTTATTTGGGTCTCAAACCATTTATAGGCTACCTACTCTCAGGTTAGGTTGTAACTCATTTGCAAAAGAATAGGGTCCCCTTGAGACTCATTTGTTTCCCAAATTGGGGTGGCAACTTCAGGAGGAGAAGGCAGTCATCGAAGTGAGCCACTGCCTATTCTCCCTTAAGTTTTTCAAAAATGAAAACTTTTTTTAAGCAGACACATTTTTTTAAGGAAATATTGTTGCATTAAATAAGAAAAGATTTGAAATACTTTCACAGGAGTCGTCTGGCGCTTGCGGGTCAACATCCCTGTGAATACAGCCAATGCGAGGGAGTCACAATTTGGGACTTGTCCCGTGAATATTAACTTGGCAGGTCATTTTCTGATCACCTTTAATGCAGTATTTTGTGAACCACCCTATGGATACACAGGCATGTTCATATAATCGTAGTTGCGAGGAGGCTGTACAATTGGGACTTGTCCCGTGAATATTAACTTGGCAGGTCATTTTCTGATCACCTTTAATGCAGTATTTTGTGAACCACCCTATGGATACACAGGCATGTTCATATAATCGTAGTTGCGAGGAGGCTGTACTTTCTTTGAGCTGTCCCCCATTTGTGGAAGGAGGCTGTGGGGTTTGGAAGGGCAGAGACATCACCACCGGCGCAGCAGCGGGACTGCGAGTCCCAGGATCCGAAGCGGCTGCTGACACGCCGCACCTGGAGACTCTTCCCGGCTGGCCGCGCCCCCCTGCCCTGAGCGGCTAAAACCGCAAATCGCGGCCCCCGCTCCACGGGAGCCGCTCGTAGTTGCGAGGAGGCTGTACTTTCTTTGAGTTGTCCCCCATTTGTGGAAGGAGGCTGTGGGATTTGGAAGGGCAGAGACATCACCACCGGCGCAGCAGCGGGACTGCGAGTCCCAGGATCCGAAGCAGCTGCTGACACGCCGCACCTGGAGACTCTTCCCAGCTGGCCGCGCCCCCCTGCCCTGAGCGGCTAAAACCGCGGGATGCGCGCCGGCGGTCGCCGGGCTAAGCCCGGGCAAAGGGCGGGCCGTTTGAGGCCGTTAGAAGTCGGAAGAGACCGGACCGGGCCCCCCCCTAAGGCCTTTCTTCCCGTTCCCTCTCGCTGACTTGTTGTCTGCCCAAAAAGTTGAATGATACACCATGGCCAGTAGGGAAACAAGAAGTAAGGCTGCGCCTGCATACTCAGGTACTATGGACAAATTCCTCTCTAAATTTAACCTGACAGTCAGCAATGGGCCGCTGTTACCTGTAACACCAATAGAGGAGGGTGTAGAAAATAATGGCCTCTGTTCTTCTTCCAGTTTGGCAGTCAACAATAGCACCCCGCTAATGCTTGATGCCACCCACCTGTCTTTAATGGACAGTATTTTGACCAAACTATAGAGTCCGTACTGCAACATCTTAGGATACCATCATTCACGCAGAGGAATAGGGACACATCACGGGTTACCAGTGATGTGGAGCTCTCCCCTGTCGTGGAGCTGGCACAATCCGGGGCTCAGGGTAGGGATCCCAATACATTGGAGCATGCGGGGTGTAGTGTGGATCCTGTACCGAAACTAAAAAGGAAAAGATCAAGAAAACCCAAAAATGCTAAAAGGGCTAAAACTGATCCCATATTGCCCGTGAGGGAAGATAGTTTAAGTGCTTCTGTGCTATTAGCCTCTGGTAATGATGACCTGGAAGTGCTGGCAACTTCATCCATTCCCTCTGTACCTGTGCCCCCTGAGCCATTTATTTTCGGTGGGGTCTCCCCTAACAATATAGAACTTTCTTATTACCTCGTTTACCGATATCCTTAAGAGCTTTCTAAATCCCCTTGCCATCAAATTAGACTCAATTGAATCTAGACTAATAGCCCTTGAAAGATCAAGTGCGGGTACTGAGGTTCAGTCTGGGAGAGGAGTCAGTACACGGGTAATACAGGGGCCCACTGCCGGAGCATCCCATTCTTCCCCGACCACACTGGCAATGGTTGCAACCACATCGACAGTTCTCCCTGGGGAAAACACCAACAATAGCGCTATACCGGTGCGCCAAACAGCACCTGTACCACCTCCCAGGTCAGTGCCCTCGATACCCGCTCCCAGGAGGTCAAAGCAATTAACTTCGGCCACTTTACCCAGTCAGGAGAGACCATCCAACGGGATGGAAAATGGCTCCAAAAGGCCGGATGGCCCTAAATCCAGGCATAAGGCAGTTCATTTACCCCCAGAGGCGGTGGGTTACACTGTAATCTTGATGGGGGTACCTGAACTCGCAAGCGGCGTAATGGAAGCCTATGATTCCTTACGCAACAAGGTAATCAGCTGGCTAAATATTCATAGACCCCTACCACCGCACTTAAAGGGAGAGGTTCTTATGGTCAGAAGGGTCCCATGGGTTGGGTACACCACTAAGAAAAGTGTGGGGGACTGTATTATTGTCAGCTTCAGGAACCCCCAGGTAGTCACATATATTTGTAACTGGCTTGGGAATTCAGGTAATACTACTATTGAGTTGGTCCCTCTCTCACACTTCTATCCTAATGTCCCAACCCACACCGCGAGGAGGGACGAAGGCTGGACACGGGTTGGCTTTGCTGTGGATGGGACAAGATATAGGCCTAGGCATAACATCTTCCCCGCCCAAGTTAATTACGCACATCCCAACAGATACACTTGCCTTGATGAAGTGGATTTACTTTGTAGGGGTGCCCCCCGCAATCCAACGGAAACATTGAGAGTGAATCTGTGGGACAGGGGGCGGTAACTAGTGTGCTGGAGATTCGTAATAGAGACTTGGAACTTTCCCAAGGGAGTATACTAAAGTCCCCCATCGTTAGGGGGGATGCAGTCACCTCACCCCAGAGCCAATCCGACAGTACCCCAACACCTCCAGACCCGTGTGTCCCTAACACTACTTCTATTTTGCAGCCCACTCTGGAACTTCCTGTACATTGCCACGCATCTCGACAAGCGGACGATCTAGCGGAAATTCCATTGGTAACAACTGGAGGGCAGGCACCAAAAACTTCTACTGAAGTTTTGAAGTTCTTGTCCTGGAACGTGGCGGGCATTGCAAATAAAATCCACACAGAGGATTGGGATCTCCTAGTGGATAGGAGCAATATCTGTCTATTCCAGGAGACCTGGGCAAGGGATCCCCTGAGTAGAACGGGCTATGCAGTCTTTGAAATCCCGGCTAGGTGGAGTGGCAGGGGGAGGCCCTCGGGGGGTTTGGCGGTTTGGGTGGCTACTCACATTGGGTGTTCTGCGGAGAGTATACCTACGTTCTCCCAGGACATCCAGTGTGTGCTTCTCAAATGGCCAAAACTGTAAATCTGGCAATTATTAATGTATATTCCCGCCCTGTTAGTGTGGCCTTGGAATCACCTACTATTGAAGACCTTTCGTCCTTCCTGGGCCAACTTCCAAGTGACTGTAAAATAGTGATGGGCGGTGAATTTAATTGGCATTTTGAACCTCTGGATGGCTTAAAGGAGGGCGCCATCTCCACTGAAGATGATTACTGGGGTGTTCCACCATGTCAATCCCCTCACCCAAAATCCTGGTCCCCTCTTGCAGTTCAAATCATGTCCCTTACTTTAAATTATGCGATAAGGGCTTGTAACGGACGAACTCCCTCCGACAGCCCCTCTTTGTGTACTTTTAATAGGAGGGGCCATGAATCGAGACTGGACTACATTTTTGTTGACATTTCCCTATGGTCCAAGGTCCAGGATTTTGGGATAGTGGCTAGAACAGACAGTGACCACAATGCACTGTTACTAGAAATGAAACACCCTGCCCCTGTAGGTGAGTCTTCATCTTCTAACCCTTGTGGTGACCCTGGGAATTTGATTCTTACCTCCAATAGACGAAGGGTTAAATGGGGGAAAATAATTAGTGCAGTAGATAATATAAGAAGAATCTATGAAGTAGCACTCCCCAACCTTGAAGAAATGGAGGATTTAATTAATCTGCCCAGGCAACCGGATTTTAACGAGCAACTAGGCCAAATTCATGACAACCTGGTGGGAGCACTAGGTGAGGTTTTTTACCCCGTGGTAACCCCACGACGCAAAAAGACCAGAACCTCAACCTGGTACAATTCCTCTTGCAAAAAGGCTAAAACAGAGCTCATCGCCACAATTAAAGCAGGCAAAGACAGGGGTAGGGTAGTCGAACTAAGGCGGGAGTATAAGGCGGCCCTGGCACTGGCAAGGTCAGAGTGGGACTGGAATCGTTGGCAGGAGCTCTCCCTAGCATTGGAATCCAGGGATCTTAAAAAATTTTGGTCCCTGGTTAATTTTGGTACAGAAGAACCTAAAGCTGCAGTAGAGCCAAACATCGCATCCTCTGCTTGGGAAGACCACTTTGGTAAACTATATCAAGAGACTGAACAACTCACAAATTATGAAAATGCCCCAGGCGATTTATCCACCTCTGCAGTTGGTTTGGAATTCACCCTGGGGGAGGTGGTGGGTGCAATGGAGAGATTAACAATGGGGGAGGCCCCGGGACTGGATAGACTGCCTGGTGATCTTTTCAGACACCATCCGGAGATCTGGGGCCCGTACTTTTTAATTCTTTTCAATGCCATTTTGGGAGGCATGGAGATCCCCTGTACTTGGCTGGGGGCAGAGATAGTGCCCATTTTCAAAAAGGGTTCCCCCCTGCTCCCAGCCAACTACAGGCCGATCAGCCTTATAGATGTTCCCCAAAAACTCTTCTCCCGTCTTCTCCTGGACCATCTCATGGATTGGATGGAGGCTAATGAAATTTTGAGCCCACTCCAGGCTGGCTTCAGGAAAAACACGTCCACCATGGATCAGATCTTCCGCCTCGTCCTCCTTTACTGGAAAACGGTGAGGATAGAGGGGGGGAGACTGTACATGGTGTTCGTGGACCTGAGGTCAGCCTTCGACATGGTCCCACGCAAGAAACTTTGGGAGGTCCTTAAGAAGCTAGGTGTTCCCACACAAATACTACATGCCATAATTAGGCTCCATGACAACAACTACGCGCAGGTTAGGTGCGGGAGGGATGGAGTGTTGTCATCAAGGTTTCCTGTTCTCAGAGGCGTGAGGCAGGGTTGCGTCTTGGCGCCAACCCTGATTTGCCTCTTTGTTAACAGCGTTATATCCCACCTGGACAATGTTAGAGACAATGACGTCCCCCTTTTGGCAGGTAGGAGGGTGCCAGCTATTATGTTTGCTGACGACACCCTCCTGCTTTCCAAATCTCCGGTGGGGATACAAAGGATCTTAGATGGATTTGGTCTCTTCTGTATACAGCATGGTCTAGAGATCAATACAGAGAAGACCAAGTTCATGATCTTTAACCCATCCCTAAAGACCAGACCAAATCCCACCCTGGGCGAAGCCAGCTTGGAAAGGGTTACAACTTTTCAATACCTGGGGGTCACATTGCAAGAGAACCTTTCCTGGGACCCTCAAATAGTAAAATCTCGGTTGAAGTTGTGCCAACTTTCAGGCGCCATCCTAAAGGCTGTGAACACTTCCACCTTTAAACCCATAAGCCCGGCATTAGAGCTCTACAAAACTCAAGCTAAAGCGGCTGCATCCTATGGCAGCGAGCTTTGGGGGTATAGAGCGGGGCGTGATCTGGCCTATGTGGAAAATAATTTTTTAAGACGCCTTTTGGCACTCCCTCGTGGCACACCTCTGGTCCCCCTAGGATTAGATATGGGTTTACCCTCCATCGCTATAGAATTGGAGTCAAAGCCACTAAGATTCTGGCATAGGCTATGGACCAGCAGCGAGCTCGCTCATTACAGGTGTGATCTCACCCATGTAATGAGCTTGAATAAGTGCGATAGAATCCCATGGCTGGCCTTTGTTAAAAAAGAATTGTACCGGTTGAAACTGCAGGAGCTATGGGAGGACCCAGAGCAGGGATGTCGAACCATTTCCCGCAAAAATCTGGTGCAAATCCACAAGGATTATAGTCTAGCTCTTCTCCTGTTCGCCTCTACCAATGGCACCCTGACTGACCATTTTTTGGAATTTAAGAATTCCTATGAATTTGAAGGTTTTATGGACATTATATTCCCCATCCTAGCGA
Source organism: Lissotriton vulgaris (assembly GCF_964263255.1). Taxonomy (NCBI): domain Eukaryota; kingdom Metazoa; phylum Chordata; class Amphibia; order Caudata; family Salamandridae; genus Lissotriton; species Lissotriton vulgaris. Next base: position 99,518,738 of record NC_141689.1, on the reverse strand, counting down.
GAAAACTATTTATACAGTGGAGGTTAGGCACTTTGCCCATAAAAACCTTCACCTGTAAATGGCTTAAGGGGGGATAGATCTTGTCCTGGATGTAATATACATGACGAGGAGGAAATTCATCTTCTTTTCTTTTGCCCTGCCTACAATAGACCCAGAAAATATTGGCTGGTGCCCTTATGCAGGAACCTGGGATCTAGGTCTTACCTGTTTGTATATAGAATTTTAAAAACAAGCACTTTGCCCCACATTGTATTTGCAGTGGCTAAATTCATTATGGCTACGTGGCAGGTAAGAAAAAAACTACTACACGCCTAAATGTAGAACATCTGAATGTTTCTCTTAATCAGAATTATCCTTTTTAACCCTGAAACTATTCCTCCTAAATCATGTAACTGATTCTCCAATCCATTTTTATCTCCGCTACAACATGGAAGCTACTTTTATTTATTGTATTTTAAAAATGTAATGTGCTCTCAAATGTGGATGTATAAATGTATTTTGTATGAATCTTTTATGGTCTTAAGGACCGAAATAAAGAAATTTTGGATTGGATTGGATTGGATATAATTTGATACTAGTCGCAAAAAGTCAAGGCCCAGTTTGTGACCATTTACTGCAACCAATGTCTTAATACAACTGGTCTCCAATCATGCCTCTATTTTTCTAGGAAATCACTGCAAGCTAACAGTGGTACTCTAGTTTAAACATACCGGGTTTACCCAAATCACCCTCCTAAGCCTGGGTAAGAGAACTACATGTTATGCAAGGAAAAAATGGCCAGGAGGAACTAATATGTCAAAAGGTACAAAATTGATCAAAGGGAACAACAAATTACCCTATCAAAAGTACATAGTCCTATTTCATTTTATAAGGAACTCATATAAACATTACACACACCATGGAAAGAGTCTTTGAAAAATCAATCATTATTTTCTTTTTTTTACACAAAAAAACATAGAAATACATATATATAAAGACATATTACATCCCAAACGCGTCGACATTCTTTGACGTGAGGAGTCCATTTGAGTACAAGAATTATTTTTGCATTTCTGAGAAGCAGACTTGATATTTGTTTAGGGAGGTGTTGTTAAGAGGACTGCCTCATAGTGTATTACTCAGATTGAGTGTGTGAACACTGATTATTAAATACATGAATGGGTATTGGCAACTAAGATTTGGTTTACTGTATAAATGTTTGTGATGTAATATGTCTTTATATATATGTATTTGTATGTTTTTTATGTGTAAAAAAAGAAAATAATGATTGATTTTTCAAAGACCGTTGCATGCTGTCCTGTGGTACCTCAGCTACTGAAATAGTGTCCAAAGGGCTCTACATTAGTGCTTAACTTGTTAAAAGAAAAAGTGCAGCTGGCATTATCGAGGGTTCATGTGTCGAATACTAAAGTTGCTTAATCTTGATTCCACCAAGTTTCTCTTCTGGAATCCACCACCATACGTTCCATACCTCCTTGTCCTCCTACTCTTGCAGGTTCTTTTTCAACTCTGCGTTCTCTCTTTTTCACTGTTTTTCTATATTTATCTTCCTCCTTCTTTAAGCATTCTGTGCTCTTCTCTCTCACTTGCTCTACATCAAAGTTTGTTTTTAGAAAAATAAGTGCCGGCCCCCAAAAATGATTGCCGGTGCGCCCCAACTGTAACCATTGGCTAATCTCGTCGGTGAGCAAGCCCAAAAGAGACTCTTAAGCAATAAACAAAGATACCTTTAAGTACTGTGTTTATCTTGTCACGTGTCTTGCTTCAAAGACAGAGGTCAAATATCATGGTATTTCTTCTGACAAATTTCTGCTTATTCTTTTAACATGCGGATTAGTGTTTAGTTTTCTTTCTCTGACAGCAGATTGAGAGGAGATTTTAAAGTGAATTATGTGACAATCTTGCTGGGGTACAGGGAGCATGAAAGGAAAGGATGGAGGGTGTCGTTTTTTTACAAGCCACAATACAATGTAATTACCTCTTAAATAAAAATATCCAATTGGCAGCTAGGAAAGCAAAAAATAATTAGTGCATTTTGGGGGTAATTCTGAGGTGTGCTGGAAACAGAAATGTTAATAGGTTTAAAACAAATCAAGACCCTTTACTTGGAGATGCACAAATGATACATATTTGCATAAACCTGATTTCCACACATTATCATGTGTGTGCAATCTAAAATCAGTAAAACTGTGTGTCTATGCAAATTTTATAGGGAAAATGTGAGGGCAGATTTACAAGTCCGTGCGCCACTTTGTGCCGCCGTTGCGTCACTTCTGTGACGCATCGGTGGCGTAAACCTAGCGCCATGCTGCGGGGGGTTTACAACGTGAGGCTTCTAGGGAGATGCGTCAAGTTGTAAAGCCCTGCGCCACATGAAACCTGCGTCAGGTTTCATGTGGGCGTTCTGGCGCTGGGGGGGGGGGGCGTTCCGGTGCAGGAACGCCTCGGAAAAGTGATGCAGTGAAATCAGTCACTTTTCCGACGCCGCTGCGTCAAAACCTTGACTTGAAGCTTGAAGCAGGCGTAAGGTGTGACGCACCATGTGCCAGATAGGCCGGGTTGACACAGTGCTGAAGTTGCGTTGCACCCACGACACAACTCCAGCACTGTGCCAGCGTTACGACGGCATATGCGACATGCATCTGCATGATGCGCTGCATTGTAAATGCGGCGCATCCGTTGTGGCGCAAGGATTGTGATGCATGTTGCAAGCATTGTGGTGCATCCCTGCTGATTTGCAGGGATGCGCCAGGAATTATAAATCTGCCCCGCGGTGTCTGTAAATTGCAAGTGGTGTGGCTCACTGTTTAGAGGCGGCAGACCCAGAAGCAGAGAACGGCCCGGGACCAGGGTTCAATTCCCAACGTGGCAGGGTCGTGGACCAGGGTCAGCAGACTCGATAATTCTCGCCTCGGTGCCTACTCTAACCAGGGATCACACTCGGCAACTCTGGTCATTAGCTTGCCTCATCTCTACAACGGCCCCCCACATTCGCCGGGGATGCCTGGTTTCACCTTGGAGATACCCAGTAGGGAACATCTCACTGGGATAGCCTGGACGGGTTCCCAAGCGGTCTACAGCGCCACGACCCCTCAGGGCAGCAGTGCGCTTTACAAGACACATACAAGACGCTACCACACGACCCTTTACATTCAAACATTGCCCTGCCTCCTGTTTATTAAAGGTAGGTGGGTCGCAAAAGTTTGTCATTTTAAAAATTGAGTCGAGGTTCTAAAAGGTTTGGGAAGCACTGCAGTAGTATATTTATACAAATCAAACTAATTTTAAATTAAATGGACACCAATTAAAAATAAAATTCAGCGATCGTCTACATTATGGTAGGCTCAAAATGTGCACGTAAATTTGCCACTTTATTTAGAGTGAAGATGAAAAGAGCTTGGCCAATTTTTCTTAAAGCAGTGATGAATGTATATACATTACCCCCTCATGGGTCCTCCCCGTCCCAGTCCTTACCACGTGAGGCAGTCCTGCCTCCACCCAGCCAATCAAAACGCCAGAAATCCAAAGGTCGAAGGTGACATAAGCCCCTCCCACCCACCGCCATGCCTGTTTTTTTTCTGCTCCGACGGCTGTCGGAACGCTGGTGCTCCCGGTTCCTGCCTCTGTTCCTGTTTGCTTCTGGGTGTTTTGGCGGTGCCGTGAGTGTTTCTTTTGCATTTTTAAATGCTTCTGTTTATGGTCTTTATGTTTTTACCGGCGCGGCCGCTCCGGTCCTCCGGCCGGCCACGCTCCTGTTCTGGGGTCAGGATGCTCCCCGTTCATGTGCTGGGCTGGGGCGGGGAGCCCTCCTGGTGTTCTGGCCCCAGGTCGTTCCGGCGCTGGTGCTTTAGTGCAGTGGCCGGCCCCTGTGGCCATGTTCTTAATATATGGCTGTGGGTGGAGACTGCAGGGCTGCCCTTTTTTGTTTATTTTCTGTTCTCACATGTGAGATTACTGTTTGGGGCAGTGTTTCCTGGAGGTTGCTGGGCACTTCCTTTCGATTCCACCACCAATGTGTGTTGGGTGTTTTCCTGGTGCTCGCTTCGGCAGCTCATGTACTATGCTTGGAACGTTACAGAGTAGATTAGCATGGTCCCTGCACAAGGATGACATGCATATTCGTGAAGCGTTCCATATATGGGGTTTACTCCTTTACTCGCCATGTTTGAGGGGACTTCCTCTCCGGTGCATCCACGGAGCTGTTGCTCTTTGGTATGTCATATGCCTCTGGTGTCACAGGTTATCATGTGCTGAGGGTTCAAGTTCTGCCTATGCTGTCAATGTGACTTGGGATGTTCATTTTCATGCTGTGCTTTGGAAATTTGCATTCTCTTTGTCCACGTAGCATTTTTTGCAGTTTTTCTTGGACTGTTTTGCGCTGTCTGCGCTGCTGGTGCATGCGGCTTTGTCATCATCTCTTGTTGGTGGGATCGTGGACGTTTTTTCCCTGTTGGGGTATACATTCGGGGATGGTCCATGAGATTTCTGGCGTTTTGTTGCTGGGTCTTTCTCCCTGATTCATTTGCTCCGGCGGGGTTTATTCCCATTTTTTACCGGCCATTTCGTGCTGTCCTGTTGGCTGTACTGGCTGCGGTGTGGCTTGGCATTGCCATGCGGGGTGTTCCTCTCTTTCTGGGGACACGATTTCGCCTGCCGGTCTTTGTCACCTGGTATCCTCCATTTTTCTTCTTTTTTGCACCTTCTCCCTCCGTCTTCGGAGGCTTCTTCCCTGGAGGTCCGGGTTGGGCGGTTGGTGGATTCCGCTCTCAAGAGTTCGTATGCTGCTTCTCCTTTTTGGGGTGTGTGCTTGCTCTTTTTCGGTCTGTGCTTTCTTGGGGTCCCTCCTTCCGGTCCCGGATGGTTGGGCCTTGTCCTCGGCTACCGGGGCGGCGGGGGCTTGTGTGATTTCTCACTGGCCTGCGTTTTGGTGCTTTGCCATTCCCCTAGTGCCTTGGTCCTGTGCCTGCATTTTTTGCACTACGTTTGGTTCCCTGCCTCTGCGGCACCTGCTGCTGCCCCTGAATGTCAGTCCGATATGTTGTGCCCGGGTGGAGTCTCTGTGGCCTGGTGGTTGCTTCTCTTCCTCTTCAGGTTATGTGTTCCACTCCTGGTGTTGCCCTGCTTGTGGGTCGCCTATCTCCTTTGGTGTCATTGGTCCGGTCTGCTTTGAGAATGGTGATTCCTGTTGGTCGTCATTCTTGGTTGCCGGTTTCCATTCCGGGCTGTCCCCCTTTTAGGCCATTCTTCTTTGGCGTCGGCCAATTTTTTGTCGCTACGCTCTGTGGTGCTGGTTTCGGTGATGGAGTGGGGCCGGGGGTCCTCTTTCTCTCTGTTCCAGGTCCTGGCTCCCGTTGGTCTTTCTGTTCGGTTCTGCCTCCCGGGGCTTTGGTCGGGTTGGTGCGGCTGTGTCCCTTTCGGTTGAGCCCCTTGCAGCCTGGTTTTCCCCTCTTCTTGGTGGGTTATTTTGGCTTCCCTAGGTGTGGGAGTCACCTGTTTTTCTCGTTCCCCTCCATCCGGCTGCTCAGAGGTTTGCGGTGGTTGAGTTCCGTTTCCTGTTTTCAGGTGTTTCCTTTCGGTCTCTCTCATGCTCCTCTGGTTTTTTCCACGGTGCTGGCTCCTGCTGTGGGGGTTTACTGGCCTGGTTCCGGTTTCTGGGGTCGTTTTGGGTCTGGCCGTTCCTCGTCTGGTTCCTGTTCGGGGGCTTCAGTTCCTCGGGACCGGTTTGACACTTTGCTGGGGGCTGTTTCTCAGTGCTCGCTTCAGCGGCTCGTATGCTTTCTGCTGAGCGTTGCTGGAGGGGGTTGACATGGCCCCTGCGCTGGGATGACACGCATTTCGTGAGGCGTTCCATATATCCGGATCTGTTCTCTGTCCTGTTGGATCTTCTGCGGGTCCTACTGGGTCTCCCTCCTGCCCCGGCTCGGGGTTGGTTTTGTGTCCGGCAGATGGTGGTTGCCTCCTCGGCTGTGGTTCCTTGGGCTCTTGTGCACCTCGTGTCCTTGGTGTTTCTTCTGATGTCTTGTTGGGTCCTTTGTCTTGCTGATTGCGAGGCTCTGGTTCCTCTCTCCCCTGGTCTGGTGGCTTTGCTCTCCTGACCTGGTGTGGGGGGTGCATTTCTGCTTTCCTCTCTCCTCTTGTTGTCCTTGGATGCCTGTCCTTGGGTTGGGGGCCCCGTTGGGGTCCTTGGTGGCCGGCTTGTCTGTTGTTCGGGCTGGCGCTCTGGGGGCTCGTTGTTGTTTGGGCCTTCTTGGGGGGTCCCGGTACGTGTGTCTGTTCCTGCGGGCTTCCCTGTCTTGTTTCTGGGCGGCGACTTCTCTGTTGTCTTTCAGAGGGTCTTGAGAGGCATCCCTGTTACGGCGGTTGGTTTCTTTACTGGAATGGTACTCTGGTTGTGCCTTCTTTTGGTGGCTTTGGCCGCTTCCTGCCGTCCTCTGTTTGGTGCTGTCTGGTGCTTGTTTCGACGGGACATGTCCTTTTGTTGGGACATTGCGTGGGTGCTTGGGACTGTGCGCTGGTGCTTGGAATGGCCCTGCGCTGGCTTGTCTTGCTACTTCGTGTAGCATTCCCTCTGTCTGTTCCTCTGTTCCAGGTCCTTTTGTCTTTGGTTTGGGTCTCTTGGTTTGGTCATTCTTGCTTCCCCTCCGGTTGCTCTTCTCCCCCGGTTTTTGTTCCGGGGTGGTCTGTCCTCGGGGGTTGCTCTCTCGTTTCCTTGGCCTTCGGGTTTTCTGTATTCCTTCCCTCCCGTTTTTCTCCTCCCGGGCGCTCTGCGGAGGTTTGGGGGGTGTCGGTGTTGTTGGGTTGGCCTTGCTGTTTTTGGTTTCCGCTCCTGCTGTTGCTGTTGGGAGTCGGATTTGGCCAGCCTCCCTTGCCTCCGGCTCTGCTTCTGGGTCCGCAGCTGTCTTTGCCCTGTCTTTGGCGCTTGCTTCTGACTGCCTGTCTCTTGAGCGGCTGTCTTTGGCGTCTTTGGGCTGTTCTTCTGTGGTGGCCTGTGGCATGTGTTGGTCGCGTTGGCCTTCCGCTCTTTGGAGCTGTGATGCACTTTGGGGCTCTTTTGTTTCCTGGTGCTCTTCTCTTGGTCGGAATCCATGGTGGGGTTCCTGTTTCTGTGCTGGTTTCTCCAGCTTGGGTTTGTTGTTGGGATTTTTCCCCTTCCGCTTTGTCTGCTCGTTGACGGCCGTTTGTGCTTGTCGGGGCCTTGGGGCTTCCTCGGTGGTTGTTGCCCTTTGATGGGTCGGCTTCTTCGGAGCTTTTGCTTCATTGTCCGGGCTCTCCTGTTCTAATTTCTTCTTTGGGCCTTGCCTGCTGTTTTGCATGGTCTGCGGTTGCCCCTTTCATGTCCTTGTTAGTGGTGGACGTGTTGTGGTTGTCCACTGCGGTGTTTTTTTTTGCTGGCCTTCTCTTCCGCTTGTCGGTTGGGTGGGTTGGGTGCCTTACTTGTTTTGTTTCCTTCTTTGCAGTTTCTGCAGGTTTGAGTAGTTTTGCGGCTTAGATCGGGCTTTTCTGCCTGTTTCTTCGTGTTTCCTTTTGCGGCTGGAGGTGTTGCTTCCTGTTTTGCCTGCTGTGGGGGTTTCTCCTTTTCCCCTTCTTTGGGTGTTCGCGGGGCTCTTCTGTTTTGCCTCCGATGTTCACTACAGTCTCGGGTTTCTCCTAACCTGTTTGTCTCCTGTGGGTTCTGTGTCTGCTTCCTGTGCTGATGGGGCGGGGTCTCTATCCTAGTGCTTTGTGGGGCGGCCTTTTGGCGGTCCCGTCACACTTTTGTGCGACATTCTCGGCTTGATGTTTTCTTGCCTTTTCTGACGATTTCTGTTGGCGTCTTGTACGCTGCTGTTCGTCGATGCTTTATTGTTTGAAGTTTTGTACTTTTGCATGGATCCCTGGTGTCCTGCATTTTTTCTTCTTGGTTTTCTGCTTGTGAGTTCCTCACGTGGTAAGGACTGGGACGGGGAGGACCCATGAGGGGGTAATGTCTTATTACTTACCGGTAATCTTCATTACCCCGATTAGGGTCCTCCCCGTCCCAGTCCTCTTCCCTCCCTCCCTCCCGCTGTGTTTGTGTCTGAGTCTTGTTGATAACAGGCATGGCGGTGGGTGGGAGGGGCTTATGTTACCTTCGACCTTTGGATTTCTGGCGTTTTGATTGGCTGGGTGGAGGCAGGACTGCCTCACGTGGTAAGGACTGGGACGGGGAGGACCCTAATCGGGGTAATGAAGATTACCGGTAAGTAATAAGACATTATAAACTCTGGGGGCCTCATTTATGAAGGCCTTGCGCTGCCGGTGCGTCACTTTTTCCCATTTTAAAAGTGACGCACCGGAGTGCGCAAGACCTTCATAAATAAGGCCCTTGCTGTATAGAGATATCCGCGGGGCAGCGTAAACTCGCCCAGCCGTGAGCCTGCGCTGCGTCTTTGGCGCAACCCCGTGAGAGCGCCTCGTGCTGCAGTGAAGGCGATGAGGCGCTCTTTAGAAAGGAGAGATAGCAGTGCCAGCACAGCTGCGACTGCCCGAAAGGGACGTGGTTGGAAGGAGCCCCCGCCGTGCCCCCCGAGGTACCGCCAGCAGAGCCGTGTTGTCAAACACTCAGAGACAAGCCAGCCAACTGGGCAGGAGTGCCAGCCCTTGACTCCAGGAGCTGTCAGTCATCACTGACTCCTCCCCGGCCCTTCCCTCACCGCTTCACTCGCTCCACATGTGAAGGGCTGGGGTGGGGGGTGGTGTAACACTACAGGTGGGTGAGGCGGGCGAGACCCCATGCTGGTGCGGACTCGGACACTGCGCCGTGGGCGCTGGCCCAGGGCGCGAAGAACAATCCTTTCTTTGCTGCATTTCTGCGCCGCGCAGGCCCCGGATGTGTATTCTTTGTGCGGGTTAATTACTTTAATCAGCGCTCACAGCACAGAGTTCAGAAAGCAACAGAACAAAAAAAGCAAAAGAAATCACAGTTGGCCTCGCTCCGCTCAACCCGTTTTTTCGTATCAATTTATCTCTCTCTGGCTCTGATTTTTTTTTAATTATTTTTTCGTTTTTTTTTTACCTCTCTTTGCCTTTTCATTTCGCACAAACAAACGTCTGCAGCCCGCGCCCGTGCCCTCTTCTGACTAATTACTCGGGTTTCTGTGTACCACCAGCCCCCTCCAGGGAGGCCCCGCCACTGCCAACCTGCTATTATTTTTCTGAAATTTAAACAATCATCTCGCGCGCGCCGCCGCACAGATCCCGCTTTTTATTTTTTCCCCTCCACCTCAACCTTCGGTAATTAATACCCCTGGGTCACTTATTGGCAAAACCCTTAGCCCCTGGGCTGGTTTGCTTCAGAACCGCTAATTACAATATGAAAAGCTAATCTGGAGGGCCCCGTGATTGACAGCTACACCTATTCACATAATTGCCTATTGCCGAGCGCACCTGGTGAGGGGGTTCCCCCGGGGGCGGATTACATGGAGGAGGTGGGGGGTGGGAGGAGGCGAGGAAGAGAGAGGGGGCGGCCTGCTCCGCCGCTCGCCACCCACTGAAGCCCAGCCAAGCTGCCTGCTTGTAAATGTTGCTGTTTTAGGAAAATAGATTTGACGGCCTTTGAAAGCCGGATTAAATACACAGGCTTTGTTGTTACCATTGGAAGCGCTGTAAACACGCATTGCTGTTTCGGAAAAGGAGGGGGGTTATTATTTATGAAAGTATGGGAAAAGTGGAGTGAATCAAAAGCCCCCTCCGGAAAATATCACCAGAGGACCCCGATACGGCCACACGCGTGACAATAAACGCGCAAAGTCTTCGAATATTACGTTTATTTGTATAGCGCCCACTGCAAAAATGAATTGCTTCAGCGTGCTACTGTACAGTGGGCATCCCGGTTTCAGAGGTGCAGGATGTGGTTTGCATTCATCCAGTGTGGTAATTTAAGGCAGCCAGGGTGAAATAGCATTTGTTTTTCTGCTATCACCGTTTTAAGTGAAGTCTTTTTCAGGCAGGCCCGGCGTTGCAATCAAAACTATTAAAATGTACAGTTTTGTTGCAGCCGTTATGGTTACTTGATTCAGTGTGCTGATTTAAGCAGTGGTTTAAGACAGACGTGCATTGCACTGATCTGGCATAACTATTACATCTAGTTTTCTAGCAGTTGCTTATACCAACATGCTGTAACAGTTTAATTCAAGTTTTGTTAAGACACACTGATAAGGTTAGGGTGACCAACCGTCCGTAAATTTCACGGACAGTCCGTAATTTCGGCCGTCTGTCCGTTGTCCGTGAAGGAATCTTTAACGGACGCCATTTGTCCGTCATTTTAACAGGGCACCGGTTGCCTCACCCTAAAGCCGGCACAGCTTGCACCCACCTCTTTTCTTCACTCCAATGCTGCACCAAAGCTCCTCAGATGCCCCGCAGCATTGGAGAGGCACAGCGGGATGGCAACCCTCACACCTCCAGCCCTTGATGAGCTGTTAAGAGGTGCTTCAAAGGTGACTGAGAGGGAGGGGCGGCCGCTTCAGGAGCAGCGACATCTATTCAGATGCAAACAGCCTTGAATGCGTCTTGTATCTGCTATTTAGAGGGGGCTCACACATTCCATTTCTACCCAGGACCCCAAACACCCGAGACTCGGCCAGATTACACCCCTGATTACACCGAGGCAGCACGTGGTTCTTTTCACAGAGCTTAATTACTGTCACTAATTGTAAGCAAACCTCGGTTCTTCAAACATGCAGTCTAAAGTGTAAGAAAATAAAGAAATGGCACAATCGCACCCACACTGATTAACAAAGTATGGAGGACTATCAGTTCAATCAGTTCTCTCGGAGTATCTCCTGTAAGTACTGTACATCACAGTGGGGGATGGCATTTTGGACACAGAGCCTGTCTTCTCGTTGTCTTGTGCAGGAGAGGAGCCCAAGATGATACTAGAATACTGCATGCCCACCCCTGTGTTCCCTCTCCTGTGATGGCTCCTGCCCTCCCCTCAGTGATGGCACCTGTCCCCCCATGTGGTGGCTCCAGTCCACCCCACGCCTGGGATGGCTCCTGTCCCCTCATGTTGTGGCTCCAGTCCACCCCCGCCTGTGATGGCTCTTGTCCCCCCCATGTGGTGGATCCTGTCTCCGCCCTGGGTGGCTTCTGTCCCAGTCCTGGAACGGCCCATGCAGCGAAGGTGAAGTTCTTGATGGGCCTCTTCTCAAAAGGGCTCAGCTCAAAATTAATATGGAAAGGTCGGCGAGTAAGTAAGTGAAGGGATGGGTGAATGGCTGGATGAATTAGTGAAAGGGTGAATGGATGAATGAAAGATTGAATAAATGGCTAATGAGAGAGGATGGATGGATTGATGAGTGAGGGGAAGGATGGAGAGAAAATGTAAATAGCTGGATGTATGGGTGGAAGGGTAGCTGGATGATGGATGAGGGGAAAGATGGATGAGGGGAAGGATGATGGATGAGGAGAAGGATGGATGGATGGATGGATGGAGGGGAAGGATGGATGGATGAGGGGAAGGATGGATGGATGGATGGATGGATGGATGGATGGATGGATGGATGGAGTGGATGGATGGAGGGGAAGGGTGGATGGATCAGGGGATGGATGGATGGATGGATGGATGGATGGATGAGGGGAAGGATAAATGGATGGGATGGATGGATGGGTGAGGGGAAGGATGGATGATGGATGAAAGGAAGGATGGATGAGGGGAAGGATGGATGGATGAGGGGAAGAATGGATGGGTGAGGGGATGGATGGATGAGGGGATGGGTGAGGGGATGGATGGATGGATGAGGGGATGGATGGATGAATGGATGAGGGGATGGATGGATGGATGGATGAGGGGATGTATAGAGGGGATGGATGGATGGATGATGAGGGGAAGGATGGATGGATGATGAGGGGATGGATGGATGATGAGGGAATGGATGGATGATGAGGGTGTGGGTAAAAGGATGGATGGATGATGAGGGGAAGGATGGATGATGAGGGGAAGGATGGATGGATGATGAGTGGGTGGGTAGAAGGATGGATGGATGGATGATGAGGGAAAAGGATGGAGGGATGATGAGGGAAAAGGATGGATGGATGATGAGGGGAAGGATGGATGATGAGGGGAAGGACGGATGGATGGATGGCTGGATGATGGGTGGGTGAAAGGATGGATGGATGGAGAGTCGGTGGGTGAAAGGATGGATGGATGATGAGTGGGTGGGTGAAAGGATGGATGGATGATGAGTGGGTGGGTGAAAGAATGGATGGATGGATGAGTGGGTGGGTGAAAGGATGGATGGATGGATGAGTGGGTGGGTGGATAGTGGGTGGGTGAAAGGATGGATCAGTGGATTGGATGGTGGGTGGGTGAAAGGATGGATGAGTGGGTGGGTGGATGGTGGGTGGGTGGATGGTTGGGTGGATGATGGGTGGGTAGGTGGATGAGTGAAATGATGGATGGATTGATAAGTGCAAGGGTGAATGAATGGACGTATGAGTGAAAGGGTGGATGTAAGGATGGATGAGTGAGTGAAAGGGAGGGTAGGTGGACAAAAAGATGAATAGATGTGTGAAGGAGTGAAATGATAGATGGATGATTGATAGGATCAATGGATGGATTCATGAGTGGATGAGTAGATGGATGGATGGATGGGTGGGTGGATGGATGGATGGAAGGAAGGATGGCTAAGTGAAAGGGTCGATGGAGAGAGAAAGGGAGGATGGATGGATGACTAAAATAGTGGATGGGTGGAAGGATTAGTAAGTGAAAGCATGGCTGGATTGGTGAAAGGGTAAATGGCTGAATGGATGAGTGAATGGATGGATGGGATAAAGAGTGGATGGATAAGTGTACAGATGGATAGGGTGAAATGGTGGATGGATGGATGGATGGATAATGGAGATGAGTGAAAGGATGGATGAGGGGATGGATGAAGGGATGGATGAGTGAAATGATAGATGGAAGGATACATGATGGATAGGTTTGCAAACAGTTGAATATGTTTGGAAATGGCTGGGCTTACTTATATACTATTGCGCGACCTCTGATGTGTCTGTAAAACGTACCTATTGTCCTGAAGTTTTGTCCTGAATTTTGACCTCCTGTCCTGAATTTGTGTCCTGAATTTTGACCCTTTGTCCTGAATTTTTACACTCAGCGTCCTGAATTTTCACCAATGCCAGTTGGTCACCCTAGATAAGGTGCCAGTGATTCGAAGCATCAGTTTAGTTCATGGTTGCTTCAGATTGTCTATTTACTCAAATAGAGAGGTAAATAACTAAGAATTTCTACAGTAATTACAACCTAATGTCAGTGTTACGACGCATTAAAAGTACGATGCAAGAGGTCCAATGTTCTTTACAAACATCTTATACTTCTTTTATTCATTCTGTATGAATCAATACAGCTCGATACAGTCAACGCGTTTCGCCCTACAATACGGGCTTCTTCAGGGCGTAAGACAGCTGTTATTCCCTATTTTCAAAAAAGGGGGGAGAAAGAGGGAAAACAAGGGAACCAGGCTCACCCTCCTATATTTAACTGTCAAGATGCATCTTGATGCGGTCCGGAGGTTGCAGCATAGGTGAATGTACCAAGTTATCCTGAGTTTCAAATTGAACAGGATACGAGCAACTCTACGCAGTCCATGGGGTCCAGCTAGGTCCCGTTATATGTACTACGTGATCATTTCCTATACGTATGTACTAATGCATGCTTTATTATTGCAGCATTTAACTTGTTCTTTATGATTAGCTCACTTGAGCACGGTTTAGGAGTGGTGAACACAGGGCTGGTCCCTGTGTAGTCCTGAGGAAGAGCTTGGGGAAGCTCGAAACATGTTGACAACAGAAGTGACTAGGCATACCTAACTCACTGCCAGTAGGATCCCTAGTCCTCTACCCCGTTTTTAACTTATACCCCCCAGGAGAAGGAATACATTATTTGTAGCTCACTGGGAAGGTATTTTTAACTCACATAGATTAGACCACTCCACTTCACAATTACACCACTTACACTACACATAGTTCATCACTTTCAAGTGCTCCTACGTAGTTCGCAAGTCGCAGCGCGCCTCAGTCCATAGAGGGCTGGGATGGCGCCTATGATGAAGCATGTCTTCGTGGGGAAACCCTGGTGAGTGAGGGGACTAAAGAAAAGGAACATTCTTTCCTTTCTTTTAACAAAACATTTTGATTCCAACTCCAGTGAGCTTTGCGAATACTAGACACTAACGGTCCAGGCTCTTGACCTTTGTTTCCAAAGGTATTTTATTAACAGCTGGTTATTCCTCTCAGTAGTTATCATTTGCCGGTATAGTTTCACCCCTGTTCTGATCAAAATCTTAAAGTAGTCGTGCACTGAGCGAATATTCATTCAAACCAATTCTAGAGCAAAGCAGAATCTCATAAACACCCCGCATCAAGGGCTCAATAAACGGTGCTTTGTGTATGCACCTGTTCGTACCCCTTTACCAATCTTCAATAGTATTCAGCTCACGCGGGATCACTTGAAAGAGTGTTTAAAATGCATAATATTACAAGGAAAAAGTAACAAGTTGGACTGAACGGCGTTAACAAATCATACAATATATTTACAGACGAGCTGTATACCATATATGACGTCAGTGTAGATACCATCCGAAAAAGAAGCGTCACTTCCTGTTTCTGGCTTCAAGGTTTTCATTGGATCACATAACTTTTATATATTTAATAAAGTCAATATTCAGAAAGGTGGGTTTTGGTTTCAATGGCAGCTTGTCTGTAGGACCGGGGTGCAGTTTTTTCAGTTTTATAGTGGTAACTCGTCCCGAAGGTCAAGGTAAAAAAAGGCGCTTGACGTGAGCACCAGTTACATTACACATGGGCGCAAGCATTGTTTATGGTAATGGGGAGATTAATTGAGTTGCCCAGAATCACAGGAAATTAAGTAGATGCTGACACTCAAAACCTGGTCCCCCATGTAAATCGTCAGCTTCGGACGTAATACCACATCCTCTCCCGGTTAGTGACCGGCTTTTCGTTATTTGAACAGAGCAGCGCAGACATAGGTGATGTGCCCAACTGTTTATTTGCTGTTCCCCATAACCTGCAATCAGACCCTTCAGGAGGCTTTGCCCATGGAGAGACACTGTCCAGAGTTGACAGACCTTGGAAGCAAGTGGGCCGATTAGGGCCACCCGGATCACTCGCGACCACTTCTCAGCCTTCCATACAAATGAAGAATTGTTCAGACAGTAGATAATACAAATCAAAGTTATTTATTAGTAAGCGCTCGAGCAGAGTCCAGTCTGACCAGTCTCCTTAGATTGCTGCAGAGGGACTGACCTTAGACACATGGTAAGACAGACATGCATGGAACTGATCTGGCATAACTATAAGGTTACTCTGCCTGCCAACAACACTCTGAGGTGTGGGAGAAGGCATTTCTAGACGGAAAGGTATGCAATAACATGGATAGTCTATTCATTAGAACAGCAAACTCAACCTTGAAGAAATACACGTGCAGAGGGAACATTGGCAGCTGCTTTTCGATGAGGCAGACACGAAGTGAGACAGAAGTTAATTTGATCATTACTTAAAATGGCAACTAATACAAAAGGGTGCAGCAAATTCTAACTTAAATCGCACAATGCTAGAAGGAGTCGACCGAAAGCATTTTCAGTCCAACAGAGCCACATTTTAGAATTTGCTAACAATTTTGTCTAGTGTTAGGCAACAAAAACCTTCTTTCAAATTAGGAAGACTACTATTACATGTTAATACACACATTATCAATGTTAAAAACACCTTCTTCAATTGACATCAGGTCTTGGACAGCCTGCCTCATCATAGCTGTCGGCTTAGAGTCATGTACTGGGTTTTTTGGTGTGGGTGTCAATGTTTTTACACAATAAGCACAGCAAGCAGGAAGGAAATGTATGCAAAGACAACAGTTGAAAGTTATACCAGCAATTTCTACTAAAAAGATAAGGATCTTCAACCCCAGGATGCTAGTAGACCCCAGAACCAACCAGAAAGAGTCCAGGTACCATTCCCTTGGCGGATGTCAGCTGCAAGCCTATGCAACTTCTGTATAGTAGCATATTCATTATGGGCATGGTCTGGATTGTACACGCAGTAGCTGCTGCCAATGATGCAACAGGCTCCTCCCCAGTCAGCAAAGATGATGTCTAACACCATCCGGTTCTGTAGAGCAACAAGCCCTCGTAGCCTGGAGGTCAGCTGTAATATTGGTAAAAATACCTGCTGTGGTATTAATGACCTCTTCTACAACTCTGATGAGCTGCTAAACATTAAGGCTATTGGACATAGGTCCCCAAAAGGGTAGGATACCCCTCATAGAATCTGTGAACTGCTGCAGAGTGGTGTCTGTCTGATCTATTTCTTCTGTATTAATAACCCTTCTAATTCGGGACAGATGGGAACTCCTGCACTGCAATCAATGGTCCTTATGGTTATTGGGCGGTGCCATGTACACTTGGGTAAGGAGGAAAGAGAGGTAACATATACCTGAACATCCCCTAGGGAGCCAAACATAAGCTTGAGACCCAAAAAGTAGACATTATCATGTGGGAGCCAAGGCGGGCTACTGGTCATGCTCAATGTATATGTAAAGTTGCAATTACTCTCTCCACGGTTGACCTTCACAAGTCCTCGAACACTAAACCAGTTGTTGTATTGACTACTGACACTGGTATTGCCTTATCCTGAGTAATATTGCGCATTTGAAAGGGACCAAAATATTCAGTGACATTGAACCCCTGAAAATCCAAAATTTAATTTCAGAACCATCCTACATTTTTCTTTCTCTCATATACGTTCATACAAGCTGTCGGAGACAATGTATCTGGGGTCCCTTGTTCTCCTGGGGTAAACCCTTGGTGGACACGTATATATTCTAACACTGTGTCATAATCAGAAGATGTCATATTCATAATAGAAGAATGATAACGAATGTATACCATAGTAAACAATTCAAACCACCCCTCACAGCTCACCAGATAGGACAATGGCAACAATAGCAGACTATCACTATTATGTGTAACTGAAGGGAGCAATCCGCAGATACAACAATTAGTAACATTAGACATATGATCGGCTTGGTGGAGAGTTTGTAAAAATACATTATCTACACATGTCTTTCTGGATTCACCTTTATGAGGGGCCAAAGTAACAAACGTTTTCATGGGTAACAGGCGTTGTACCAATCAGAGAGTGCACAGGATATTTCTCCTCAAGGAACCATACTATTCCAAGTACCGCTATCAGTGAAATCAGAAAAATCACCACGAAAACTAGTTTACTCTTTGTGGACCAACTGGACCAACCAGACTCATCTCACCCTAAAAGCGGTGCTGCAAATGGCTGTTCTTCCTCAATAATTGGGTGACCAAATGGATACATTGTAATCAGAGGAAAAGAAATGTAATGGAGCTGATGACAAGGAAACCAGAAGGGGGAAAATGTTCCCAGTGCCTTTCTGAGCCTCACTGGTAGACTCCTATTATTCATCAACTGTGGGGCTGTTGAGCACCAGCGGTGGAGATAGGTGATCCCAGCTCTTTGTAAAAAATCCCACGTCGCTCAGGATAAGGTACCCCCTTCCAGAGGAGCACACTCAATTTATCCTGTCCAATGTCTGAACAATGCACCAGTCTCGCCTCTCCCTAGTCTACTGTGGCCTGTCTTATCGAGTCCGTCCCTGCTGACTTTTCCTTTGGTGCACTGTTTCTCAGTCGGGGCAAAAATTGGACCTAGCTACTCCAGGCACAGGGGTCATCAAAAAGAGGCTCAGACACAGAGGGGCCAGTGTGCTGGGACTCAAGAACAGATGGGCGGCAGAACGACGTTCCTGAATTGCCCGGACCTCAGGGGGCACTGCTGCATTCAACACTGCATCATTCTCACCCTCCGTTTGGGTCCATGTTAGATGCGCATCCGAAAAAGGGACAAAGCGTGACACCGGTTCCCACTCCGAGTTCCAGATGCCATCAAGGACCCATTGATCGTAGGGCAGGGGCAAAGGCACTCTGTGGCAGTGTTGGATGTGAATCCAGTTTTTTCGGCCGGTGACCTTCACAGCTGTGCGGGTGGCAAGGAGCACCAGCACTGGCCCCTTCCACCGCGGCTCCAGATTTCCTTTTCTCTGGAAATGGCGGAGCAAAACAAAATCACCGGACTGAATATCGTGTCCTGGCCCCTCAGGTGCTAATGGAAGTGCGTCTTGGATCTGTTGGTGAATAGAACGCAGACTTATAGTTAACTTATATAAGTAGTCTACCAACAGAGGATATTCAATGTCTGAAAATTTACGAGACTGTGGGACTCCACACATGTTTGCAGGGCGTCCAAACACCACCTCGTAAGGTGACAGTCCTGTCCTAGAGTGTGCCGTGACTCTTGTAGACAAAAGGGCTAACAGAAAAGCATCTGACCACTGCAATCCTGTGCTCTCCTGAATCTTTGCCAATTTCAGTTTCAGAGTACCGTTGTACTTCTCAACTAAAACTGTCGACTGGGGGTGATGTGCTGCATGAAATTTCTGTTTGATATGTAGAGCTTCATACACTAACTGGATGACCTTCGAATTAAAATGGCTGCTGTTATCACTCTAAATCAAACGGGGCAAACTGAAACGGGGAATTAACTCCTTTAGGAGTGCTTTTGCAGTGGCCACAGCTGTGTTTTCTTTAGTGGGGTAAGCCTCAACCCATTTACTGAATGCACAAACAACCACTAACACATATTTGAAATTGTTGACTCGCTCTAATTCAATGAAGTCCATATGGAGGACCTAAATAGGAAAAGTGGGAGGTGAAAAATTACCATGGGGAGTAGGGGTACCTTCCCCAGGATTATGCATCATGCATACCATACAATATTTGACCAAGTGGCTGGCTGTCTCTGGGATATTGTCATTCTGCCATACAGGGTCTAACACTTTACAAATGCCCTTTGCACCAATATGGGCAGGACATATGCATCTGGTAACATCCATCTATTTTTCCTTGACTTATCCATCCAACACCCGTCCTCATCCAAACATGCTTTGCTTTCCTGCCATACTGCTAACTCTTCAATCGTTGATTCACTTTGGATCGCCTTCACATTGTCCAGGGTATCCTCAAACATAGTAACATCGCGCACCTACCTAGCGGGATCTGCTACAAACATTTTTTTCATCTTCTTTTGAGCTGTTTCCTTAGCTGTCTGACCTGCAAATGCATTCCTCCTACCCACTTGTCAGTAATTGCCTTGTGGGTGCTGCACTTCACTATCGCTAATTTCTTGGGGAGTGTCAAAGCCGACAAAAGCCTATATATCAAAGGGCTATGCTTGATCTTCATCCCATGAGAAGTGAGAAACTCTCTCTCTGCCCAGAGCCATCCAAAATTATGGGCAACTCCGAAAGCCTACTGGCTGTCAGTATAGATATTGACAGCCAGTCTCCTCCTCCGTCCAAAAAATACAATCATGTATATCAATATCCTCACTCTCGGAAGGGAGGGGTAGCAACGTGACTGGATTTAGAGTAGCACATCTTTTACTTTACTTTACTTTACTTTACTTTACTTTACTTTGTGAACTTATTGAACGCAAACGAATCATCCCAGAGGGGATCTCTCAGCGCTTGTGGTGCAAAAAAGGTCAATTCGTAACCGGTCAGACGTGCACTGGTGAGGTGTTGTGTCTTGTTTTTATACAAAAGTGTATCCAAAGTATGAGGTACCATAACTGGGAGGTCAGTATCAAGTACGAACCCAGCCGATTGCTTTATAGAGATGGCCACTGCCGCAACCGCTCTTAGACAGCTCGGGAGGGCTTTTGCGACAGGGTCAAGAAGAGCAGAAAAATAACCACACTGCTGTTGCTTACCTCCAAAAACTGTATTAAGACAGAAAGCGCACACCCGGCCAACTCGTGTACGTATAGCTGGAACATCTTTGCATAATCAGGCCTACCAAGTACAGGTGCAGATCAAAGACCAACTTTTAAACACTCAAAAGATTGCTGACAGTCAGGTGTTCAAGGCAGGGGTTCATGCACATCTTTAGTGGTAAGCGTAAGCAGGAGCTTTGCTGGTAACGAATAATTAGGAATCCACTGTCGACAGTAGGAAGTAATGCCAATAAAAGTGGGCATCTCCCTCAGCGTTTCAGGGATAGGCATTTTCTCAATGGTGCTGATGCGCTCAGGGGTCAATCTTCTACCCATCTTTGACAATAGGTGACCTAAATAGGTGACCTCCTGTTGACAATATTGAAATTTAGAAAAGGACACTTTATGTCCATGGTGAGCCAAATGGAGCAACAACTTAACCGTACTGTCTTTGCATCCCTTTTCAGTTTCAGAAGCTATTAGTATATCATCCACATATTGAAGCAATGCATTTCCTGAGGAAAGTGTGAGGGAGTCCAATTGGGCTTTTAAGGCTTAGCTATATATACTAGGGTTCTCAGTATAGACCTGAGGAGCTCAACAGAATATAAAGCTTCTGCCAGCTAGGGTAAAACCAAACAAGTGGCTGCTGTTGGGATGGATCGGGACACTAAAGAATGAATTTTTCAAGTCAATGACAGAAAAGAATTTAGCAGAGAAAGGAATCATTGTCAGAAGGGCAGTAATGTCAGGGACCACCGGGAACTGAGGGACCACTATTTTATTAACTGCACGCAGATCAATCATAAAACGATAAACATCTGGGTGATCATCGGGGGAGTCTAAAGATGCCTTATTAGAATTGGAAGGATAGCGCTATTACACACATTTGCAGTTGTCTTTTTAACCACTCCCGTCTCAATCAGGTCCTGTATAATCCACAACAAAGCTCGCTCCCCCTCTTGTGGAATGTTGTACTGGGAAATACGAGGCAAAATGGCATTGTCTTTAACTTTAATGGAAACCGGGGGAATTTGCAATAGTCCTACATCTGTGTCACCTGTTGCCCATAACATTGGTGGCACATCCTTAAACTCAGCAGGAAGGGGCAAATTTTTGTACAGATACTGCTTGAAGCTGACCAAAT
The DNA here is from genome assembly GCF_964263255.1 of Lissotriton vulgaris. NCBI lineage: Eukaryota > Metazoa > Chordata > Amphibia > Caudata > Salamandridae > Lissotriton > Lissotriton vulgaris. The sequence goes on along the minus strand of NC_141689.1, from coordinate 99,497,752 downwards.
TTGGACCCATTGTCATGTAAACACCTTCCGGGAAGCAATAAATGGTCGCATGCAACTGATTCAATAAATCTAGGCCCATTACATTTTCTCCACAGTTTGATGTCAACAGGAACGGTGAATCCACAGTAGAAGGACCTATAGTCAATGTAAGAGGTTTGGAAATGGGACTTACAACCGGTACACCAGAAAATCCTACGGAAACGTTATTATGGCCAGACAGAGCTGCCCCAGAGACCATTGAGCATGGAACCGAGCTATTCATTGCACCTGTATCCACCAAGAATTCCTTAGCTGAGCCATGCAAATCTGCAATAACATCAGGTCCACGCTGATCTACAGGTATCTGGACTGGTCCCCCACTCTGTCCCTGGCTGTCCTAGCTGTGAGACATTCCTGTAACTTATTCAAAATCATAGTCATTGTGGTAATACTGGCCACCCCTTTTGTCATCAAAATAATTACTATCTGATCTATCCTGCAATGTGGCAGCATGCAGGGCTCTGTCCTGTCCACCAGCTCCATGACCCAGTCCACTAGAACCTCATCCTCTAGGAGCCGCAACTTTCTGCAACAAAACGAGGCACTCGCTATGCCAGTGTCCCTCCTCTTTACAATATGCACACTGATTTGGCCCTACAGGCGTATTATTCCGGCATGTCAGAGGCAGTTGGCGGGCAGTACCACCTCGTCCTCAACCATTCCCCAGAGAAGCCTGCTGCAACAACACCTTTGTCTTCAATTCCTTGTGCTTTTTCTCTACCTTCTCATCATTTTCCCTGTGTTCATAATACTGTGCCATACTCAATATTACAGAAGGGGAGGATGTCGTACAAGTGCTCTCCGAAGCCTGCAACAGAGCCTCAATCTCTGGGAGTAGATTCGTGACAAATATGTTAACGAACAACCGGACACCCTACTCCACCGGCAAATCCGGTCCGCTAAAGTCCAGAAACACACCCTTGACCCGGGTGAGAAAATCAGACACACTTTCATATTTCTTCTGACAGCATGCTGGTAATTTGTCCCAATCTACTCTTCTTGGTGAAATAAGAGAATGCATATAAGAGATAATTCGGCAAGGCAAGGCTAGTATCTTACTCTTAGGCTTCTCACCAGGCTTCCTCTCCTGATCCCATGCTTTAATATGATCCCAGGTACCACCAAATTCTGCATTGTGGTCCTGTGTGTGTACCTGTCTCCAAATATCAACGGGTACCAGTAAACCAAAGGGCATTTCACTGTCGATGAAGTGGCCTCGATCACTTCTTTATAGTACGCAGTAGGATTTTTCCTAGGGTTGGGTAACTGAGTCTTAACGGACATCACCTCACTGCCCTTCAATGGAGTATAACCCCATTGCTCTTGGAACCGAGCCTCTACCCTTGGTCTGAGAACGACATCATGCTGGTCTCGCTGCTCTGGTGTTTCAGAGTGATATGTGGAGTGCACCTCCCTCATCGGAAACTGAGACACCATCTTCAGGCTCTTTTCAAGCAGCCTACTCTGGTAGGCAACCATTGTCGCAACATTACCAAACACCTGACCAGGCGCCATGTCAGCTACCTAGATATGATCTTTAATATCATAGATAATCTGTGGCGCTGCCTCATGAAAACATTGCCTAATCAAAGTAGCCGACATGTGCTTAAGGGCATGCGGCTGGACAAAAGGCTCATATTCTTTCATCACCTCCCACACGTCCTCCACACTGTAAATGGGGTTAGGATCCCACTGAGCAGCCTGATTAGCCACCACCTTTGTTTCGGCCTCCCCCACATCAGATCGTATCAACGTCTGACTGAGGAGGTGGGGAAGTACACGGTATACCCTCTGCAGGGCATACAGGGGTCGAACATCCAACAATTCCTCTACAAATGTATCATTATCGTCTCAAGCTACATAAGACTTTTCACATTGCAATGGAAACTTCCTATTGGCACATTCTATTCCTTTCTCTGTTTTCCCTCTATCACACACTACAGCTTTCTGAGTCACTGTCTGCATCTTTCCCTTCCGGGCTTCCTTCTCAGCTTTCATTCATCTCTGTCTAGCTTCCTTTTGCCATGTTCTAAGAGAATCAAACATTGACTGCCTACTTCTTTTTGCAAACAATTTATCCTGCAGAAAACTATGGTTTTGTTCATTAAAAGTGCCCGCCAACTGCTACTGCAACTCGGCATTGTCTCTTGTACATTTGTGCCATAATGTACTAATAGGGCCAAGGCCGTGTTTCACATACATCTCAAAGTTGGGAGTGCCTTCTGGAGGCGGAGGCTGACTTTCTTTCAAACGATCATCAGTAGAACAACGACATCCCACACAACACAATTTACTAAAATAGGACATTTACACAAGAAAACTAGTTCACCATTTATGCTGAGCAGATAGTTGCAAATATCTTACCAAAGTTGGTCCTCGGACCTCACCAAATACAAATTAAAGTGGTACCATGGTCACAAAGAACTCAAACAAATTCAAGCGCTTGTCCAAAGGCAGTCGTCAGACCACACCAAATACAAACCATAATGGCGCCATAGCCAACACAAACCAAAGCAAACTCACCTGGTGTACACAGGTCAAACCAATTTATTCTCCATTGCCAACTCTTCAGGACAAACAGTCAGATCCAAGGGTTTTACCATCTGGACCCCAGCCGGGATGACCACTGGCCGAGGCACCGCCCAGTCAGATAGATGGGACAGCTGTGAATACCAGGCTCTCTCGTGCAGGGATCCCCGGTCCGCCCGTCAGACCCAATGCAGCCCGACCTCTTCACCCGTCCGCGGGCAAGGAAGGGTCACTCACCCGTTGGAGTACCTGTTCGGGTGCCACCTGAAGGAAGTGACCCGATTAAGGCCTCCCGAGTCACTCACGACCACCTCTCAGCCTTCGATACAAATGAAGAGTCGGTCAGACATTAGTGAATACAAATCTAAGTCATTTATTAGTATGCGCTCGAGTGGAGTACAGTCTGACCAGCCTCCTTAGATTGCTGCAGAGGGACTGACCTTAGGCAGCGTGGTAAGGCATGAAGAAAATTTCCAATACCCCTGAAGACACACCCAGACAGGAATATTCCAGTCTGGGAAATGGTGAACAAAGGAGGTATAGAAGGATGGGCTACAATCCTGAGACCGGGTGCTCATTATCTTGCATTCAAAGTTACTCTGCCTGCCCCCCCCCCCGCTCTGAGCTGCGGGAGCAGGCCTATCTAGACGGAAAGGTATGCAATAACATGGACAGTCTATTCTTTAGCACAGCAAACTCAGCCTTGAAGAAATACAAGTACAGGGCAGCTACTTTTTGATGGGGCAGACACGAGGTGAAATAGAAGTTAGTTTTGATCATTACTTAAAATGGCACCTAATACAAAATGGTGCTGCAAATGCTAATTTAAATCACACAATGCTAGAAGGAGTCGAACGAAAACATTTTCAGTTCAACACCTATTTAGCAATGTATACTTATTTTTGGGGAATTTAGAGTAACTGGCCACCAGGTGGGATTGCATTTTGAGGATGGCATAACTACTAATCCCGTCCATGACAAGGGCGCACTGCCAGGGTGTTTCTGTCTACAAATGCAGACGGCTCCCTCTTGACCTTAATTAGGGGTGTTTTTTTGTTTGATCTCAGCTGGGGTCTTCCAGAGCTCTCTAGCCTAGATAGTATTTCATGAGTATTGGACTTGGCCCTTTTTGCAGGGTCATCCTTGAGCTGTTGTTGGTGGGTTTATGACTCTGGGCACTTTACCACTGCTGATTAGTACTAACGTGCATATGCTCTCTATTGTAAATTGTTGTAATGGATTAGTGACTCCATGATTGGCTTATTTGATTTACTTGTCAGACCATAGTACAGTGCACCATGTGTGCCCAGGGCCTCTAAATCAAATGCTGCTGGTGGACCTGCAGCACTGGTTGTGCCACCCACAGAAGCAGCTTGTAAAGTGCGGCTCAGGCCTGCCATTGCAGAGCCTGTGTGCAGTCTGGGACTGCCATGTCGACTTGGCAAGTGCACCCACTTTCCAGTCCCTAATCCTTCCCTTTTCTACATATTAGTCACCCCTTTTGATTACAGTATTGTGGATTTTTGTTGTTTGGTCTTGTGTTAAGTCTAGTAAAGATTACTTATTTTTCTAAACTGGTGTGGTGTCCATTTGTAGTTTTTTCACTGTATTACTGTATGTGGTCGCAAATAGTTTAACCACTGCCTCTGAGATAAGCCTGTCTGCTCATGCAAATCTACCTAGGGGGTAAGCAGGGGTTATCTTCAGCTTGGAACTCCCTAGCCCCGACTAGAGTGGTGGTTTCTGCCTGGCTTAGGCGCAAGCCCTAGCCAACCAGAAATCCCATTTCTAACAATGAGTTTTACAGATATTGTCAGTGTGTGGACTTTTCATTAGAGTTATTTATTCCTGACCAGAGTCGGCCATCAAGAGTGTCTTCCAGAGCCAGATAGCACACCTTTAACAAGCATTTTCAATGCAATAGGTCTCGCATTGATAAGTGTGTGAGCTTTTGGCATTGCAAATTTGAATGCCTTTTATTTAAAACTACAAAATAAAAGACATTGTCATTTACAATGCCAATTGCTTATAATCTCGCGAATGCAAGACCTATTGCATTGCAAATGCGTGTATGAAAAAGCTATTTGAGAAAATAGTGCACAGAGGATGTAATTAAAGCCTGCCGAGTAACAACACGCATAACATGGGGTGTCCCAATGGGAGGTTACCAAATGAGACAAGGCGGTACTAAGGAGGGACTACTAAGCCTTTTGACTAATGAACAGCCACAGAATCTCAGTGGACAATGACACAAGCCAATGAAAAATGTGGGTGGAGAATGGGCGAGGCTTCAAGTCCCTACCTGAATACGGCATGCCTCGCAGAGCAGCGCATGCGCTACCCATGCTCAACCTAAAAAGGAGCCTAGTCCTGCAGCTCTAGTTCTATCAGGACAGCCTCAAGCCACTGTTGGGCCTGTGAGGGCTGTTGTGGAGGATGGAATATTGTTCTGTGTGTGGTTGCTGTGAGAGAGTCAAGGAGCCCAGCCTCCTTACTCCACAGGATTTCACTCCCATATCTCATTGAGGGGAGTAACATGGTACCCATGACTCTTTGCAGAGGCTCTAAAGTAGGACCACACAAAGATATGGACAGAGTATAAAATGTAGATGTTAATCCACCCTCTTTAGATTTTATTGACGTCATGTACAGGAGGAGTCTAGAATTGATGATGACTCCCAAACACTTGACCTCTGATGATTCTTTAGGGATGCTGAGTCCATCTATGTTCCAAGAACCCATCTTGTTAATTCATTTACCCTTTGCTAGTACTTTGTTTTCCTTAAACTGATCTCCGCTTTGTTCAATTCTGTAAATATATGTAGCGTAGTGATCAGCTTCTGTAGTCCAAATGTGTTCTTGTTGAGCAGAAGAAGGTGGTCCTCGTACAGTAAGTTTGTATTTAATTCACACCCTATTTTTGGCAAGTGTGCATTGGCTGAGTCCTGACCTTTTGATAAGTCAGTGGTAAACATGTTAAAGAGCTAGGGAACTTGGACACATCTCCGTTTTAGACCAGCCGTCGTTAGAATTTCTCTTGACAGTGTGCTACATCAGGAAGTTTTACTCGCAGCCAGTTGTTGGCGTACAATATTGTATTGCTCCAAGTCATATTTGAGGAGTTCAAGTTTTATATAGAGATAGAGGTTACATTGATCCAGTAGCAATTTACCTCCATTTTTGGTAAAGCAGACCTAGTTACATAACTCCACACAGTGCTTCCTGGCTGTGTGCTGAAGACTGCTTTCCATATAGTGTGGCCCCTTTCTGTACCCCTATGGTCATGCCCACAGATGGGTCCTGAGACTGTGATCTCCTCATGCCCACCAGGTACTACCTTAGGCAGTATCTGTGCTTTCTAGACTGTATTTTCCAAACTGTGCTTCCTCCACATTTTGGTCAAAAAGTGTTTCACAGATTGTGCTCCCCCAACTCTGCTCCCCTGAAGTGTACTTCCAAACTCTTCACCTAAATCTGTGCTTCTGAGGGCTATTCATATACACTGTTCTCCTCTTCCACTGCAACCTTTCCAGGCTGTGCTTCCACACATCGTGCTTCCCCACACTGTGGTGCCTAAAGTGGACTGGGCAGCAAGAGTGGATTTATTGAATAAGAATAGCAGCTGAGTATCGTCAGCATAAGAAATGGGAGTGAAACCTAATGTCCTAAGTAGGTCAGACAGGGGAGCAACATATATATTAAACAAGGTTGGGCTCAGACAAGAGTCCTGAGGCACTCCCTTGGACAGCCCCATAATCTTTGACCGAAAAGGACCCAGGTTAACGGTCTGTGAGCGGAAGAAAAGAAAGCTCGCCATCCACTGAAGGGCCGGTCCTCAGAGTCCAATTTCCTTCAGTCTTCTGAGCAAGATCTGGAGGGATACTGTGTCGAATGTGGCCGAGAGGTCAAGCAGCACAAGTAGAGTTGATTGTCCCCTGTCCAGGGACAGACTAATGTTGTCCGTGACAGCAACCAGGGCTGATTCAGTGCTGTATTTGGGCCAGAAACCTGATTGAGAGGGGTCAAGGCCTCTGGTGGATTCGACATGGTCAGACAGGTGCTTGTTGATATGCTTTTTCAGTAACTTGCTCAGAAAGGGTATTAGGGAAATGGTCTGGAAGATGGAAAGGTCTTCCATAGGGGCCTTAATGTTCCTGCTATTAGGAATGACCTGTGCCCCCTTCCATTCAGTGGGGAGATGTCCCTCTCTTATAGAAAGTTTGAGAAGCGAGCAGATGGGCGCGGAAAGTTGTTTAGTTGTTTCAAGCACCTTCTGTTATTATTTTGTGTATGTCTTCGTTTGAACTACCCTACTTTTCATACATAAAACTAAAGAATCACAATGTCTAGGGATGTCATCAATGATGTCATTTGAGATTTCATAAATGATGTAATTAATGATGTCATTGAATATGTCATGAGTGATGTAGTATGTGAGATCACAAGCAGTACATAGTGGAGTTGCAAGTTATAGTTAACTCAGTAACCTATAACTGGTGGATTTCAGTAGTATGTGTTTTTAAATGTTAGCTTTTGTATTATTACAAACCCCAACTCAAACTTTACTTTAAACAGTGTTTGTTTCAATACATTTCTATGGTTTTTAAAAATGTTTTTAAATATAAGCTAAAATCGTCTTACCATACCTAACTATAACTTCACTTTCACCATTGTTTTTAGTGCATTTCTGTACATTTATCATATACAGCTAACTACCATGCTGAGCACCGATTTCCCATCCGTGCGCCATGGTTACCGGCATTGTAAATGCGGTGCATCAGTGGTGGCGCACGGGTGGGCAGATGCATCGCAACTCTTCTGGTGCATCCCTGCTGATTAGCGGAGATGCGCCAGAAGTAGTAAACCTGCCCCATAATCTCCCCGTGCCTAACAAAAATGTGTCCATCTGTAACAAAACTGGTGCTCATGTAAAGTGCTCTGGTACCCGATGTCTCGGGTCTAGTTGGCGCTATTAAAACTCTAAAAAAACATCACTTTGACACGGATGGCTAAGAATATAGTACTGTTAATTGGTCTGATTATGTGTTGTTTAATTACATTTTGCTTTTGGGTATTGTTATTTATTGGTATGTATTGTGGAGTCATAGATATTGAATTTGATTTGCGAGTTATGACTTGCATGGCTGTTGTGCGAGTTATGGATTCTGATCCTAACCAAAACAAAATAGTTTAATGAACTACGCCAAACTTTGTAAGGAAACAAAATAACGTGTTTCGTAATCATCTGACATTTTCACTGCTCAGATCGACACCACCCACAATAAACCTGGTGAGGTATTTAAAATTGTCAAATAAATGTACTCACACTGAATCCCTGCTTTAGCCATTAATAGCGTCTCTCAAATCTCTAATTTATTTGACATCAAAATCAAATCCCTCATCGACTCCTTGTATCCCACAAACTCTGACTCCATGAGTATCAGCTGCCCCATGTTTCTGCAGGAGTTTCTTTGTTACCCTTGCTGCCATTCATTGCAGGAATTCACCCCATCACTATGGAGGAGTCTTCTCATGCCCTTAGGGTGTGTAAATCTGGGTCTCCTGACAACCCTTGCCTACCTCCCATTCTTGTTGCTAACACCGATGCAATCAACCCATTAAATCAGTTATTGAATCTGCTCATTCGGTCGGCTATAGTCTCCAGCAGCTGGAAACAGGTCATGTTTATTCCCCTCTAAAAAAAACCTTTGCAGATAAATCCAACCTTGATAATGTAGCGGGAATTCCATTCTCCTACATAACTGTGCATAGAGATCTGGAACCTCGGTGAATTAGGATGGCCTAAAACTCACCTCAGTACCCAAAATCCCCCTACCGAGCTAGCTACAGTGTCTCATTGGTCATAACAAACTCCCAATGCTTAGACAAACCAGAACATGAACTTAGAGTACCTCAGGAATCGTGGAACACATGAACACTCTTTCGTTATATAATCATTACAAACCAGAACGTGGAGTAAAAGAGGACACGAGCATGTTTGAAATATTTATTTACTAATGCAAGGTTCTCAAACGCAGTATCTTGTATAATACTAGCAAACATTTTATAAGCAACAAAGTTATCAGCATAGTTATCAGTCCATAAAGGGCGAATGGTGACAGCTTACTAATATGCTGAAATGAATAGAAATTAACAAAGTCTAATTCACACCCTCCCTATTTAGCATAGTATTTTATATCTATGAAGGTCTCATTTGGGTTTTAGCAGGGCGGGCCCATACCTCAAAATCTCAGTGGCAGGAGGATCACATCACGTTCCACCAGCTCTCTGCATGCGAAGGACATCAAGTGTGTTTTTGTGTGTTCAGCACCACAATATAAAACTCGCCTAGAGCCAGATTTTGGTAGCAGCATGTGTGTTATGTCTATAAGGGTGCGAAGATCAGACCTTACAACAACACTGTGTTAAGTTATCCGTGTAGCCTTCAGCACTCACTGTGCAGACAGAGTGCAGAACAAAACTGATATCAGAGCAATAACATATTATTTCTCTAGTAAATCACGAAGCTCTTCTGGGTTGAAAGCTAAAACAACAATTCTATGTTGTGTGCAAAAGTGAAGCAAGAATGAAAATGGCATGCCAGCATTTAATAAACCCATGCTAACTTAACACAGTATGTAGAAAAGAAGTAGCTATATGACAACCCCCCAATGATCAGAAGCACTGTCAAAAATCATGTAAAGGCAGAACCTGGAAGGGGTTTAACCTGAAAACAGAGTTCAATAATAATGAGTTAATCTATTCTCCAAACGTATATATGAAGGCCTATAGTGGCCAAGCGTAATTGTTCCAACCTTTAAAAATACAAGTCAATAGGTCTGGGACGTATAAAACATTTTCACACATGAAAAAAGGCACTGTCCAAAAATATAAAAATGCACGTGCCGAAATAAGTAAAATAAACTCATGGCATCTCACGATAGAACTGAATATGCAAAATATGCAGCCACAGCCTCCAACATGAAATCACTGTCATCATCCGAAAACAGTTCAGCCATCCAATTAAGTAGTGGGAAGGAACATACGTACTGCTCCGTCACTGGATCCTCTATTAACATCAGAGGACAACTCGGTGGGTTCTCAAGAAAGCTCCTTGCCAAGAACTCATGCGCTGCTGCGATTACATCCCAACGACCCATTAGTCCATGCATCGCTGCCAAGGCCATAATCCTTACGCCAGAACAAACCAACTCGTGAGCAACTACGGGGCTCATCAGATGATTAAAGTCGCGTCAGGAGACACCGTCAAGCAGAGACACAAATCAAGGGCCCAGTGGAAATCGCAGCTCAGGCAAAGAAACACAGGCTGGACACATGTGAAATAGGAAAATCGAAACGATAATCCAAACGCCGTGCTTAAAGTCGCAAGCGGCAGGGTGCCATAGTAATCAAGCATCCGGTTGAGCAACAGTGACAGGAGGGGCTCTTGTGCTCCTAATGCAGGATGTGCAAACACAACAGGTGATGGACGGAATGTGGATCAAGCATCCGAGGACCGGACCGGTTTCCAGGTAACACCTCTCATCAGCCCGGCTAGCTTGACTCCAGTGGTGTGGAGTGCCTGGGACCCACGTCTGGGCATCCCCAGCGCACTTAGGGCGGAATATGCAAACACAACAGGTGATGGACGGAATGTGGATCAATGTCACACACTCACCCCAGTCCAAAGATCTGGGCCCAAATCCATCGTTTTTTTGCACTCCACACCACCCTTGGTTAGACAATGGCGATATGCAAATCAGCTCTGACCCTGTGCCCCATGGGAACAGTCCAGTCCGAACTACAAAAGCCATGTCCTTTCCAGAACGGAATCAAGCATCCGAGGACCGGACCGGTTTCGAGGTAACACCTCTCATCAGCCCGGCTAGCTTGACTTCAGTGGTGTGGAGTGCCTGGGACCCACGTCTGGGCATCCCCAGCGCACTTAGGGCGGAATATGCAAACACAACAGGTGATGGACGGAATGTGGATCAATGTCACACACTCACCCCAGTCCAAAGATCTGGGACCAAATCCATCGTTGCAGGATGGGCATCCATTTGTAATAAAACAAAATATCACCAATACGCCTGCAGCTAAAGCCAGCAAGACATGGAAGCCTCCAAACAAACTCGAAAAAATAGAATGAAAGAAAGCAGGGATGACCCCAAATATTTTTTCAAAGGAAGTCACGAGACCGCTGCTAACTAATTTAAAAAAGTGAGCAAGGCCGGAAGTGGAGGAGGCATTAAAGATTTGATGAACCAGCTCGCTGAAATGCAACGGTAAATCAGTATTTAAAAGCGCCTGCACTTCTGTGCGTGTGTTAGCTATGTGAAGGACGAATGTTTCTCGGGCCGAACTCAGGGCCATCTCTTTCTGAGACAAAAGGGCTCTTTTTTTAGTCATACCATTGAACTATGCCTTCAAGGTTGGGATGCGCGCCCAGATGGAAACATCTGAATTCCCATGCGTGGGGGGATACATAACGTTTTTGCAGCACACAACACGTTCAGATACAGTTACCACATAAGCGATACCAACAATTAAACCACAACACTCCTTGTTATTCAATAGCAAATAACTACCATTTGCCAAAAGTGTAAACGTGGGAATAATTGCGGGAACAGGAGTCCCTTTTAATACACAGGCCAGATTAGGTTGTTCCTGGTTGCAGGAACCATGTAATAGGATGTGTCTAATATTAATGAATGGTCAGGGGACTCAGTGCATTCCTCCCCATTAAGATAAACTTCTTTGCCGTCTTTCAGGCACCTATATGTGAAAGGAAGGGACCATGCTTCATGGAGGAAGGCACCACCTAACGGTTCATAGCGTCCTATTGCAACATGTCGCATACAACTAGTGAATTTGTACAAAGCGAATGGTAATGTAATTAATCCGTGAATAAGCCACGTTGCATCAGTCGCCTCAGCAACAGAGAACGGTAAAGATTCCAACCTCTCAATGTGTAACATGGAAAATGATGCATCTCGCATTGAAAGCATGCGCTGTTTGTCAGTCAAATTAAACGGGGAAAAGAGGGAGGAAACGTTCATGTAATTCCAGGGCACATGGCCAGACTTAAGAGTCTGCAGAGTCCACGCAAACTGCATTACAGAACGCAATTGATTTTGGCCATGGTATAAAACAGACACCTCATCATTTACAATATCAAGCACTGAAGAAACAATGTTATTCAACGTGTATATGCGGGAAGAAAGCATGTTAATACTGTTATCGACAACTGCAAGCACCTTTTCCAAATTTGCTTGATCAATAGCTCTACGGCGCTTAGTGGCCTCAATTTGTGAAAGCTTCCAAATTTCATTGTAAGCAGTATAGATCCAACGTTTAGATCTACCGTTTGCTGGGCCCTTTATAAAATCATTAATATCCACCTCATCAGTTAGCTTAGATAGATGTAATTTAACAGCAGCTAAGGTAGAATGTTGTAACCAATTTTGACATAATTTGCCAACTGAATATGTTGTAACAGTGTGGTCAGAATCAAAACGTGGATCAGGCTTGACTTGTGTAAAACCTTCAGTTAAACCCAGAAAGCGATGCTGGCAAGAGTCAGAGCTTCTGTGTCACATCAGCCAACCCTTTGGATCAAAACTCGACACATTAAAGGATGCATTATTTAGCAATGTTTGCAACTCTCTAATGGACAACTTTGTGTAATTATCCCAACCAGAATATTCTTCCAAATCGGGGATAGCAGGGGTATTTAACTTTTTTGAAGTAGCCAATCCAAAGCACGTTGTCTGAGAAATAGTAGAATTCAAAAACAACATGTGATTCGGGATGAGACATGCACGGTGCAAAGCCTCAGTGCCTTGTACCTGCCAACTTTTAGAACCCCAAACCGATTTAAGGTCAATGGTTTCCTTCTATAGCTCATAGCCTTCTAAAGCCAATCTATCTAGAAAGGACTTCGAATACAATAATTTAGTATCAGTAAGTCTAACTTTGGACATGGGCTTCTGTGTCATCTTAAAATAAAAGCACTCAGGACTCGATTGATTAAAGTCGGTAAAGTAAGTGTACTTCTTCAAAAATGTACTGGAGCTGCCTTGTAATGGTGCAGGGCAATGTTCCCACTGTGTGTAATTTACAGTACCCCTTCTGGAACTTGTTTTATGCAGAAAATGATTACCAAAATGTTGAAAGCGAAATAAAGCACCATAATTAGCAGATTCTAAATATAGATCTTCAGCATCAAAGGCAGCATATTATTTTAAATCAGAGAATAATGATTCTACGGCCTGAACATTCCAATCATCAGAACGTATGTTTTGTTTCACCACATCCACCATGTTCACTCTCAGTACATTTGGGACATTAACCACTTCAGTGGGGCCATGAATTTGAAATTTAACTGCATCCCACACAATCCCATCAAGAACCGGCCAAGCTGTGATGTTAACAAAGTTCAAGTCTCTTTTTAGTCTGTGTGCAGAATGTGAAGAGGATAAGGGGGCCAAAGTTCCATTAAGATGCTGAATGCATGTTCTCTCCTCGACATAGTGTCCATCCATGATACGGAAAAAATAAAACACAAAACCAAATGACATAAAAAGGTATACTGAAAAAAGCATTAGCCAAATATATGTCCAAGGGGGAACCAAAAAATGTTTCTTGGATAAAGAGGCATAAATTACACAACGTGAGGGTCTTGTCGAAGTCACTGAAGCAGAGTCAAATGAGAATCTAGAGTCTGTGGCCAAACGTGTTTGTAAGTCAGGCATCGATAAATCAGCAGGATAGGAATAATCGAGGTCATCAATGTTATTAGCTGGGAAAGTGTTCAGTAAAGGATTGGAAATGACAGGCATCTCGAGGGCCACTTCTGGCTCAGCAGCTGCAGTAATGGCCAAAACAGAATTTCTCACAATCGAAGGACAGGAGACTACCGGTGTCATGCTATGAAGAATCGGCCACCCTGTGTATCTTGACATTGTCAATTGAGATAAACCTATTTTCCTTAGGACCTGGAAGTGGTGGTAAAATGACTTTTCTTGTGCCCTTCACTCCAAGAACGGGGACCGGTGCTCGATAGGAAGGACCAAATTCTTTCTTGTTATCGATCTTCTCTCGAACCAGTTCTCCAACTTTGGGTAGCCAGCCTACTACTGCAACGCATCATCCGACGTGTAGGGCAAATGTTCCTTTGCAAGACTGTCTCTGGTCTTTTGTAGATCCTGTAAAACAGTGCAATGTTCATCTACGTCAAAGGCCGTGGCTTGGGCCACGCAGTCTAGACCGTCGAGGTCAGGGACATACATCTTGATACCAAAGAGCATTTCGTACGGGGTCCGCCCACCCAGAGACCTTCTAGGGAGATTATTAAGAGCACGCTGCATGCCATTGAGAGGGGCCAGCCAGTTTCTGCCAGTGCCTATTACTCGAGCTGTCAAAGATTGCTTTAAGTCACGGTTCATTCGTTCCACTACACTATTACCCTCAGGTCTGTATGGAGACGAAAACTTGACTTGGACCCCCAGCAAAACCATAGCATCCTTATACGCCTTAGAGGCGAAAGCCGGACCTTGATCCGAATGGAAGGTACCACAGGCAAAAATCCCTACAAAGACACGCAAATCTCTAATGACAGTCCGTGAAACAGCGCTGCGATGGGGCCATACCCACACAAAGCGTGTGCATGAATCAACTGCTACTAAGATGTACTTATACGCAGTATCAGAAGAAAAAGGACTGTAGTGATCTAAATAAACGCACCCCAGTGGTTTATTAGAAATGTACAACTGTGTCTGTGGCGGACGCGCAGCAGTCGAAGGCTTGATCTGCTGGCAAATGTCACATTGAAGGACATAATCACGCGTCTGTTTGTACAGTCCCCGCCACCAGAACCTCTGTTGTAGCTGAGTTACAGTGGCTGAGACGCCTGCATGCGCAGACGCCACACCTTCATGAGCCGCTGTAATCAAAGTAGCTCTGCGATCCGAGTTGGGAATCAAACGTTCGCCAACATCAGGAATTTTCACGTAAGGAAACTTATCGGGACTTAAGTGGTATGTGTACTTCAAAGGGAACCCCGCAGGATATTTACCTCCCTTCTCAGTGGCAGCAACAGCCGCCAAGATGTCATCATCTATTTTACTTTTGGACCGTGTAACTGCTGCAACTAAATATTTAGATACTGCTGACTTCGCTGCTTCATCAGCAAGCGAATTACAGACAGCGTGGACTCCCACACGCTGATGGCCAAGAGTATGAATCACAAACACAAGTGGCAACTGCTCTTTAAGCTCTGCCACTCGGACCCAGATCATTTTATGTTTTATTGTGCCACCCTTGAAATCACGAAATTCATTCTGAATCCAAAAGATCAAGTACTCACTGTAAGACTGGACACAGTAGTAAGAATCACTTACGATAAGAGTAGTCACCCTAGGATCTGCGTACTCCAATGCAAGCATCAAAGCACAAAGCTCTGGCAATTGTGCAGTGCAGTCTCCAAGTGTCTGCGTGTGCACGACACTGGACTTTAACTCATCGTTCACCATGGCACCGACCACAATGGCGCATGCGGAAACGTAGGCATGTTTAGAGCCATGCGCAACCTGCGCCGAACCATCGGTGTAAATGATGCAATGGAAATCCTCCAGGGGTCGCATTGCTAAAGGAGCTGGATGAACGAATTCATACTGTAAGTACTCATGCGACCTTAATGTGGCGTCAAAAATAAACGTGACATCCTGGGATGTCACGGACGCTGCCCATTGAGTCCACTGAGGGTGCAAAGCTTTAGAATTAGGTACACTGGCTTTTGTGACTGCCTCCAAGGCAGGACACGGGTAACAACCAACATGCGTTTTCCCTGTGACAAGGCACGTTCCTTAAGAATAGCCATCTGCACAGCCGTCAAAACTTTCTCCACAGTGGAAAAGCGCAATTCAGCCTAAGTGTACAAGTGTGACTTGTAAGCAATAGGTACTGTGTCTCCTTCATTAAAAGTCAGGTACGTGAAACCTACCGTCCCAGGGATAACTCTTATCACCAGGTTGGTCTGATTATCACGAGTCAGTAAGAATTTAGAAGCGAGCAGATCAGCCTGCAAAGACTGCAGAATAGCCGAATGCTCAGGCAGCCAGCATGATTTGGAAAAAGATGGTTGTATCAAAGCATACAAAGGCTTGATACGCTGGGCATATTCCGGAATGTAAGTTCTCCCGAAATTCAAAAAGCCCAGTAAAGATTGTAATTTTTTCAGTGTTGTCGGAGCGCGCAATTGTGCGCATTTCTCCAGGAAGTGAGGAGCCAATCCCTTTCCTTCATTGTTAAGCTCTTAGCCCAGAAACAACACTGTGTACTCTGAAATGTGCGATTTTGCAAAGTTGAATTTGTAACCTAAGTTTGCAAAGGTACAAATTATTCCGTTTACACGACACAGATGCTCCCAAAGTTCGTCGTCTGTGAGATATATGTCATCCACATACGAACAAGCATCCGGGTCGATTCTCTCCAAAAGAGAGACTATGCGGGCAGAAAAAATCCCAGGACTATTCTCATAGCCCTTAGGCAAACGCCGAAAGTGTTGTGGACGCCGCCGCATGTAAAACTGGTCCATTGGGAACTCATAGCATCCAATTGGTGGGCATCGAAACCATTAGAAATGTCAAGCGTGGTCTTAAACCGCTTACGCACAAGACTATTCACAAGAGCAGAGCCGTGAGTATTCTGTACTGCACAGTTACGGCAATGCGAGTTCAAATGCCGGTTATCCAAAACCAAACGATACTAACCGTCAGGCTTTTTTACAGTAAAAAGAGGGTTAATCATCGGTGACACACACATTTCAATTACACCTTGATATTCCAATTGTTCAAGGATTGCCACGACGGAAGCTTTCGCTTCACGTCTTATAGGATATTGAGGTTGAGGCTGCGGCTGAGACCGTAAAGTTATCTCGTGGCTCGGGGACAATTTATCCCAACCACACTGGCTGGCGGCAGAGCTAGAGCCCACTCTTCTGCAAAATGCAGCGCATCCTCTTTCGAGACTGTGTTCGCAAAACTGGGGAGGATTACCTCCTCCCCTGGCGGAGCTGTGAGCACAAAAGGTGGGGGCCAGTAAGCCTCCAAAAGCAAAATGTCATATGTAGACGAAAGATTTTCCCAAAATACCCCTTTTATGGTTCGCTGAATGTCACCTTCAATTAACAGGACAATTTCAAAAAGTCTATCGGGGGAGCAACTCTGGTGTCAGCTGTTTCAATGACAACATAAGTATCAGTCGCTGTCACCTTCAGTAGTGGACGGAGCGCCTCTCTCACTATGGTAATCTCCGCCGCGCTGTCCAGCAAGGTCAGAGCCCATGTCAGATTCTGAAGCCGCGTTCTCACTATCTGGGGCATATCGATGCGCTGTTAAGGCTGCGACTTTCTTCTTTGCAAACTGTGGTCTCCTAGGCGTAGAGCCTTCCTGCTTTTCTGCACCGTTCCTCGGGCGGGGCTGGTCACGTCCTTGCTGGCCACCCCAACCCCTGCCGCCCCTTCCACCACCGGTCGTCGGAGCCGATGAGTCCTGAAAGGAACGAGGAGAGCGTTGGGCAGAAGCCTGAAATCGACCAGGAGTCTTAATCGTCGCGCGGTCGCGCAAGTCATAAACACGTTCCAACTGCGTAGGCAACGGAGACGCAGGACGAGAAACCTGTGTTTGTTGTTGTTGGGGTTGCTTTACCTGTTTCTGTTTTTGAAGCCAATTTCGTTTTTTGGACTTGGGCTGAACTTCCGTCTCCGAAGTTTGTCCCTGGGGCTGCTTTTTATCTTTAACAGAAAAAGGCTTAACGCCCTTACAATTGCGACCCACGGTTTTATAAGCCGCCACAATAATCCTCGCCAACTGTCGGGGTTTCTCGGCCTCGGGAAGCGCCGCTAACGCGTTAGCAACCTGAAAGTTCACTGCATCTCCCTTGACATTAGCAAGGATCAGATCGCAAACTACGTCAAAGGTGCCACACAGGCGCATACCCAACTGGACCACAGATTGTGGTCCGTGATCATCTTGAACACGTTTAAGGACCGAAGACAGCATGGACATAGACGGGGTGCCGTAGCACCGAGCATAGACCGCCGCAAAAGTCTTACCACAGGTCTCACAGTCAACGAGCTCAGGGGCCAAATCCTTCAGCAAACTAAGCGTAAGAATCTGTTGTTTTTCACCAGGAGTCATATTAGGAAATACAGCTTCCAGCTGGTCAAATTTCTCAGCAAGCCAGAAAGGAAAATCATCCTTTTCCTGGGGGTTCTTGCCCATAATGGCATTGACCATGACAGGACTGATTTTCAAACCACCCTGCCCTGCCGGAAGCGTTGCACCCCCCGGGGCTCCACCCGGAAGATTGCAGCCCATGTAATGCACTAAGGCTCTAATCACGGCAATCGCGAACACATGTAGTCGTCGTAGTTCAGCCACATTACAATTGCCGTGTAGAGGATGAGGAGTAAATCCAGCCAAAACAGGCCAACTAGCACCTGGGATGGACAAAGGACCTAACCTCGGAGCGGTTAAAGAATGGGGTAGGGCGCCACCAAACCAAACTCCATGCTGCCAAACATCAATAGGTACTTCCTGTGCTCTGTACGGAGTATACTCATTAGGTACAACCGTGGGAGTGTAAGTGTGGAATACCCCTGAATCAGCGTCCACTGCCGGAAATGTCACCCACGAATAAGAGAGTTTGTAAGGGTAAGCATGTTCCGCACTCACCACCATAATCACAGCCAAGCTCTCCAAAGGTACATTGTAGGCCCGCAAATGATCTCGCACCACAATGCGACTATGCTGCGGAATGTCCACGGGTTGGGCCATGACAGCACAGGAATTAGAAAAAACTAAGTAAACTTTGTAGCACATCTGGGTAGTATTTCAAGGAAACCGTTTTAGAAAGAATCAAGCTTGAAAAGACCTATTTCAAAAATAGGTAGGTTTTTCTGACACCACCATTTACCGGAAACGTCAGTGATATAAGGCCAACAACGCATGGGCGCCATGTAGCGGGAATTCCGTTCTCCTACAGAACTGTGCATAGAGACCTGGAACCTCAGTGAATTAGGATGGCCCAAAACTCACCTCAGTACCCAAAATCCCCTTACCGAGCTAGCTACAGTGTCTCATTGGTCATAACAAACTCCCAATGCTTAGACAGACCAGAACATGAACTTAGAGTACCTCAGGAATCGTGGAACACATGAACACTCTTTTGTTATATAATCATTACAAACCAGAACGTGGAGTAAAAGAGGACACGTGCATGTTTGAAATATTTATTTACTAATGCAAGGTTCTCAAACGCAGTATCTTGTATAATACTAGCAAACATATTATAAGCAACAAAGTTATCAGCATAGTTATCAGTCCATAAAAGGCGAATGGTGACAGCATACTAATATGCTGAAATGAATAGAAATGAACAAAGTCTAATGCACACCCTCCCTATTTAGCATAGTATTTTATATCTATGAAGGTCTCATTTGGGTTTTAGCAAGGCGGGCCCATACCTCAAAATCTCAGTGGCAGGAGGATCACATCACCTTCCACCAGCTCTCTGCATGCGAAGCACATCAAGTGTGTTTTTGTGCGTTCAGCACCACAATATAAAACTCGCCTAGAGCCAGATTTTGGCAGCAGCATGTGTGTTATGTCTATAAGGGTGCGAAGATCAGACCTTACAACAACACTGGGTTAAGTTATCCGTGTAGCCTTCAGCACTCACTGTGCAGACAGAGTGCAGAACAAAACTGATATCAGAGCAATAACATATTATTTCTCTAGTAAATCACGAAGCTCTTCTGGGTTGAAAGCTAAATCAACAATTATGTGTCGTGTGCAAAAGTGAAGCAAGAATGAAAACGGCGTGCCAGCATTTAATAAACCCATGCTAACTTAACACAGTATGTAGAAAAGAAGTAGCTATATGACAATAACATTGGACCAATCTCTTTGCTGGCAGCCTTCGCCAAGATACTAGAGAAGTTTATCAATAACTTTCTGTTTTCTTAGAGCAGAACAAGCTGCTTCACCCTTGCCAGTTGGGATTTCACCTGGGCTTTGGCACCGAGACTAGTGGTGGATCAAAAGAGGCAAGTGGCCCTGATCATGCTTTTCAACATGGTGTCGCACACTACACTTCTACAGCGTCTTGGTGCTGTAGGTGTATGCAACTCTGCATCGACTTGGCTCCGCTCCTTTTTAGCTGACAGACCCCAATCTGTTTGGATGCCTCCATTTGCACCGGAACCCAAACCTTTTGGTTTTGGTGTTCCACAAGGGTTTGCATTGAGCCCTACATTATATAATGTGTATATGACCCTATTGGCTACCTTGCTAGAATTGTGTAGAGTACAAATAATATCCAATGGCATTGTTTGCACCTGCTTCTCACCTCGGATACAAATGTCCCCAATGCGCAGAGCAATTTACAGGCATCCAGTTTTGTAGTTCCTCGAGAAAGTATATAGGATCTGCACGTTTAGACAACATACACAGTAGGATTGGTGTCAGACAAGCTCTGATCACCCCCACCGGGTATGCTGGCTCTTTTTGAACCAGCTAGCTCTCAGTGCCACTAGAATCCCCTCTTACCAAGGAGGGAATAGTTCTTGTCAACCATCGAACATGACAACCCTGATCCCTCAGGACCGTGGAAACTAGATATACTACTTTTCGCTCAGTCACTTGTGTTTACTTAGTCTGTCTCCAAGAAATACACAGAATAAACAGGCTAGGCATTTTCAATAAGAATTTATTGAACAGTTGTTATTCTGGTGTAGAATAGATGAGCTGCAACAACCATTAGGCAGTATAAGATATAAATGAATAGCAGTACGGGCAAGCCCGTCTGCACCCATCCGCCCCCTTCCGTCGCCAGGAGCTAGGAACCCTGCCCTTTTAATTCCAGCTCCTGATGCAAGTACTAAGACAGCCACACTAGTAGTGACCTATTAAAGATGAGAGGGCACTTACAATTAGGTTGTAATTTACACAAGTGTGGGGAGAATCTTAGCTATGTAGAGCGTCTTATCACATGCAGAGCATAGAGATACCAGAGCATGGACATTGACCGTGAGTACTCCAAGCTAGATCACCTATGCCCCTAAGGAGACAGGACAGAAGTCAAATAATACCAGCGCATCTCCCACACAAGAGTGGAAAGGCTTTCTCAGAT
The DNA here is from genome assembly GCF_964263255.1 of Lissotriton vulgaris. Lineage (NCBI taxonomy): Eukaryota > Metazoa > Chordata > Amphibia > Caudata > Salamandridae > Lissotriton > Lissotriton vulgaris. The sequence goes on along the minus strand of NC_141689.1, from coordinate 99,476,989 downwards.
TAGATCATTGCCGAAACAAGCAATAGAAATATGGGACTTGCTTGACTCAGAGAAACCGGACTTAGGCTTCCTGACCGAAACATGTTTAAAACCTAGCTCCACCCCTGTAATTTCGATGGCACTACCTCAAGGCTATAAGATACAAAGGCTAGATAGACAACACAAAGTGGGAGGAGGGATAGCTATTGTCTATAGAGACTGGGCCACAGTTACTGCAGCAAAAAAATTGAGATCCTAGTCTTCCGGTTAGATCTTACCCCACAGCTCAGCTGGAAGGGAGATTTAGTTTATCGTCCCCCAGACCCTATTGCGGATTTCTCAACTAAGCTGATGGAACTTATAGCGCCGCATGTCATATCTACTAAAAACTATCTCCTACTCAGAGATTTTAATGTACACAGTGAGTGCGCAGACAACGCAGAAGCAGTGGCTTTCCTTGACGAACTCGCAACTTTAGATATAACCAAGATCAAGGATGGTCCCACTCATATATCCGGCCACACTCTGGATATTTTTCTCACAAATTCATCCCACATTATTTGTGAATCTCCTCGACCAGTTAGCTGGTCAGATCACGCTTTCTTTGATTTTAGGATTTGGGGACCCAGAGGCCAGGAAAAGGCGGGCTCTGACTCATGGAGTGGAGTTGGCCTCCAGCCATCCCCAAGTGAAGCCTGCCCCCCTCCGCACATGCACGGCAAGAGTTGGCAGCAGGACCTGGTCAGAGACAAACTCCCCAATGAACAGCAGGGGGTTGATGGAAGGGTCTTGCCAAAGGACAGGCTCGATGCCCATCCTCTCATAGGGGGGCCTGCTGCATACAGTGGTTCCGAAAAACAGCTGTGTGTATCTTGTTATAGATAACCTCAATTTTCTGTCCAAAGTATTCCCCAATAGTGTCACAGAAGGCTTGGGAAGGGGATTCTTTCAGATCAGACGCTTTAGGGTTCGTAAAGGTTTTAAGGGTCTGGTATAGTGCTTTTGGGGCACTCCCTGCCTGGGTTAGCTGCAGAGCGATGGAAGTCTTCTGGGCTATTTTGATGTTTTAATGGTATTGGGCGAGGAGAGTCCTATATTTTTCATTATCTCTTGTATCGTGGGACCGTCTCCTCCGTTTTTCGAAGGGCTGAGTAACACCAACCCCGGTCCCAGTGTGGGAGACTGGGATGAGCTCAACAACCTAAGACGAACCCACATAAAGGTGACTCTACATGGTCTACTAATGACGGAATATTTATGGAACAAAATAGCACCTCAAGGACTAATTGTGAAGAATGAGCCCTTCATTTTTCAGACTGACATGCAGTTCAAAAAAGCATGGTCCCTCATTGGATTGGCACAACCAACCCCCTACGTTCTGAGACTCATGAGGCGAAAATACTGATTAATCAAGTATGCATTCTTTTATCATCTATTTTTACCCCACTTGTAGAAAATATGTCCTAGAAACACATATGGATATAACGATAGAGCGTGTGTTTTATGTTAATTGTATGTTTGTCTTGTCTAAGTCCTTTTTTTACAGGGTCACCATCACAATTAGCATGACAATATTTGTCTAGTGATCTTGAAATAAATACAGTAGGCACACTATAGCCTGGATACACCTAATTATTTTTGTAAATTTCATTTATTTTTACATAGAAAACGTGAGTAAGGTGGGGAGTAGTGCACCCTGTCCTAAAGAAGGTGTTGATCTCAGAAACATGTCGACGCACCCAAGAGGTATTGTTCGTAACACGACAGAAACACCTCTGTCCTCATTATTTTAACAGTACCAGCTCGGGGGCCCATTAAAAACATTTTTTTGCGTTTCCCCACGAGCCAGGTACATTTTTAAATCACTCATACACAACCCCAACACTCACTCACATCCAACCCTCACAAACACCATGCATAGTCTTTGTCAAAGTGCTCCCGCATAGTCGTAGGTAGTAGCACGCCGCGTCCCGTAGAGGGGTGCGAAGACCCCAATGATGAAGCATGACACCAAGCGTCCTTTTGGTGTGTGAGGGGTATTTAAAAACACTGTGTGTTCTCCACCACTGTAGAGAACACTTGTCACTTCTTTGTGGATTCTTTTTGTTTACACATATGTTAGGGCCAGCCATTCAGAATGGGAGAAAAAGTTCTCGCAGCTAATCACAAACAAGCAACTAACAATTTACATTTTGTTGGCACTGTGGGAGAACAGTGGAATTACCACTGTAATCCCGCTGTGCTAACCTGCTAGCTCCAGCTTTTTTTGAACTTTAACCTCTTAATTCCCAATTTTAACCCCTCTGTAAAAGCTAACTTTTCAAAAACGGCTGTACAGATTCACACCACCAGTCAGAAAAAGTGTGCATTTCGAGTAAAGTTCAAACTTGTTGTCAAATTTGGTGAAATTCAGTTGACACCAGTATTGGGAAACACACTTTCCTATAGGAACTAAACGTTTGTAACTCCCCTCTTTTTCTTGGCACCTCCTTAATGGATCAGCACAAACCCTTTTAGGAAGGAGCCAAATTGAATGCATTTTTATCTTGGAAAGTTTTGTGCAGCTTCGTAAAACGTCCTCAAAGTTATTGAAGAAACAAAAATCCCTTTCCTATGGAAAGTCTGACCTAACTATAACTACATAGCTGTTGGTGCCACACATGGATTTAATATTAATATCTATGTATATGTATAAATGCAAACAGAATGAAATTAAAAAGAGAACACAATTACATTTCTTCAAACGTCCCCTACTTTGTTCGGTCTGTCTATCCATTAGTAACACAGCACGATATTTAACTGAAAATTGTTTCCTTCCTCTCTAAGAATCTACTCCAGTACATTACAATGGAAACCAGAAGCACCTATCATATCCTGTAAAATGTTCATATTCTTGGATTATTGGTTTAAAACTTCGGAAACGATGAGGATGTTGGATATAGGTGATTTAAATCCCTTATTATTGTTTTTGCTATTTTAAATTATCTTGAGTACGAAAGCCAATAAAATTACTAAAACCTTGTAATGGGTGGAAAATCCACCCATTACAAGCTCTGCCTTTCAGAGGAGTACTGCATTGGCTTGACTTATGCTTGCTGTCTTTTTGGGAACTAAGCCCTGGTAGGCTGTAGCCCACTTAGGTCACTAGACACATAAATTATGCGTAACTCTACCAAATTACTGCTGAAAGTGAGGATAGAGATTTATTTCTCTGGCAGTCAAGGCAGATAATTGATCGTCCTGCCTCGCTCAGAAGCGGTCGCTCCCCACGCTCCCTGGCATTGAATATAGCTCTTCTCTGCTCCTAATTGCATAAACTTCATAAGGCTTCACTGATCCTGGGATTTCGCTTTGTTTCGCTTTGTTTACTGCTCCCACCATTTTGTTGTTCTACCTCCCAGCCCCTCTCTCCACCCCGCCTCCTAGCGGCCCCTCCCTCGCTCCGCCCCCCCACTTCCCTCTTATGCCAGAACAACCGACGTGCAGCGTTTACGCGCAGCGGTCACACCCTATGCGCACCGAAGATGCGCCATAGGTAAACCCCTCTACGCCCGTCCGTGCCTGGACCGCGCCCAGCGCCATACCCCCTGGCCCCTGCAAACCCATCACCTCCTGCATCACATACGACGCCGCAACCCTCACTGCCCTTAACCCCGGCCGTCCACCAAACTGCCACCAAGCCGCCCCAGGACACACCCATGTACCCTTCACATGCCACTCCTGCAAGTTCGACTGCACCAAGACCCACACCAAATCCACAAACCCCAAACAGAGCCCGACACTAACCACCTAAAATACATCCTTCTCAAGGTATGCACCTGTTACAACGCATTTTTTACTCCGCACTACCATTACAACGCGACTTTTACAACGCATACCATTACAACGCATTGCGCTGGGGGGCGCTCTAGGATAGGGAATAAGTATAATTTACTATCCAACACCTTCCCTAGGGTCCACGGGGACTGGAGTTAGAATAGTAAATTATACTTACCACTATCCAGCACCCCAAAGCGCTATGCGTTGTAATGGTATGCGTTGTAATGGTCACGTTGTAATGGTAGGTAGTTGTAACGGTATGCGGAGTAACGTCATACATCCCCTTCTCAACACCCGCTTAGTTCACAAACACGCCATCGACCTTTGGAATCTACTCGACACCATTTCTCCGGACGTCGCCTTCCTAACAGAAACCTGGATGAATGCCTCATCAGCTCCAGACATCACCATAGCCATCCCGGAAGGCTACAAGATCATCCGAAAGGACCGCACCAACCAAAACAGGAGGAGGCATCGCGATCATCCATAGGAACTCCATCCGCATCTCAACCAGCTCAGACGTCAACCTTGCTATCGCCGAACACCTTCACTTCCAGATCCACACCGACCCCAAGACCACACTCAGAGGCACACTCCTCTACAGGCCACCAGGACCCCGTACACAATTCAGTGAAGACATCACTGACTTCATCACCCCACACGCCCTCCCCTCCGAGGAATGCATTCTACTGGGAGACCTCAATTTCCACCTGAAAAAGAGCAACGACATTAACACCACCACCCTTCTGGACAATCTCGCCAATCTCGGACTCAAACTACTTGTAAACACACCCACCCACTACGCAGGAAGCACACTCGACCCTATCTTCACCTCCAGCAAGCATATCTCCTTCAATCACACCACCGCTCTCCATTGGACGGACCACAGCTGCGTCCACTTCAACTACAAAAAGACCACGATCCTCAACCCCCCGCAACCAACTCTGCGAAGAAACTGGAACAAAATCACCATCGACCAGATCTCCACATCGCTTCTTCAAAACCCCTCTGCCTATTCGTCGAACCCTAACTGTGGCATCGTGGTTCTGTGTATTTGTGCTTCGTGACATAGCTGCGCTGATGTCATGAGGCACTGGAATCTCTTATGGAATGTTATGCTTTGATCCACAAGCAGTTGCTATCCTACTTTGATGCTGGCTGGATGCTCACCTGTGGATGGGATCTTTCTTCCAATAAACCACTACTTGTTACCTTCAATTTGTGGAACCTTTTTCTTACATTTGGCGACGCAGGATGGGAAGAAGAAAAGATCTCAACACCTATCTCTAATTTGTTTTTTTTTTTTTTTAAACTATTATTCCCTTGGAAATTCGTGGACTATTTAAAACAACTTTTATGAGATACTCTGTGGCATTCAACTTTCAAGATTGAAAACATTTCTGTGGCTTTGGACTTCTACAAGGACTTCATTTCGTATTTTCATGGTAAGAGGAAACATTTTTTTTTCTTTAAAAACAAAACAAACTCTTTGTTTTCATTTTTAGCGGTCTGACCAATCTTATTATTTTTGCACTGCTGCGATCGCTATTTCAGACACTTTTTGCGCTTATTCTACAATTCAATTCAGCGCACCTGATCTACTCGATCTACTTTGCGATCTGCATCTTTTGAAAAAAGCGCCCTACCTCCCAACGTCCTCGCGAGCTACATCGTTTGGAGAACGCCAATGCCATTGCCTAGCAGCCTTTCGGAACTGTCAGGCATCGGGAAACAAACAAACCAGCCTCGTTCCTCTTCACGGCTGCTCGCAAAGCTTGCTGGGAAGGACGCAAGCGTGTCGCTAGGTACTCTGGGAGTCACGCAAACGTGGGCGCCATCTTGGATTGGTCACTTTCCGGATATTCACCTCAAAGTACACGCATTACGCTTTCTTCACGTTGCATGACTATAATTACCACTAATCATCGCTAATCCTCTAATTTACCTTGAAGTCCTTTGTTTTCTACAAACATTGCCACATTTTCAGTGAAGGACAATTTAAAGGTACTGTTTTGACTTTTTCAACCTTTTATTTACCTTCTGGAGACACTCACTTGAAACTGCTTTTGTGTGTCCTGCTACTGTGACACACACACACTATACTTGAAACTGCTTTTGTGTGTCCTACTACTGTGACACACACACTTACTTGAACTGCTTTTGTGTGTCCTCCTACTGTGACACACTCACACTATACCTCCTCTGCACTACTTACTACGAATTATTATTATTCTTTTATGTGCACTTACTCTTACACACACACATATTTGATATTTATTTACTTATTTATTTTTGTGTTTTATTTCTCTTGTATTCTTTTGTTGGTAACAACAATATGCAAAATGTAACTGCCCCCCCCCCCTTCTTTTTATCCTCACCTGGGGATCCACCTATCAGATGGAAAAAATGGCGTAAAGTATTTGAAAGGTATGCAAGAGTATGTGGATCTAGCTTGAGTGCTGAAAGAAAGACAGCTTTACTTTTACACTGTTTGGGGGCAGAAGGACAAGAGGTATTCGATCATTTGCCTGACCTTGATGATAGTACTTTAAATGAATATGAAATATGTATTGCAAAATTGGATGAACATTATCTTCCTAGAGTCAGTACAATATTAGAGAGATATCATTTTGGTCGGAGAACACAAATGGAAGAAGAGACAATTGAAAATTACATTACAGCCTTAAGGAAGTTAGCTTCTTCGTGTAAGTTTGGTGCGACTCTTGATGAACACATAAGAGATCAGTTCATGCTTGGATGCTATATTGAAAAGGTGAGGGAGGAATTATGGCAAAAGGATGAACCTTCTTTAGAAGAGGTTCTTACTATTGCAAAGAGGATAGAACATTCTATCAAGTGTGTGGAAGTCATTAAAAAAAATGGTGAGAGCAAAACTACTAAGGAAACAGTGAGTGTTGTAAAATCTACTCCTAGAGTAGGCGAAAATCACCAGAAGGAATCTAGAAATGAAAATGTTTCAAGCAAAATTCCCTATAAAAAGAAGGAGAACGGTCTTGATTTCTCCCAAGTAAGGTGTTATAGGTGTGGTAAAATGGGACATTTTGCTACGGATAGACAGTGTCAAGGTTGGAAGGCGTATTGTGGTAAATGCAAAAGGAAAGGACATTTTACCTCATGTTGTAAAGGGGGAAACTACAAAGGTAGAGTGAATGAGATATTTTATGATTTTGAAAATGAATGTAATCCAGATGAAAATGTAGATTGTGGCCAAATTTGTATACAGACTGTAAGTGCTGAAGAAGCAACAAATTCGCCTTCTGACGAGATTTTAGTAGAAGGTTTCCCCACAAAAGTTTTGTTCGATTCTGGAGCAAAAATCACTATTGTAGCAAAAGAATTTTTCTTGAATAAGTTAGGGCAAAAGCTCGAGTTGTCTCGCCCTGACATAAGGCCTTTTGGCTATGCTGGACAACCCATTAAATTACTTGGGGTTTGTGAAGGTGTTATCAATTATAAGAATAGATTGGCCAAAGCAAAAATTTATGTTTCTCAAAAGGGAGATAGCATAATAAGCTGGTTTGCTCTCAAGGATTTGGGGGTAATGCTTGATCCAAACTCGACACCTCCTATTGTATTAAAATAACCTTTCCCTTCTACCTCTCACACTATCTCACTGGTCTCTCAAGATTTCACCTCTGAGTTGAAAGGGAGGTTTCCTAAAGTTTTTTCTGAAGACTTGGGGTGCCTGAATGATTATTGTCATCGTATCATTTTGAAAAAGGATGCTGTACCTGTTTGCTGCAAGGTGCGAAATGTACCTGTGGCTGTCAGGGAACAAGTTAAAGCTGAACTTGACAAGCTTGTCAAGGGAGGCATTATAGAAACAGTAGAAGGAACGGAATGGGTTGCCCCGATTGTTGCAGCTAAGAAATCGGACAACTCTCTACGTCTCTGTGTTGATTTAAGAGAGCTTAACAAGTGTGTGGTTACAGATCATTATCCTTTACCCAAGATTGCAGACATGCTTATGTTACTCAAGGGTGCTAAGATCTTTAGCACCATTGATCTACGGTCTGCATACCATCAGATTAGGTTAGAGGAGAATTCAAAAGATTTGACCTCTTTTGTAACACCTTATGGCACTTTTAGGTTTGTCAGACTACCATTTGGCTTAGTGTCAGCCGCGTCGGTTTTTCAAAGGGCATTAGAAAAGGTTTTAAAAGGTTTACAGGGTGTCAGAGTATACCAAGACGATATTCTTGTGTTTGGCATAGATAATTCGCAGCATGATCTAGGCTTTTTGCAGTCTTAGAAAGACTATGTGCTGCAGGGTTAACCGTCAAGATTGAGAAGTGCAAGTTTAGAAAGAACTCCATTGACTATCTAGGTCATACAATTACTGAAGGAGGAATTTTACCTAAGGAAAATTTGATCTCTACCATTTCTAAGTTGTCTTCCCCACAGAATAAGGAAGAGTTGATGAGTTTTTTGGGGCTTGCTGAATATTATAGTAAGTTTGTGAAAGATTTTGCCTCTTTGTGTGCCAACATGAGATATTTGTTGAAGAAAGGAGTGGATTTCGTTTGGGGAGAAAAATGTCAACATGAATTTGAAGTCATCAAGGAGAGGTTAGCCTCTGCCCCGAAATTAAGCAGTTTTGACCCTTCTGAGAAATCTATTTTGATTACTGATGCAAGTTTGAAGGGTTTAGGTGCCGTACTGGTTCAGAAGTTTGAGGACACTGAGAGGGTCATTCTTTTCTTGTCAAGGAGTTTAAAGGGAGCTGAAACTCGATACTCGGTGATTGAGCGTGAAGCTCTAGCTGTTTACTGGTCAGTCAAGAAGCTTAAAAACTTATTATGGGGAACGACCTTTGAGGTTAGGACGGATCACAAGCCGCTTTGTGAAATTAAAAAAAAAAAGGTATTGATGCTGTGTCTGGTAGGATCACAAAATGGGTTGTTGGTTTGCAAGATTATGATTTTGATGTAAAATACCTACCTGGGGTGGAAAACAAGGTAGCAGATGCTTTATCTCGCCTTGTTCCTAGTTCTGAGGCTAATGATGAGGAAGATTGTGATGAAGACGATGAGATGGTTTGTGTTGTAGAGGAGGCTGTCATTGATAAAGACAGGTGGTTGAAGATGGTTCAGGAGGATTTGGTTCTCGTGGAAGTTCTCAAACTTTAAATGACTGGATGGAAAATTAAACCTAAATCCAATGAAGGCCTTGAGAAATTTTGGCATGTCAAAGATCAGCTTTCAGAACAAGATGGTTTACTTTTTAGGGGAACCAGATTAGTTCCACCCCTAGCTCTTCGGGATGAGCTTATGTCTTTAGCACATATTGGCCATTTAGGAATCTCAAAAACCAAAGAGATTTTGAGGAGGTCATATTGGTGGCCAAATATGGATTTGGAAGTGGAACGTAAAGTTAGGGATTGCATTGACTGTGCTCTTAGTGAGAAGGTGGCAAAACCTAAAGTCCAACCTATGGTGATTAGAGACAGACCGAATGCACCCTGGAAAGAGGTTGGTTTGGATATTTAGGGGCCCATTGTGTCAGCTGGCTGTGAGTGGTATGTTCTTGTCCTTGTTGATTTCTTTTCCAGATGGCCAGAAATTGCCATAACTCGTGGCATCGAGACTAAGCATGTGGTGGCTTTCTTAACCAAACTTTTTGCAAGGGAGGGCATTCCTAACACCATTCTCACGGACAATGGTCCCCAATTAGTATCTAAAGAGATGGAACGTTTTCTGTTAGAGCAAGGTATTAAACACAAAAAGTCATCCTTGTACCACCCAGAAACCAATGGTATGGTTGAGAGATTCAACCGTGTTCTCAAAGAAACCATCAGAATGGCCAAGTCTGCTGGCACAGATTGGAGGACAGATGTGTTTAAAAAGGTTAAGGTTTACAGGATATCTCCCCATGCTGTTACTGGGAAGACCCCCTTTGAACTTTTTAGGTCTCGTACTCCCAATACCCTTGTGGTACCTGCATGGGTTAATGATCTACAACCATGTCCACATGATGTCTGTGATGACTGGATGTTGCGTGAATCTTCTAGAATTGAGGATAGAAAAAGGATTTTTGATGCAAGGAATTCTGTAAAAGTCACGCCTGTCAAAGTGGGAGATTGGGTACTTGTTAAACATCCCTGCAAAAACAATAAGGCTCTTTCTGCTACCTTTAAGAAGCCTATTCGTGTCATCAAAGTTTTTAAAAATGCCATCAAAACTGCAGATCATCGTGTTTGGAACTTGAATAGGGTGGTGGTGGTTAGTAATGATCTTGTGGAGGCTTCTTGCAGTCGTCATTGTCCAACTCTTAGAGACGAACCCTCCTCATCTCTTCGCTAGTCTGCAAGGGTTTCCCATTCTCCTGAGTATTTAAAAGACTACGTGACTGTGTGATTTATGCTTTAATATTTACTCATTTTCTTTTGTAATTTTGTCATTAGTGTTAGAAGGGAGATGTGTGGCATCGTGGTTCTGTGTATTTGTGCTTCGTGACATAGCTGCGCTGATGTCATGAGGCACTGGAATCTCTTATGGAATGTTATGCTTTGATCCACAAGCAGTTGCTATCCTACTTTGATGCTGGCTGGATGCTCACCTGTGGATGGGATCTTTCTTCCAATAAACCACTACTTGTTACCTTCAATTTGTGGAACCTTTTTCTTACACTAACCAAGCAGCCATCAACCTCACACAATGGCTAACCCACAGCGCCGACAACCTAGCACCCTTGAAAAAACATCAAATCAAGCTAGGCAGCAAAAACGCCCCCTGGTTCAACGATGACCTTAAGAAATCCAAGAAACTCTGTCGTTCCCTTGAGAAAGCCTGGAAAAAAGACCCAAACACTATCACCAGAGACGCCTTCAAAAACGCCACCCGCAAACACCACCAACTAATCCGAACTACCAAGAAATCAGCATTCAAAGACCGACTAGATAACAACGCCCACAACAGCAAGGAATTATTCAACATCGTCAAAGAATTCACCAACCCCACCGCCAGCACCAACGACATCACTCCCTCTCAAGTCCTTTGCGACCAAATCGCCGACATCCATAACAGCTTCGACAACCAACCCGAAGACCAACCTACCCCACCCACCTCCGAACCAAAACCCCCCTCGAACATCCTTTATGACTGGAACCCAATCACCACTGATGACACCATTCGCCTGATGAACTCCATCCACTCAGGATCCCCAACAGACCCATGTCCCCACCACATCTTCAACAAAGTAGACTCCATCATCGCACCCCACCTCCGAGACGTCATCAACTGCTCCCTCAACTCCACTACCTTCCCGGAAAGCTGGAAACACGCCGAACTCAGCGCCCTTCTGAAAAACCCCACAGCAGACCCCACCGAACTCAAAAACTACCGCCCCATCTCGCTCCTCCCATTACCGGCCAAAGTCATTGAGAAAGCCGTCAACAATCAGCTCGCCGCCTTCCTCGAAACTAACAAATCCCTCGACTCCTCACAATCCGGCTTCCGAGCCAAACACAGCACCGAAACCGCCCTCATCGCAGCAACAGACGACATTCGAACACTTCCGTACAACGGAGACACAGTCGCCCTCATCCTCCTTGACCTCTCTGCAGCCTTCGACACAGTCTGTCATAGCACTCTTATACAACGCCTCAACAACATCGGAATTCAAGGAAAAGCATTGGACTGGATCACCTCGTTCCTTGCTGGAAGAACTCAGAGAGTCCGCCTCCCACCTTTTAAGTCAGAGGCCACCGAAGTCATCTGCGGCGTTCCACAAGGATCTTCTCTCAGCCCTACCCTCTTCAACGTATACATGAGCCCCCTCGCAACCATCACACGTCAACACAACCTCAACATCATCTCCTACGCTGATGACACTCAACTGATCCTCTCACTCACCAAAGACCCAAACACCGCCAAAACCAACCTACATGAAGGGATGAAAGAAGTAGCCGAATGGATGAAGCACAGCCGTCTTAAACTGAACTCAGACAAAACGGAAGTCCTCATCTTAGTTACTTCCCCTTCCGCCTGGTGCGACTCTTGGTGGCCAGCGGCCCTAGGAAAAGCACCCATACCGCAGGACCACGCACGGAACCTGGGCGTCATCCTGGGCTCCTCACTCTCGATGACCAGACAAGTCAACGCTGTTTCATCATCATGATTCAACATCCTACCCATGCTCATAAAAACATTTCGCTGGATCCCCACCGAAACTAGAAAAACGGTCACCCACGCACTGATCACAAGCCGAATGGATTACGGAAAAACCCTGTACGCCGGTACCACCGCAAAACTTCAGAAAAAACTCCAACGCATCCAAAACGCCTCAGCCAGACTCATACTAGACATCCCTCGCAAAGACCACATTTCCGGTCACCTGAAAGACCTCCACTGGCTCCCCGTAAATAAGAGGATAACATTCGGTCTCCTCACCCACGCACACAAAGCCCTCTACGAACTTGGACCCGAATGCCTCAACACGCGCCTATCCTTCTACACCGCCAGCTGCGTTCGTCCAACCAAGCCCTCGCCGCTGTTCCGGGCATCCACAAAACCACCATGGGGGGAAAATCCTTCTCCTACTTAGCGACAAAAACCTGGAACTCCCTTCCCATCCACCTCCGCCTTACTCAAAACCACCTAGCCTTCAGAAAACAGCTCAAAACCTGGATATTCGATAAGTAATTCTCCCCCCTTCCTCAAGCGCCTTGAGACCCTCTGGGTATGTAGTGCGCTATATAAATACTGACTTGACTTGACTTGACCTTTCATTTTATGTCAAACACGATGCTAAGTGCAGCTATAGAACTGACAAGCATATTCTTCCATTACTTGTAGATATTGGCAGTACAGGTCTTCTCCCTCATCTTTCTTCCTTACATATTAATCAATGAATCAACTGAATTCATATAGTGCTGCTAATCACCAGCGCAGGTATCCTGGTGCTGGGGGTTCTGCTGCTCGTGTTGAATCAGTTGAGCGACCAGGTCTTGAGTTCCTTCCTTAATTCCTGCAGGGAGAGTGAGGCCTGGAGGTGGAGGGGAGGGCTGTTGCAGGCCTTTGAGGCCAGGTAGGAGAATGAGCATCCACCACATTTGCTTCAGCAGATATGGGGGATGGACGGAGCGAAGGTGTCAGGAGGGTTGGTGGAAGCTCAGGTGGTGGTTGATGTATGTTGGTCCTTGATTGTGCAAGGCTTTGTGGGCTTGCGTTAGCATCTTGAATTGGCGCTTCCTGTGGACGGGGAGCCAGTTGAGTTTTCTGAGGTGTGGGGTGATGTGGGTCTGCCTGGGGAGTTTGAGGATGAGTCTGGCCACTGAGCTCTGTATGGTTTGCAGTCTCTTCAGTAGGTGTGTGATGATTCCTGCATAGAGAGGGTCACTTTAGGCTTCTGTGCCTCCAATCAGACCCCTCCTTTTTAAAAATGAAAACCCCACCACCCCTTCTACCTCCTATACACAAACAAGAAAAACAGACAACTGAGTTGCAAGCACAGCCAATTACAATTTATTACAACAAATCATATAACAAATACATCTCCATTTTTTCATAGAGGATAAGCCTCTGTGACCAACATTATCAAGGCTTTCAGAAAAAGTAATCCTTTACTGACGTACAAAAGTGGACGGAGTACCCATGTAGGTGCCCTACAAATATCCACAAGTTAGGTCCCCTGCAATCCAGCCACCGTTTAGCACCAGGACACCTCCGGGTAATCGTTGTGCTCTATAAGTTCCTATAACATAACATAACATTTGCAGTCATACTGCTTGAAGACCTTCCCTGAATCCCAGGAGGCGAACCCCACCCTTCACCTCATATGCCAAGAGAATCAAAAAAAGTTTCCATCTACTCAAAGTAGCTGTAGATGGCTTCTCCACTTTTCTCACTGGCCCAAAATTCACAAATAAGGGATCCTCTTTTCAAAAAGTTTTCACCGTATCAAGATACGTTAGGAAGGATCTACTAACATCCAGACAATGTAGCCTGTGATCCTCCTCTGAAGAAGGCGCTGGACAAAGTTCTGGCAAATCACTTCCTGACTAGAATGTAAAGCATATTGAAGACAGCACAGGAATCAACACCATTCTATCCTGGAAAAGATTACAAAATGGATATTTGCAAGATAAAGCCTCTGTTCCTCCTCCCCTCCCCCCAGAGTCTAGCAGAATTAATTAGCTCTAAAAAACAAATTCTGAAAGTGAATTTCTTCAAATCCAACTGAGCAAGAGACTCAAATGGGGGACCCCATTTGAGTCATCCAATACAACTGCAAATTCAAGAAATCCAATACAACTGCAAATTCAAGAAATCCAATACAACTGCAAATTGAAGAAATCCAATACAAGTGCAAATTCCATGCTGGAAAGGAATGGTCTGATCTGGGATTCAGATACAATCACCCCTGGAAGAGCCTAGGCATCAGCTCCTCATCATCCTTCGAATTTTGCAATAATCTCCGAAAAGCCTGAGTAGTAGCCCACTGAACCCTCAGAATAGCCACCCATACTAGCCTCATCTGCAAGAACTGTATAACCAGAAAGAAATTAGCCAAGGTAGGATCGACAAGTTTCTTCAGACACCAAGTTGAAAAGGCTTTGCAATGCCTAGCATTAGAGAGGAGAGTAGAATACTTCTGAGTTGTTTGCAAAGTCAAGGCCAACCTATCACCCAAGATAGATAAATCTTTCCACTCAACCTCCAGGCCTTCAATGTGTAACTTCCTTAATGACACCAGGGGGAGATATGGGAAGCTGAGAAGAAATGGGACATGGAAGGTTTAAACTGCATACACATGCTATGCAGTGGCAGGCAAGAGACATGTTCAAAGGGCTACTTAAGTGGGTGACACAATCAGGGCTGCAAGCCCACTAGTAGCATTTAATTTACAGGCCCTGGGCACAGGGACTGCACTTTACTAGGGACTTATATGTAAATTGTTGTTGTTGTTACTTACTTTATTCGATAAAAATTTCATCATAAAAGTGTACAATTTATACAGTACATTAAAAGAAAAAAAGAAAAGAGTAAAAGAGCAGGGGCCCACCAAATCTTACATAAACATACATCATCCCTTGCTACTCGATTTTGTTTAAAATTGCTAAGATGTAAATGTCCAGCACAATTAAAAAGCTAAAAAATGCAAGGACCCGCCAATCCTATGTAAACATACAACATCGCATACAACTCGATTTATACAATTGCTAAATTATACAATGAATCGTTGTCAAGAGAGCCATTAAAAGACATATCCTGCCATGGGGCCAGCTGGTGGTTGGGTGGGGTGATGGGTGAGCATGGACCGCCTTATACGTGTCTGCCACACACTACCCAGATATTTAGCTACCCCACACACCATAGCAATGGAGGACGTATCAGTGCAGAGGACCCGAAGGGCCATTTTGTGACATCTAAGACCCAGCCCCTTACAAAGGGGTTTAACCATATCTTCCTGGCAACCCTATATGCCGGGCAGGCAAAGAAAAAATGAGCCACAGACTCGTTGGGGGCTGCACAACCGGGGCAAGCTTTTTGTAGAACACCGGGATCTTTCCACCCAGAAGAAAAGTCATTCACTGGTAGGGTCCCAAGCCTCAGTTTTAGGTAAAGTGATCTGTCCAGTGGTTTCTCTATGTAATCAAGGAAGGGTTCAAGTTTTCTTGTCCATTTGATCTCCAGAAAACGCTGGGAGAGAGGGCCCCCTTCACTTCTGCATATGGCCATCTCCTGTACCAACTCCCAATAGATCTTCTTGATCACTACCTTGGGCGGCGGTGTTTGGCTCAACCATGCTTCACTTAGGCCCAGTTGCACAATCAGCTGTCTAAGGTTACACAACCACTTAATCTTATTGCCTGTGTTGAGGAGAAAAAGTTCGTCTAGAACTGCAGCATAGTTATGGAGCTCCTGTGTCCTTCTCAGACGCACCCAAAAGAGAAGTGGGCGCAGACGCACTATATATTTTATGGGGCGCCTGCCTAGGTCTAACCGTAATGGAATTAATGGGGTGGAGACTGGGAGGGCTACCAGATCTCTCATGAACTTATTTTCAGACGTGGCTAGCTCTGTTATATTCTCAAACCCCCACAGCTCAGAACCATATAATGCTGCCGGCAATACTTGACCATCATAGATTGCAAGAGTCGGTGCCACAGGTTTACTAATCGACTCCCGCTGTTCCCTTAAGACCACTCCCAAGACTCTTTTGTGGTTTAATAACATTTTGGCCAAATGGTCTTTCCATTTCATCCGGCTGTTTACCCTTACACCCAGATAGTCAAAGGAGTCGACCAGCTCCAAGGGAACGCCGTTGAGCGAGACATTATTCCTGAATCTCTTGGAAGGTGAGATGGCCATAAGCTTTGTTTTAGAGGTATTTATAGTGAGGCCCCTATCAATGCAAAACACACTAAAGCGGTCCAGGAGTTTTTGAAGACCTGTGGGTGTTTTTGAGATCAAGATGGTGTCATCCACGAAGAGTAGAGTGGGTGTTTTTTCCCCCGCCAGGGATGGCGCGTCCGCCGCTTCCTCCCTCAGATGATCCACCACTCCATTCACAAAGAGGGAGAATAGGGTTGGTGCCATAACACATCCCTGGCGGACTCCACTCTTCACGGGCACCCTTTCTGTCAGTTGACCCTGGGTGCTCCATCTGATCCTCGCATAATTCCCCTCATGTAGCTTCACAATGAGTCCCAAAAGTGGCCCTGGGAGGCCCATCTTCCCCAAGATATCCCACAGCCTTGCACGAGGGACCAGGTCGAACGCTGTCTTAAGATCTATGAATGCCAGATAGAGACTACCCTTGTTAATGGTCACGGCTTTCCAATAGATCGCAAAGAAACGGAAGACCTGGTCCATCATGCCCACCTTCTGGCAAAACCCAGCTTGGAAGTGAGAGAGAACGTGTTCCTCTTCCATCCAGACACCCACCCTGGAAATGATGACCCTGCCAACCACCTTCTGGATCACGTCAATCAGACTGATCGGTCTGTAATTGTCAGGGTCATCTCTTGCGCCCTTTTTGTACACTGTTACCACCTCTGCTCCCTTCCATGATTCTGGCACTGGAATGTTTAAACTGCAAGCACATGCTATGCAGTGGCAAGCAAGAGACATGTTCAAAGGGCTACTTAAGTGGGTGACGCAATCAGGGCTGCAAGCCCAATAGTAGCATTTAATTTACAGGCCCTGGGCACAGGGACTGCACTTTACTAGGGACTTATATATGAATTAAATATACCATATAAATGTATAAGCCAGTGTTACCATGTTTTAAGCAGAGAGCACAAGCACTTTAGCACTGGTCAGCAGTGGTAAAGTGCAAAGAACCCTAAGGCCAAAGAAACAAATTCTTCGCCCTCGCGCTCTAGTAGCGCTATAAAAAGCTCACCCCTCTCTCCGCGCAGGGGACGCGGACTGCGGACGCGCCGGACCTGCGCCGGAGTCGTGCCAGAGTCCTGCCCGTCTGCGCCCGTCAGCGTTCCAGAGGCGTTCGGCGTGGCAGGTACTTCTGGCCATTATGCTTTCCTACTCCGCTCAGGAACTCTACTCTTTGCGTGACGGGGATGTGTCCTGTCACTCAGTCTTTCCTGGCCGATATAGGGGTAAACATAAGTGTCCTGCCTGTAAATGGCATCCCACTCGCAATCTCCCTTCCCCCAGCTCTATTAAGGATTGTAGCACTAAACATCTCTGTCTACTCCTTAATACGAGGTCGTTGCACCGACACACTCAAGAGATTTTTGATCTCCTTTCGACGACCAGTCCTACCTGTCTGATGCTCACTGAGACATGGCTCAATGATTCCTCCCACCCGGACATTGCGGCAGCCATTCCCTCTGACTATATCATCCATCGACAGGACAGAGACAAGGGTAGGGGGGGAGGAGTTGCCCTGGTTGTGAAAAAATCTTTTCCGAGCACGGCCACGCATACACATACCATCGCAGGGGCTGACTCTCTTGCTTTCACCATCTCCCTATCGCCTCAGCAAGCGTTGAAGGGTCTGGTTGTTTACAGACCTCCGGGCCCGGTGGGATCCTTTCTTGATGATCTCCAGCAGGTTATGTCGGTCCTTGTTCTAAGATCGGAGCGGTGCATACTGGCTGGAGATTTTAACTTCCATATGGATGATTACCAAGACCAGAATGCTATCAAGCTGCTGGACATTGCATCTACTCTGGGCCTTTCTCCCTACATCTCTGGCCCGACCCATGATAAAGGCCACACACTTGACCAGGTTTTTTCAACCTCACCTATTATGGCTGTAACACTTCTGCCAGTCTTATGGTCTGATCATTGTCTTGTTCAGTTCGAAATATCATCTACTACGACGTCTCCGGCCAGTGCCACGAGACAGCAGGGTAGCAGCTATAGGGCACTCCATCGGGTGACTCCGGATCTGCTAGCGCAGGCTCTGGTGGATCACCCCATATCTTATACGGGTGACCTGGAGAAAGACCTGGAGAGCCTGCAATCCTGGCTCCTTGCTAGATTAAATGAGCTCGCCCCATTACAGCCACCCAGGTCTGCCGCCCAACGGGTCTCGGCCCCTTGGTTTACGGAGGAATTGGCCCATCACCGTAGGCAATGCAAAGTCGCTGAGCGGGCTTGGAGAGTCCAGTATGAACCTGAGGCTAAACAACGTTATAAAACCATAATGAAGTCATATCATGATTTAATACTTCAGGGCAAGAAATTTTATTTTGCCAAAAGGATTGAAGACGCGGCAAACTCCTGTAAGGAGATTTTTTCAATTGTGCGTGAATTCACCAGCCCGCGGTCAATCTCAGCTCAGGACGCTCCGGCGGAGACCTGGGCCAACACTATTGCTAATTTTTTTACCACCAAGATTAGGCAAATTCAGGACTCTTTTCCTCTGAGACCTATAGATGACCCGTCAACTCTGCCGACTGAGACAACTCTCCTGTTGTCTCCAGGCCCAGTTCTGTTGGACTTTCCGCCCCTTCCGGCTGCCGCATCCTTAGCCTTGATGAGGAACCTTAAATCGGGCTCACCGCTAGATCCCTGCCCAGCAAAATTCTTAGCGAGAATGGCAGACGCCGTTAACCCCATAGCTAATCCCATTCTTAATCTTTCCCTGAGTCAGGGATTTCTGCCCCAGTCCTGGAAACAGGCCATGGTCATCCCTCTAATTACAAAGCCTAATCTTGACCCAGAAGTGCCTTCCAACTATAGGCCAATCTCGCTCCTTCCAGCACTCACCAAGATCCTGGAGAAACACGTACATAGCGTGCTTTCTAACTTCCTGGAGTCAAACGAGTTACTCCATGAATCCCAATCGGGCTTTCGTTCCAACTTAAGCACCGAGACGGCGCTCCTGGAAGTTTCTGAGATCGTGAAGGAGGTGCTGGATACCGGAGGCAGGGTGATGTTAGTTATGCTAGACCTGTCGGCGGAGTTCGACACCGTCCCCCATGAGGATCTCCTCACCAGACTACACGTCATCGGTCTGGGGGGGACGGTGCTCAACTGGTTTCGTTCCTTCCTAGCCAACCGCTGGCAGACGGTCTGGGTCCCACCTGGGTCTGCCGAAATGCCGCCCTTGGGAGTCGGAGTGCCTCAGGGCTCTGTATTGAGCCCCACTCTATTCAACATCCTTATGACCCCTCTGGCGACATTGGCGGAGTCCTATGGGGCCCGGATCGTCTCTTATGCTGACGACACCCAGCTTCTGTTCACCTGCTGTAAGAGCGAAGAGTTCGATGGAGAAAGGATCCGTGAGTGCCTTGGGGCTGTTTTTAATTGGTTCCAACACAACAGCCTCAAGTGCAACTCGGATAAATCCGAAATACTATTCTTCGGATGCCCATCGGAACCAGATTGGCATGGGTGGTGGCCTGTTGACATGTTCCCTCCAACTCAGTCATCTAAGTGGGCTAAGAACCTGGGAGTAAAAATTGACAACGAGCTCTCGCTCAAATCCCAGGTATCTACTCTTACGGGAACATGTTTCGGGATCCTCAGAATGCTGCGTAAGTTCTTTCCCCTTCTTTCTGAGGAACATCGGAGGATCACTGTCCAGGCACTTATAGGATCCAGATTGGACTATGCAAATGTCCTATATCTGGGTCTGCCAGAATATCTCCTTCAGCGTTTGCAGGTGACCCAGAACACTGCTGCGCGAGCGATCTTTGGCCTGCATCGTCGCACTAGTGCCTCTAACCTTCTCCTATCCCTCCATTGGCTCCCTGTACGGAAGAGGATACTGTTCAAGGCCATGACCCTAGCTCATAAGGCCTTGCATGGTAATGGTGCTAAATATCTCCAGAAGAGGTTGGACTTCTACCGACCCACACGATCCCTCAGGTCGGAAACATTGGCTCTGGCTCAGGTACCACGTATCAAAAGGGCTCGGCTAGGCGGCCGGTCCTTTACATTCCTTGCCCCCCAGCTATGGAACTCTTTACCGGTGTCCTTGCGGACTACCTCGAACTTGCTTGTCTTCAGGAAGGACTTAAAAACTTGGCTGTTCTCTGGATAATCCGCTTCCTCTGTTAGGTTCCCGTTTTTTTACTGTTATGTTTTCCAGCTCTTTCTTTAGGTCTGGAGCTCAAAGCGCCGGGACACTCCTTTGGAGTAGCCGTTGCGCTATAAAAGTCCCATTTTTTAACATAACATAACAGAATACATGGAGGAGAGAAGGTGAAACGTTTTGGGGATAACCCCGCAGAAAGGCCAGGTCCAACAACCATATATCGAATGAGAACCATGCTATTGAATAAACATATTCCTTACCATTGTTAGTATGTTTTGGTTTTGATTATGATCACTTGTGAGGTATTATCACTCATGCCAAACACAGAGGTAAATATTTTATTCTAGCACATCTTTTCCCATGTTAATACAATAATGAAAATTGTCAACACGTTAAAAAATGTGTATTATTGTTGATATTTTTATTTTCATTTACAGAACAACGGGGCCAAAGTACTATGCCATTAAGGGGTTGCAAAGCCTGCACTTCACTTAATCCCAAGGTTTGCCACTGCCAAATGGCTTTTTAGTAAGCAGTAAACCCATTTTGAAATAATGCAAGTGCTTACGGAATCACAAAATGGGTTTAGTAATTCATACCAAGTTGCAATTTGGAAGGGACGTGTTTAGTGCATCCCTTTCAAACTGCATCTCTGAATGTTGTGTGTGAATAGTTTGCAGCCACAGCTTCAGTTGCAAACCATATATAGAATGATTATAGCATGTGAGATTGAGGCCAGTTGTAAGAGGTCGTATGGAAAGACCAATTTCAAGAAAAAATGCAAGATTTTTTCAGGATCCAGTGAGGGAGCAGCTAGGTACCGAGAGGGTGCAGAGCGTTGCGGGGGGTGTGACATTTTCGCTCCCACCCCCCTCCTGAGTTCTATGGGCGTGGTTCATTTGTTTACAAACTTCTAGGTTCCTCGTAATAGAGGTAAAACCCCATACTTACAAGTTTGTATGATTTTATTTTCATGCACCTTTTCACACATAGTGCTATTTTTAACTTTCACTGCCTTTGGCAGGGTGGGCCTTAGCGTGCCCAGACCTGTCAAGGTGACACTCACAAACTGGTCCTGAAGAAAGCCCTGTAAAGTCACACATAACACGGGCAGAAACATGTTGACCTCTCTTTAAAAGGGAAACACCAGTATACTTTATTTGGTTAGTTTTC
Source organism: Lissotriton vulgaris (assembly GCF_964263255.1). NCBI lineage: Eukaryota > Metazoa > Chordata > Amphibia > Caudata > Salamandridae > Lissotriton > Lissotriton vulgaris. Next base: position 99,455,539 of record NC_141689.1, on the reverse strand, counting down.
CCCACACATAGAAAGCTTTTAATGTGTCAGGTTGACCAACCAATAAATGATTTTTTGGTACAACCTTGGACATTTTTAAATTCACTACTTTTTCACTCCCTACCCTCACGAAAACCTGCTCCGCAGTCTCCTGGCGTCGCAGTACACCGGGGAGGTATTCGATCTCTCCCGGTGGACCCGATGATGAAGCATGTCACCACTAGGGTGAGTGAGGGTTTCCTGAAAAAATCTTGCATTTTTTCTTGAAATTGGTCTTTCCATACGACCTCTTACAACTGGCCTCAATCTCACGTGCTATAATCATTCTGAACGCTTATTCTACGGACACTTTCCTTTGTTTATTTGCTATTTGACTGGGGACCAAGAGTGCCCGAATCCCTCTCTCTCTTTTTGTTGACTGATGCAAACCATATATAGGCTGCTGACTCCTGAAAACAGGTGCTAATCCATTCACTGATGGCAAGGGGGCACTGCTGTCAGCCACAGCATTCTTCGTTTCATGTAGCTGCTAGGAATCTTGCAAGTAAATGACACGGTCCATGCATTCTCAATTTCATTAGGAGAAGACAATACTTTTGAACTTTTTGCAGGATAATCATTTAAATGTCGAACCATACTGTGGCAGCACGTTGAAGACCCTTGTGCGCAGTACAGGAATAACAACACTGCTCACTGGTATATTTACAGAAGTGTCTATGAGCTGTTCACAGTCCTTTTAGTACCCGTTGGACACGCCCAGCCTTGGGGGTGCGTGCTGCGTGGTCTTTGCGCATGTAGGTGCTGGGTGGCTTCCTACACATCCCAAAGAGCTCCTGCTACTAAGGCTACCCACCACATAGCTCCTAACTCAGGTAGCTCTGATTTGCCTTCTACGTATTCCACAACCCAGCAAGCCTTGTCTTGTGAAGACAAATTTCCGCCCTGGATGCTGAATCTCCACTCCACCCTCTATCTCCCTTCCCAACCTAGCTATGCTCAATGACTGTCATAACTTTCTTTGATGCTTTTATTATATCCATATTTACATAGGTGGGAGCCATGTGTTCAACAGAGAGCTGGAGAATGATGTGCCATTAATGCCTCCTTCTTCAATGGACTGGAGAATGGGGGTCTCTGGGATTCTCTGTACTCAAGGTACTGTCATTTTGTTTTTAGTTTAGAAAGCTTTATGGAACAGAAAAAGAAAACATGGTACAAAAATATAATACTAAGAATAAAATGCAAATCCACCTAATAACATCTAAAACTACGTATGAAGGAAAAAGAAGAAACATCGAATACAGCATAAATTACTAATAGGAACCAATATAAAAGGAAAACATAATCGCAGGGTACCATATTTAAAATAGCATTTTTGATTTCGCTTTTTTGGGTGATAAAAACAGAAAAAGAAAAGAAAGAGAAAGAAGAAAGAAAGAAGGGGAGAGACGCAATAGAAGAGAGAAGACAAGAAAGGAAAGAAGAGAATAGAAAAAGGATACCATCAATCGTATACTATAAAATTGGTAAAGCTTTCAAGTGACTTGCAATGTACAGAATACAGAAACGCAATAATGAATGAAGCATCCTTGAATATGCAAAACAAATATAGGAATAAGTGGAGCAATTCATGGTGGTTGAAAACCCAAATTACTAGCATTGGCAATTAGAGCAGAAGAAGAAACATAATTAGTGAGAGGAGACCAAAAGGCCTCTTTACGGATAAGCTGCTGAGATGTGGTTACAAAGGCTCTATCTAGCCTGTGATGCTGACAAAGTTAGTTCCACCAAGCTGCGTAGGAGACTTTGGAGGCATCCTTCCAATTCGAGGTTATGACCTGAAAGGCAATTGCAATGTCTAAATCTATAAAAGTGCCAAGTTTTCGGGAACCCAACCAGCATGTGGAAGAACTACCCACAAGAATTGAAGTGATATCAAAGGGAAAATTAATAGAACAAATTGAGGTAATATACTTGCAAACTTTTGCCCAAAAAATGGGAATGTTAGGGCAAAGGAAAAAAGAATGCAAATAAGTACCCGGAGTGTTTTGGTAAGACCAGCAGTTAGGAGACAGAGCAGGATTGAATTTGGATATAGCTAAAGAGGTTAAAAAAAGTCTCTGATAAAAATAAAAAAGTCTTTGAGTAGTACTGGCATTGCATAAAGTGTGATATATCCGGGCCCAGACAGAGTCCCAAGTATGTGTAGGAAAAGTGTGTTGCAGATCTGTTTCCCCAAAAAGTTTAGTCTTACTTTTAGGAAGAGGAGATAAGGAGAAAAAAAGGAATTTATAGATGTGAGAAACCCTAACAGCAGGGGGAAAAGATAACAATTGAGTAGAAGAATCAGAAGCAAAAGAAGAAATATCCGATCAAAGAGAGAGCTGTTGGGTTACAGTCAGTCTCAGAGACTCAAATTTTGAAAGAGATCTAACCGGTAAGTTATATTTAGATTGAAGGTCATGTAGAGATAAAAACTGCTTATTATGCAATAAGTGTCTAACCTGTAACTCACCTTTCATAATCCATTCTTTCCAGAAAATGGTACGATTAGAAAGTTTAATAGATTTGTTGTGCCAAATAGAAGAGTAAAACGATGAACAAAGTTATCTAGTGAAGAGAAGGGGAAAGGATAAATAATTGATTCCTCTAATTTATACCATACTGACACGGGAGGAACGTCAATGGAAGAAAACTAGGGCATTACTTGACGAAGTAGAAATGAAGAATGATATTGACGAAAATTAACTCCACCACTCTCTTTAGGAGCAGAAAGACCAGAAGGAGAGATTCAAGCTTTCTGATTTTTCAAAAGGAATTTACTCGGATGTATGTCGTTACAACGCATACTTTTACAACGCATACCTTTACAACGCATTTTTTACACCACAACATCCATTACAATGCATTCCATTACAACGCATGCCATTACAACAAAATCTTTGAAACTACATTTACAATGCATTCCACTACAATGCATACTACATTTACAACGCATACCATTACAACCCATACCATTACATTGCATATATGGTAAGTATTGGATAGTGTAGGGGTAAAAATTACTATTCTAACTCCAGGGGGTGCAACAGTAGGGTAAGTGTTGGATAGTGTAGGGGTTAAAATTACTATTCTAACTCCAGGGGGTGCAACATTAGGGTACGTTTTCGATAGTGTAGGGGTACAAATTACTATTCTAAATCCAGGGGGTGCAACAGTAGAGTAAGTGTTGGATAGTGTAGGTATGCGTTGTAATGATATGTGTTGTAATGACTGCGTTGTAAAGGTATGCGTTGTAGTGGTATGCGTTGTAGTGTCATGCGTTGTAATGGTTGCGTTGTAATGGCATGCGTTGTAATGGATGTTGCGGTGTGAAAGTTTCGTTGTAAAGGTAGTGCGTTGTAAAAGTTGCCTTGTAAGTGTTTCCCAATTTACTCATTATACTGGTTTTTGAAGAATTTCAAAGGAAGTCGTATTGGTAATATGGAAAGATAACAGTTAATTACCGGTAACATCATCATCTTGGAGGTATCCAACCTACCCCATCAGAACAAAAATAAAGGGGACCACTTCTCTGTCATGGTTGAAATTTGAGATATAACCTCATCCAAGTTCACTTGAACAGTTTTAGCTATTGACGCAGAACATTTAATCCCTAGACAGGTGATGCAATTGGTGTTCCATTTAAAGTCCATCCCCTCAAACATACTTCTGTGGCAATATTTACTGAGGGGAAGAATCCCAGATATAGAAAAGATCAAGTTGTATCCAGAAATGGCAGCATAAGAAGATAGAAGATCAACAACGGTGGGCAGAGATGTAGAGGGGTTAGATATATATAAAAGAATGTCATCTGCATAACCAGGAAACTTTATTTCAATAGATTCATGAGTAAAGCTGAGGAAAGTAGAAGAATTCCTCAGAGAATGAAGGAAAGGTTCAAGAGACAGAATAAAAAGCAAAGGAGACAAGGGGCAACCTTGATGGGTACCTCGTTTGAGAGTAAAATATGGAGATTGAAAGCCGTTAACAAAAACCAAAGTGGTGTGCAAAGAATACAACAGACTAATAAGAGATAGAATTGCAGGACCAAATCTGTGCCATGTAAGGGAACGCATCATAAAATGCCAGTGAACGTGGTCAAAGGCTTTCGCCGCGTCAAGAGTGATAGCAGCAAAAGGGGTAGAGCTCTTGGAAGCTAGATGTATAATGTTAAAAAAAGTTCTGGAGTTGTCCGCAATGGTTCTACCTTTAACAAAACCTGTTTGTTCATGTCCAATTAAATCGGGAATGGACGGGAGGAGTAGCTTCGCGGGCAACCAAGATGGCCGCGTGAGCTCGGAGCTCCGAAGACCCTCCGATCCTCCGCATTGATCCTGCTACCTATCCTGTCCCACGACGGTGGGAATCAACGGCGATGTCGATGCTGATGCGGCGCCCGATCCTAGACTGAAGATCCGAGTTTCCTGGACCGAGTTATGCCGTCGTGAAGCTGGCGGGCGCTGACGACGTAATTGCCTGGCATTGTTGGGGCTGAGGCGAGGCCTGCCTCGGTGCACTTCGTGCGGACCCATCATATTCGTTGGACCCGTAGGCCCGGGTGGTCTCCTTTGTATTTCCCCTCTTTCTGGCCTGGAGGTGATCTGAGTTGTGTGTCTCGAACCGAGTGGAGGTGTTATTGTTGACCTGCCCCCCTCTTGGACTGTACTGCTCTCGCTGATCAAACATGGCGGGCAGAGGTGATCCGGACAAAGGGAAACCCCCGAGGGTCAGCAGGAAACCTACCCAATCCCAATCTACCATCCCTGAACGGTTCTCCCACTCTAGGGGATCGCCGGGCACATCGGGTCATGCCAAGGACCCGCAACGAGACGTGTCCCCTGAAGATTTGGAATTCACTCTCCGGGACGTGATGGGAGCCATTGCTGGTGTGAAGGCTGAGATGCATAGCCAACACGAGGCGCTGTCCAGCAAAGTGGATACCCTTCAGATCGAGCTCAATCTCATTAGAGCCGACCTCGGCAAAACTAATGACAGAGTCAAGTCGCTCGACATTAAAACGTCGAGTCTGACTAATGACATGTCGGACATAGAGGCCGAGGTACGGGACTTGAAGGCGGCTAATGGGGCACTTGCTCGCCGGCTTGACGATTTCGAGGGACGGGCCCGGCGCCAGAACGTCCGCATTACGGGTGTGCCGGAGGGAGCCGAGGAAGGGTCAGTGGACTTGTTTGTGGAAGAATTGGTGGTTAAGAACTTGGCACCGGGTGGATTGAGCAAGTTTTTTTCAGTTGAGAGAGCACACAGACTGCCGGGTGGCCAACCGAAGTCGGGTACATCTCCGTGCCCCATCATTGCAAGACTCTTCAACTACCGGGACCAAGACGCCATTTTGCAGGCGCCGAGAAGCGGTGGCCCGCTACGATTCCAGAACGCTGACATTAACTTTTTCCCCGACTTTACCCAGGCTGTCCAGAAACGCCAGCAAAGTTTTATGGGTGTGAAGCGGAGGTTGAGGGAGATGGGGATGCGGTATTCTATGCTTTACCCTGCGAAACTGCGCATCGAACATGGCGACCGGACACTGTTCTTCGATCTCCCGGATGCTGCAGGGGACTGGTTAGACACTTTGCCTCAACGTCGGACCACTCCGGAGGACCAGTCGGAGGGGGCTGCAGGAGGTCCAGGTTCTCAGGAATAAACTCTCTGTTTGTGACTTTCTATCAGGAAGGGTTGCTGCGGAGGGCATCGAACTCGGACATTGATTCTTTTTCTTTTACTTCTTCGGATTTTCTTGAGAAGGAGGGTAACGGGGGGGGATAGGATGTCTCCTTTCTCCTCTGGGGGCTTCTTGTAGGTTAGTTTTTAGGGGCGACAGGCACACTGCTAGTTGGGGTGGCTTTTAGTCTAATGCAGGGGTGCAGGGTGGGGGGTAGTTGGGGTGTGTGCTTTTCTTTTGTTCTCTTTTTCCTACTTTCCTCATGGCTAAGGTACTATTGTGTTGCAAGTATTGGTGGGCTGGCTGCTTTCCGGGAGGGATTGCTGGGGTGGGACATCTTTGATGATGGGGGGTAAATCTTTGAATGTACTCAGCTGGAACGTGAATGGGTTGGGGGACCGTATTAAAGGTGGAGTTGTGATACAAATGCTTAAACGTTGTGTTCCCGATGTTGTTCTCTTGCAGGAAACTCATCTTGTTGGCAATACTTGTAAGGCTCTGAATAGGAGGGGGTTTAAAATGGTGGCCCACTCCGGGTTCTCTATGGGGTCCCGAGGGGTGGGTATCATGGTGCGCATGTCCCTTCCCCTGGAGGTGGAGTCCACGTTGGTGGATGATAGAGGCCGCTATGTGGCTGTGGTGAGCAGGTGGGAGGGGCGTACTCTGGTATTGGTTTCGGTTTATGTCCCCCCGGGGCTGCAGGCGGCCACCTTTCAAGACCTGGGCGGCGCCATTTTGGGCCTCCCGGAGGGGTTGCTGATACTGGGTGGGGACCTTAACTCTGTGGTTTCGGGCACTTTGGATTGTTTCCCGTCCAGAGATCTTCGTAGTGCACACTCATGGCTCCCGGATTTCATGAACACTATGGGCTTCGTTGATTGTTGGCGACTTCTACATCCCGCCCAGCGACAATACACCTTCCATTCCGGGGCTCATGGTAGTCTCTCTCGTATCGATTACATACTTACTCCCTCGGCTCAAGCGCAGTCTGTCTCTAGTGCCCGTCTTATGGCCAGAGGTATCTCGGACCACTCTCCTGTTTGGGTGTCCTTTGATTTCGGCATCGTGGCGGCAGCCAGGGTGGCGCCGATCAACCCCTGGTATTTTCGCAACCCCAAGACTCGAGACCTCCTTACTAAGTCTATTGAGCTGTATTTTGCTGAAAATACGGGTTCAGTAGCATCGGCCGTCTCCCTTTGGAAGGCCTTAAAGACTGTTCTTAGGGTAGAGGCCTTCTCCTTGATAGCCGAAGCGCGCAGACGACGGGATGAGGACTTGGTGCGGCTGGAGTCGGATATAGCGGACCTGAATTCCCAGTTAGCATTGGGGCCGACACCGGAATTGCTCCATGCTCTCTCCCTGAAGCAGTCGGAGTATAACGCCACTGCTACTGACGCTGCCAAGGCGATGGGCAGGGAACAGCAAGGTAGGATCTATGACACCGGTGACAAGGCGGGCAAGCTTCTTACCTGGTTGGACAAGAAGGAACTGGCTTCTCGAGTGGTACCTGAGATCCTGGGTGACGACGGCCTGGTCGTCACTGACCCTACTGCTATTACCGCGGCGTTTGCTGACTATTTTGAGACGGTCTACACGTCAGTCTCCGCACTGTCCGAATCGGGCTCGGCATCCTTTTTGGAGGAGATTGAGCTTCCTTGTTTGTCGGATGTTGAGCGCGATGACATGGACCGTGACATAACGGTAGACGAAATTGCGTTGGCAATAAGGTCGCTGCGCTCCGGGAAGGCTCCGGGACCCAATGGCATCCCAGTGGAGCTGTACAAACTCAAGGCGGACACCGTCGCTGCACCCCTGAGGAATATGTTCATGGCAGCTCGAGACGCCGGTGAACTCCCGCTTGATCAATGTTTGCCCACCATTGTGGTCATCCACAAGGAGGGGAAGCCTCGAGACCTATGTAGGTCGTACCGTCCTATTTCCCTGTTAAATGCCGAGCCTAAAAGCCTGGCGAAGTTGCTAGCCAATCGGCTCGTGGGCGTGATTGCAGACTTGGTTCACCCGGACCAGTCTGGTTTCATTCCTCATCGGAACACGGCCCTTAATCTCCGCAGGCTTCACGCGGTTATGGCGCGAGCTCACATGCTCACTGAACCGACTGTGCTTGCCTCGCTTGACGCGACGATGGCATTCGATTCGCTCGAGTGGAATTACCTCTGGGCGGTGCTTGCTAAATTCGGGTTTGGGCCTGACTACATTAGTTGGATTCGGCTCCTTTACTCTTCCCCGATGGCCAACGTGACGGTGAACGGTCGATTGTCAGCCTCCTTTGCTTTACGCAGAGGTACTAGACAGGGTTGTCCGCTGTCGCCGCTCCTTTTTGCTTTAGCGCTTGAACCGTTGGCCGCGTGGATCCGTACACACCCTGATATTGATGGTATCAAATGGTCGCCGGGCTTTGAGGATCGCGTCTCGCTTTATGCGGACGACATTCTTCTCTATCTCACCTCTCCTTGTCGGTCCTTGATTGTGGCCTTCGACGTACTGGGTACTTTTGGTGGCTACTCGGGCCTGGTCATCAATTGGTCTAAATCCTACCTATATGTGTTGTGTGGGGACACTCCGCGCCTTCCTAGAGGCTGCGCAATACAGGTCTCGCAACAGGGATTCAAGTACCTGGGCATCTACATTTCCACAGATGCCCGGGCACGGTATGCGAACAACTTGCTCCCCCCTCTGGCCCGCCTGCGGCGCGATGTGGAGGGTTGGAAGAGACTGCCGCTGTCCCTGTTGGGCCGCGCGGCGTTGTTCAAAATGATGTCTCTGCCGAGGTTCCTCTATGCGCTCCAGAACACGCAAGACCCAGTGCCGTCCAAATACTTTGGGGAGGTTGAGAGCTTGCAGCGCACCTTGTTGTGGGATGGCAGGCCGCGGATCTCTATTGCTAAATTGACTATTCCGTGGTATGACGGTGGCATTGCCTTGCCTGACATACGCCGCTATTATTGGGCGTCTCAGCTGGCGGCTATTAACCACGGCTTTTACGGACCGGCAGTCAACCCGGGATACGCCATAGATCGCCGGCTCATGAATGACGGGATGTATTATAGGGCGCTGTACTCTAGATCTCTGGACCGGAAACTGACTGGACCCACTAAGACTGAGGTGCACTTGTGGAGGGTGGTGACTAAAGCTTTGGGTTGGCAGGACAGGCTCACCATGGCTACTCCCCTTTATGATTCCGACTTGTTGGGGAAACTGTGGCACTCCAAGGGGTTTGACAGGTGGGACCTCATTGGCATTTCAAAAGTCGCGGATATGCTGTCCAGGGGGGAAATCAAATCGTTCACTGCTTTACAGGCCGAGTTTCAATTCGGGGCCACGGAATACTTTCGTTATGCACAGCTACGACACGCACTCTCATCTTCCTTGCCTGTAGGAGAGAAGGTTCCCGAATCATCCCCGTTGGAGGACAGGGTGTTAGATGGACATATGCCTGATAGTGCTATTTCCCTGACCTACAAGAAACTTATAAATGTGCGAACGGACCTATTGGTGAAATTGAGAGACCTCTGGGTGAATGACGGGATTGAGATGGATGACGAGGAATGGCAGTCAGCGGTCTCCTCCCCCAAGGAGGTGGCCATTTCTGCCAGGTTGCGGCTGGTCCAGTTGAAAGTGCTCCACAGGATCTATGTCACCGGCCGCAGACTAATTCACATGGGGCTCTCCCAGGATGGCCTTTGCAGGAGAGGGTGTGGCGCAACGGCCACCTTTATGCATATAATTTGGGAGTGTCATGTCATTGCTTCATATTGGGAGCGTGTGGATGCGATTATGAGAGTTGTGACTTGTGTGACTCTGCATGCGGAGGCTCGGCGCTGTCTGCTTAACGTGTGGGGTCCGACTGACTACAATACGGCTCAGACCCGATGGGTCACCCTAGGTAATATGATAGCCAAGAGGGACATCGCCCAGAGGTGGGGTGCTCCGACCCCCCGCCACTATGAGTCTTTGGAAGACTAATATGGATTGGTGCATGCTCCGGGAGAAAACTGTTTACATGGCCCGGGGTAGGCCCAGGATGTGGGGATTGATTTGGAGTGCCTGGAATTCATATAGAGGAGACATCTGTGTGCCCCCGGAGACAATTCAGCCGGAGGTCCGCCTTTCTCCGTAGCTCTCCCTTCCCCAGGTTCCACGTGGTTAATCCTGATTTTCTGCTCCCCGTCCACATGATTGTCTTATGTCCTGACACTTTCATGATGTTATCGATCCCGCCTTTCCCCCGAGAAATGTGCCTTACCATTTTTATGCTCCTTAGCCTTGCCGTCTTCTTCTTTCTTTTCCTCTCTTCCTTTTCCTCCTCTCTTTTTTCCTCTTTACTTGGTCTCGTTGGTTTCTCTCATCATTTTAGATTTCTTTCATATCATAAAATTAAACCTGACTACTCCTGTATTTCTGTTTTGTACATGTTTCCGAATTGAGTCACAATGCTGCCTGGCCTCCGGGATGTACGGCTGAATAGCGGTGTACTTGTTTTGGTAAATAAAGGTTTTCCCAAAAAAAAAAAAATCGGGAATGACCTTGTAATACGAAGAGCAAGGACTTTAGCTAAAGTCCTACAATCTAGATTAATCAAAGAAATAGGACGATAATTAGCATAAGAAGAGGTGTCCTTGCCTTTCTTGGGAATTAAACATATTATTGCCTCCAAGAAAGAGCCACGAGCTTCCTTACAAGACAAAAAGCATTGGAATAGAGATAAGAGGTGAGGAAGTAAACACTGGGAAAAACAACAATAAAATTGGGCAGTGAAGCCGTCTGGACTTTAGTTCAGAGAGAGAGAGGTCTTCTTCTAAACTTGAGCAGTCAGGAAGTTCAGAGGAACGTGGAGAAAGAGTTTCGAAGAAAGAGTCCAACACCACCTCAGAGGGGAAGGATTCTGGAGTGTACAGTGTCTTATAAAAATCTTGTCATCTTTAAACTGATCCACTCCGTTAGAGACAGTAATTTTGACGACCTTGGAATGTTGGGACTTAACCTTTAAATAATTAGTTAGTAGGTTACCAGCCTTGTTACGACCTCCATAGAAATTAGAATCTATTTTCAGTAAGGTGCCAGAGGCTTCCTCAGTAGATTTTTTATTAAAAGACAGTTTAGCTTGAACTAACTTCTTTAGATTATCCTTACCATTGGATGTAAAATATGCATGTTCCATACGTTTAATAGATGCTATTAATATATCAGAGTCTTTAGAGAATTGCATCTTTTTCGCCACCACATAATCATTAATAAACCCTCTGGCCATAGCCTTGAACGCATTCCATATGGAAGAAAAAGGGATATCTGGGGAGGCATTCCCAAGTAAGAATTCCGGCAAGAACTCTTTAAAATGTTCTAGGAATTTATTATCTTTAAGTAGATAATTATTAAAGCGCCATCTGCATGACCGAGAGGATTCAGAGGGGAGATCTAGATTAATCAGAACAAAAGCATGATCAGAAATGAGGATGGACCCGATATTTGCGTGAGCCAAATTAGTAAGGAGAGAAGGGCTAAAAAAAATGTAGTCTATTCTAGAGGAGGATTTGTGGTAGGGTAGTAAAAAGTGTACTCTAATGTATCCGGATGAAAAATTCTCCATGTATCTACCAAACCCCTCGAGTGAACTGAAGTGAAAAATAATTTTTGCATTTTGTTGGGACTGTACCTAGCATTGGATCTCCTATCTGGGAAAGGATCCAAAACCTGATTGCAATCCCCACCCACCAATAAATTGACATCAGGACAGGAGTGAAAAGTGTGTGACATATCTTTCCAAAATTGTACTTCCACACCAGTGGGGCCATAGATATTTAGCAAGGAGACAGGGGAACCATTTATAAGGAGATGTAATAAGAGCCCTTCGCGTCCTTCTCCTCCTTCTCCACAACAAGGGTAAGTGATTTATGAATAAAAGTAATCACTTCATTTTTCCTATCTTTGGACGGGGAGCAAAAGACATATCCAACCCATTGCTTTTTAAGGGAATTAATCTAATTTTCATTAAGATGAGTCTCCTGAAGCATAGCTATTTTACAATGCAGCCTAGACAGATTAGTGAAAACTCTCTGCTTCTTAACAGGATTGCGTAATCCCTTAACGTTCAATGAATTAATGTGAACATTTTCAATCATGGTATGCAGCAAAAAAACATAATCATGCAACAAAATTGGCATTGGGTAACTTTAAGCAATAACTAATAGATGGTGAAGCTGAAAATAAAAATAATTTTAAGGTAAACATGGAAAGATAAGAGTAAAAAAATACCAAGAAAAACAGAATGTAGAATAATGAGGAGAATGAATAGAAAAGTTATAATAAAGGAAGCGAAAAAGGAAAATAATAACACATTGCGTTGCACATTGAGGAAAATCTAGTGTCAGAGGACAGTAAGGAAAAACTAGAATGGAAAACCATGAAGAGAAAATAGAAGAAAGGAGAGAGGAAAAAGAGAAAATTGACAAACATGTGAAAGTTGACAAAAAGCTGAAGGACCTAAGTCAAGAATAACAATGTATGAATAAAAAGTAGAGAAATAAGCACAAGGAAGCGGGAAGCCACAAAGGAAAAAAAAACGGCCAAGCCAGCCAAAGCATCAAGAATGGTCAGAACCAATGAATAAAAAGAAAGAACAACTAAAGCTCAATATAACAGAGAGCCTATAAGAGATTATAGACACCATGGAGAACCAAAAAACAGATCTAGGCCATAAACGCGAAACAAATACAATATAATCAAAAGTGAGAGAACAAGTGCTAAACACTTACCAACATGAGGGCAACCGTGGACAACTGGGGATGAGGTAGAAATGTAGGGAGGAAGGAAACATCTGGGATATGGGATTATACAAGAGGAAAATATGACTGTGGAAGAGACGAATAAAAACAGTGGTGTGAGATGATCAATCTGTTGGACTTCATCCCACATTAAGCTAAAGAACAACAGCAACAAACCAAAACAGACAACAAATTAACAAGCAATTGGCACTGAATTATAGAGAACCAGCGACATTAAACTTGAGAAAAGAGCCAAAAGATTGCTAGAGACGTTCAGGCCCCTCCAAAATCCATCTCCTCCCCTTTATGCCAAAAAATAAATTGGCGTAGGAGTAGGATCTCTCCTTATAAGTAACTTTGAGGAAACAAGGATGTACCAGACCATATCTAGAATTCATGGAGTGGAGAGCCAGTCGGAGAGATAAAAATTCCTTGCAACGAGCTGCAGTAGCGCGGGCAACATCCTGAGAGAAGAAAACCTTGTGACCAGACTATAGTATCTGCTTTCTTTGTTTTTCCACTGAAAGTACCAATAAAGACAACAAAGCAGATGAAACCTCCAGATTTGGAACCTATGCGCTTTGCACACTGAGAGTAGTACCATTCTTAAGACCAATCAATTTAGGGATGTGATTTTTTAAGAAGGCCAGCATGTCTTACCCTTGCTTGCTCTCAGGAATGCCAAAAATACATAGATTATTGTGACAATTGTGATTTTCTAAATCTTCTGTTTGTGACTTAAGAAGAGCAATCTCTATAGACATTGCCGCAACCTGAGGTAACACATCTTGAACATCACTGACCTTCTGTCCCACCACCGACATTCTGGACTCTAGGTTTGACCCTTTTTCACCCAATTTTTGAAGAGTGGTGTTAGTATTGATAACAAAATGTTTAATCATCTTTATCTCCTCCATAAGAACCTCCAACGTGATAGGTAGTGGAGATTTGGTAGGAGAGTTGGGCTCTTGTAGCGCTTAAGAGGAATGGTAGAGTTAGAGTCAACATATTGGTAGTGCTTTTCTGCCCAAAGGGTGAAGCAGGATCCATGTGGGTGAAAAAATTATATACTGAGCAACACTTAAGCAAGACGAGCAAAGTTCACTTCACCTACTATAAGATTAAGTTAGAGGTCAGTACCAGGGCTGAAGAGAGACCTCCCTGCAACAAATAATGACCACAAGTAGAAGGAAGGCTTACGTAGCATTGTAGATGACATAAAGAAGAACAGTCTTGTAGTTGCATTCACCAAAAACCTCATAGGCATGAGAAGTTGTGTCAATTGAATTAAAAAACAAAATCAATAAAGCTCCAGTGATTGAAAAAGCGTAAGCACATGAAAAAGCACTTCAGTCAGGATATGAATTGTCTTATAATAAAAGTGTTCACTTGTAGACAAGAAAAGTGGATATCTGACATCCTTTCCATGAAAGGTAAAGAGAGTGCCAGAAGCCAGAAACCTCTACGCCGCTGTTCGAGTGACACAGGAAAAGCTTGAAGTAAAAGCAACACTCAGCCGGAATCAAAATGACAGGCGCTGCCGGTAGCGCTGAGGGAGACAGAGCGTGATGGGGACAGGAAGATAGGCAGTGCAAAAAGAAGAAAAACAGACTGCTACCTGACCCCCGCGTTCGCTCCTCAATTGCCAATGATTTGTTGTCTCATAGAGTCAGGGAAAGGCTCCGTTAGCTCCTGAGACTCCGACCGAGTTGCAGAGCTTCACCCAAACGTGGCCATCTTGGTGGTGGCTCAAGCCACACCCCCTGGTCTCTCTGTCATGAATGAGCTGGGGAACACATTGTTTTTGGTCTCCCTCCATCTTCACTGGGCTAGAAAATGGGTATGCCTTTGGTCTCATTGTCCTCACTGGGCTAAAGAATGGGGGTGCCTTTGACCTCTGTCCTCAATGCGCTGGAGAATGGGGTGTCCTTGATCACCCTGTCCTTAATGGTCGACTGGAAATCTAGATATTTTTCTATCAGGCCTGGGTTAACAAGCCCAGGAATGGAGGTGGTGCCTGGGAGGCCACCTAGGGACACCATATTGTTTTTTCTGTCCTGTGACATGTAGCTCTCCAAGGAAGAAGTCAGTGACCATCACATGGCAAATGGTCTTTCAGGCTGTAATGACCCTTCGATCCCAAGGAAGGCGTTGCATGGTTCATACTTTCTCAGTACACCTGTGTGTTTGTTGGACAACATAAACATCAAAACTATGCAAAACTGATTCTACACATCCCATTAGAATATGTTGGCCTTAGTCTTGCTAGGTCACAGTGCACCATCTGTACTCCTAACCAAGGTAACATGTGGAATGTGCAACCTCAGAACATGAAAACCCTGACTCCTCAAAGAAATCATGGAAACCGATATAGAACCTTTTCGTTTGCCAACTCATGCAAACCCAAAGAGATACACAAGAAGTACACAATGTGGCTTTTCAATATGTATTGAAGCATTATGATTCTTGTATAAAATGTCTGTGCAGCAATAATCAATATCAGGAAACAGAACAGTGGAACCAGCATTACAAGACTGGTAAATAAAATAAACAATTCAACCATTGAGCTGTTACATAGCAGCACCTCCCCACAGACAGCCCAGAAGGACATCCGGGGTGTCTGTGACTGTTTGAGGGTGAATTTTTTCAGAGCTGGTGCCCTATATAACATGTTCTGTATGTGAGCGAAGCTTGATCTTATGACTGTATGAGGGTGAATGCTTTCAGTGCTGCTGTCCTGTGTCGCTTTTCCATGTGTGAGGGATGTTTGAACTTCTGGTATCTGTGTGGCACGCTGTACTTGAGATGTGTATGTTTCATGTATGGAGGAGGTAAGTGATTTTTTTATATTATGCCTCCTTACACTATCGCTCACCACCCTACCGGTGCTCCGTTTTACCTGCGCTGTGGCCAGGTGAGGTGGGGTTACATTCTCCTGCCACATAGTCAGGAGAACTCCAGGTGATATAAATTCTTGCTTCACTTACATCTAGCAGTAGCACTCATGGTCTTGAAGAAGCAGTAGGAGACCTCTTGGCCCCGTCTAACTGCAGAAACATGTCGTCCCAACATTCATTTTAGTAGTTATTTGTTTATACTACTACTTGCACTGTTTTAATAACTTGAGAGTGAAGAGGTGCTCATTAAAAATGTTTTTACCCCTTCACTACCCAATTTTATGTGGTTTCACATTAGTCACTTATCATTTTCACTATTTCAGCACTGCTAGTCAGTTGCCACTTGACACCTAGATTCACTATACAAGCACTGGGACATATAGGTGAGATTAGGCTTAGCTTTGCCAAATCTACTGAGGGTACAACAATCTACCTTCATGGTGAAGGATCCCAGATGATGAAGGGTGGTACAGGTCGGTAATCTGATGGGAATTTTTTCTTACTGAGAAAGTACCCTAGGTTTGATTTCGCTGTTTTACATCAACAGTTGAGGTCACGCCCTTACAGATGCATAGTTAGTAGTTTGTTTGTTCTCTTTGACCCATTGCTACTTTTTGTTGGTTGATATGTATGTTTAGGGGCAGTAGCAATGCTCGGTCGGTAAACATCCCCTAGGGCCCCCTTTTCCCTTTTTTTTGTATTTATGTTCTAAAACCATGTTATGCTTGATCAAGTTTGTCGTTAGATTCTATGAAAGTCAGTAATTCCTCATTTAATGCAGGCCATGCTTCCCACTGTCTGTATCAGAGATCTGTGTAAGTTGCATGTGTCTCTGTATTTCTGAATTTGCCTATCGGCATCTGTGTATGTGTGCCTCTGTGTCTTTGTGACTGTTTGAGGGTGAATGTTTTCAGTGCTGGTGCCCTATATAACATTTTCTGTGTGTGAGCGAAGCTTGATCTTATGCTATCAATGCTGCATGTGGTACTTGGGCTCTGTATGTTATGTGTGTGCCTCTGAGGCTCTATATGTGCCTTTGTGTGTGTTTGCGTGTGTGACTCTATGTGAGTGTGACTGTATGAGGGTGAATGCTTTCAGTGCTGCTGTCCTGTGTCGCTTTTCCATGTGTGAGGGATGTTTGAACTTCTGGTATCTGTGTGGCACGCTGTACTTGAGATGTGTATGTTACATGTATGCACTCCACTGCATGTCCTTGCATGTACGAGCGTGTGTGTGTGTCTGTGTGGCTCTGTTGCTGTGCCTCTGTGTGATGACTTAATTAACCTTTTCTCTATCTGAGGAAAGTTTGCATTTCTGCTTCCAGTAATTGTTTTGCAAGAAGTCTGGCCACAGCAGCGCCCACTGCTGCAGTGCTGCGGTAAAATAAAGGAAAAATAAAATGATAATGACGCAATGTTATTATCATTATATTCTTCCCTGCTGAGGCAACATGAGAGCAGGACTGCTCTGCTGACAGAGCCGAGAAGGACTGGTGGGCACACTGAAGTGTGTATGATGCTTTGACCGGCCCTCTTGGGCCGGCCAAACACTCATGCGCACATTAGCATGTTCTCCATACAAGCTGCATTACAGCCTGGGTGGAGAACATGCCCAGGTCGCCAGTGCCTGTCTAAGCGCTGCACCATGGCTCTCAGGCCAATCACAATTAAGCATGGGCGGAAAATCCGTTCCGCTCGCGGATTTTGCGGATTTTCTGTAAATTCGCAATCTGCAAACTCTCGCGAATTTACCGAAAATCCGCAAATTCGCACGCAGCAGAATTTTTTGCTTGGTTATACAATATTGCGGTGTTCACTTACCGTCATTCAGCGTTTTCCGAGTTGTTTTTCTCGATATTTTGCGAGTGCTACGCCATTTTGGAGCTTGCTGCGGGATCCCGCAAGAGTTTGGCGACGCATCGCGAGAGTTCGCAATTGCGAACATGTAGGTGCGGCGGGCAGCAACAATCTCGCACTCGCGAAATTACAAAATTTGCAATTCTGCACAATAAATCCACTAGCAAGCAGCATAGACCTTCTGAAAATGATGATTTTTATCAGAATAACTCCTCAGGTTGACATTTGCCTGCACTTTTTTGGATTTGAGGCCTTTTTGACTTTCTTTGGATAACTTTTGGATTAGAAATCAACTTTCACAAGTAAGTTTGTTTGGGGCATTACAGTTGCTGTTCTGCAGAAAAACGAGTTTTGCAAAACTGAAAGCACTCAGCAGGTGCAAAAGTTCACTCATCATTAGTAACCATTCCCTGTAGTACTTCCTGAGGGGCCCCTCCAGAGTTCAGTTGCCTATGTTTGTTTGGGGCATTACAGTTGCTGTTCTGCAGAAAAACGAGTTTTGCAAAACTGAAAGCACTCAGCAGGTGCAAAAGTTCAAACTCATCCTTAGTAACCATTCCCTGTAGTGCTTCCTGAGGGTCCCCTCCAGAGGTCAGTTGCCTACTTGCAACTATTCTATGACCCTGCTCTGACCCTCACAGCAGGCTCATAGAATAGTCACAAGTAGGCCACAAAGGTCCTGGGAAAAAAAATTGCACTGCAACAGAAAGCAAATTACAGATAAGGAAGCAGGTGCCAGACAGGAAGTTTAAATTCAGTGACACATTAATCAACCACAAATTAATTCATGTCAGTTGAAGCAGGGCAGGTGTGCTTGCTTCCCCCCCCCCATAATCTACAGTGATGAACCGGAGGGTTACAGTGATGTACCAGAGGGTGGCATGGGTGAATCAGAGGGTGGCAGTGGTGAAACAGAGGGTGCTGTGAACCTGTGATGATGAACCAGACGTAGAAACAACAAAGTCGCGACCGTTGTGAGCCGACAAGTAAGTTCGCAATTGCGAACTGGTACAAAACCCTCGTGAACTGGCAGAAACCCTTGCGAACACAAAAAAAATCTGCAAATTCGCGAAAATTCGCGGATTTTGCGGATTGGGAGTTCGCAAATACGCAAATTCGTGACCGCCAGATTCGCAAAATTCGCCCATGCTTAATCACAATGCTGCATTGCAGTGCTGTGGTAGGTTTAGGGGAGCCAATCACAATGCAGCATTGCAGCGCTTGTGTTTGGCTCAGCAGAGCCTGGCTGCTCCTGTCCGACAAAGGAAAGACGATGTGGGACAGAGCGGCAAGGAGGTAAGTGATTTTTTAAATTTTTTTTATTATGCCTCCTTACACCATCGCTCACCACCCTACCGCCCTACCAACCCAGAACTGTGTTGGCCACTACTGTCTGGCCAACTTTTACCATGTTCACTTTCTTTTAAGCTCAGGTTTTTAGTTGTGTTTATACTTTTACAATGGATTTAAGTCGCAGCCTAAGATGACAAGAAATCATCAGAGAGGGACACCGAGAAGTTAGGCAGTTATTATAGCAGGGCTTTGAATGTGGTTCTGTAGTGATTAGCATGACATGGCACCTGATTCCGTGATTCTTTGGAGTTGAAGTTGGCATAAAATGGTAGCAAAATGCAAGATGCAAGGTGGGCTTGGGCTCTCCGAACAAATACACATTTTTTGATGTGCTGATACTTAGAATAGAATGTCAGCAGTTCCTAGGATTTGGAAAGATGGGAGTTCAGACAAGATGAGTGCAGATCCCAGGATGGGCTGGAGGTCAAGCAAAGGTTTGTAGCTGGTCACCGGTGTGGTGGGCTGGGACAGAGGCTGAGATTGTAGGAGATGCACTGATGTGGTGGGCTGGAGGATGGCCCAAGAGGCTGTGGCAACTGGTGAGGTTTGTGAGTGATGGGCTTGGATTGGTGGTGGAGGAAGCGAACGTTGCATTGATTTCGGAGGTTAATTCCACCATTTCCTGTGCAAGTCTTATTTAACAAAAATGGGATAAAAGAAGAATAGCTTTCAAAGGCCTGTCTCTGCAACCAAGCCTGACTTGCTTCTTTAGTAATGCAAGTGTGCAGCAGTCAAGAAGTTTGTGAATACATGTCAGGCTGACATATTAATGATAATAGGACAGGTAGGGGGAGGGCAGATACCTCAGTGTGGTGGGCTGGTAGATGTGCCACAACAGGGGCAGACCTGTGGGAATGGATTGAGTTCTATCAAGTTGTGAGCAGGTCCCCATATGACCTATAGTTTCCCAATGCATACCATTACATTGCAGTTAAGGTAGTGTTGGATAGCATAGGGGTAATAATTACTATTCTAACTCCAGTGAGTGTAACAGAGGGTAAGTGTTGGATAGCGAAGGGCTAAAAATTACTATTCTAATTCCAGTGAGTGCAACAGTAGGGTAAGTGTTGGATAGTGTTAGGATAATAATTACTATTCTAACTCCAGTGAGTGCAATAGTAGGGTAATTGTTGGATAGTGTGGGGATAAAAATTACTATTCTAACTCCAGTGAGTGCAACAGTAGGGTAAGTGTTGTAAAGTGTTGGCGTAATAATTACTATTCTAACTCCAGTGAGTGCAACAGTAGGGAAAGTGTTGGATAGTGTAGGGGTAATAATTACTATTCTAACTTCAGTGAGTGCAACAGTAGGGTAATTGTTGGATAGTGTAGGGGTAAAAAAAATTCTATTCTACCTCCAGTGAGTGCAACAGTAGGGAAAGTGTTAGATAACAGAGGGTTAAAATTAATATTCTGACTCCAGGGAGTGCAACAGTAGGGTAAGTGTTGGATAATGTAAGGGTAGTATGCATTGTAATGGTATGCATTGTAATGACTTGCGATGTAATGCCTGCGTTGTAGTGACATGCCTTGTAATAACATGCGTTGTAGTGACATGCAAGGCAATGGCTGCGTTGTAATGACATGCTATGTAAAGGATGTTGTGATGTAATGACTGCTATGCAGTGGTTGAAGTGGGAGGGATCGGAAGGGCACGGCGTGCCCCTACTTAAAAAAAAATATTCCAGTCCGTTCCCCTACTTCTGTCTTTTAAAAAAGCATCCCGGGACGGCAAGAATAGTTCTACTTTAAAACAATAACTTTTTCATTTAGCTTCCTGCTGCGGCTCGCACTTCTCTTGAACTCCAGAGGCTGCAGCAGCCCCTCCCTGAGCTCGCACAGGCTGTGGGCAGGCTCATTGTCATTCCAATTGAAGCTGATTACCCCCTTTCGAATGACAATGCGCCTGCCGTGCCTTTAGCATACCATGTGCCAGTGAGTTCGTAGTTAGTGATTTCCGAAAGCTTTCCCTATATTCGATTTCTTGGGAGGAGGTGAGGATCTTGCAAACCTTACTACTGGTAGCTGAGGAGCCAGCCTTGCTTGTAACTTTGTATGTAGTATATTGCTACACTCTGCAACAAATCCAGTTTTAGTAGAAAATGTAATTAATATTTTTTCCCCCAATAAAACATTGGGAAAACAAACACCTCTGTGTGCCCCCGGTTTAAATAAAGGAGCAGCGGCAGGTGAAAAGGAGTTTGTTTCCAGGATCTGAATTTGGGGACAAGGGCTTCGAGTCCAAGTCTCCTGGCTCGACCGTCTGCTGCGTGGGCAGATGAACAACTTTATAAGCCTTTTCAACAAGTTGAACTGCTGCCTCTTCCTGCATTAACAATACTACTTTACACAGCACAAATAACTCTTGTTCACTATATTACTTAAAAAATATCTCTGTACCTGCCAGCCTCTTACCTCAAAATGAGGTTTAAGAGGTGATCCGATTAAGTTTCACGGGGAATTCAATACTTTTTTGGAGGGTGATATGGGTTTGAAAAGTTGGGGATTGCATTAATGTTTACAGAGGCCCCTTTGCTTGCCAAGTGGATGAACAAAATTAAAAAGCGGGTGAGTTGACAGGTGCATGGACCCTCTCGTGGCCCTTACATTTCTGGAATGGAAAAGTGTACATAATAAAAACACGTAATGTTAGACGAGTGGGCAGAGGGTGACAGACAGAGGGAGACAGAGGGTGACAGACAGAGGGTGACAGAGGGAGGGAGACAGACAGATGGAGGGAGGGAGAGGGAGACGGAGGGAGGGAGGGAGACAGAGAGAGGGAGGAGGGAGACAGACAGAGGGAGTAGGGAGACTAAGAGTGGGAGAGAGGGAGACAGGGGGAGACAGAGGAAGGGAGTGGGAGACAGTGGAAGGGAGGGGGAGCCAGAGGAAGGGAAGGGGAGACAGGGGAAGGGAGGGGGGACAGAGAGAGGGAGACAGAGAGAGGGAGACAGAGGGAGTCAGGGGGTGACAGAGGAAGGGAGGGGGAGAGAGAGGGAGAGGGACTGAGACAGAGGGAGACAGAGGGAGGGAGAGAGGGAGACAGAGAGAGGGAGAGGGAGTGAGGCAGTCAGTGTGAGTGAGACAAAGGGAGACAGAGAGGGAGAGATAGGGAGAGAGAGGGAGTGAGATGGAGTGAGACAGGGTGGGAGGGATGGGGAGAGAGAGAGCTAGAGAGAGGGAGGGAGACCAAGAGAGAGAAAGAGATAGAGAAAGAGAGAGAGAGAGAGATGTGTATCTGGTGGCTCCGTGGACGAAGGCGTCCGCTGCAGGGACCTGTGATCAACCTCATGGTCACAGTTTTTTTTGTAGCTCTAGCCCCGCCCTCTCACCCACTGACACCGACCCCACCGGTGCTGCCCTAGTGTTAAAATCTAGTTTGCGACATCAACATTATCGGCGCCATCTTGTCCCTTTTCAGGCTCATATGTGCGCGTAAGAAGCAGCTATTTTAAATGTCATGGCCTCTCTGCCCACTGCCGATAGCCAGCGCGTCTCTCTCTCTCTCTCCCTCTAACCTCGCAAGCATCCCCCCGCACGCTGACAGCCCCCGCTCTCACATGCTTGGGCCATAAACCTCCCTTTCAGCGCGACCCTGCCTCAGAGTCACATCCCGTACCCAGCCAACACCTCCCTCCATCCCTTTCATGATCATACATCCTTTGATGAACCCCCCTTTCCTCTCTGCCCGATTGTCCTGCTCGCTCCCAGGCAACCACCTGGCCCTGCGGATACAGTTTATTTCCCCCATACAGTAGGAAGCCTCTCTTCAAAGGATTTACAACTGATCAAAGTCCCCACCCTATGAGATCTGATCAACCACACACATTCCGGGAATCGGCGGAATGTCCAGCTGCGCGACAGTCATCAACCAATTAAGATCGGGTTGGGGACTTCTACTGTAAATGTGTGTGGGAACGGGCTTGAAGCGGGGATTCCGAGGATGTCTTTCCGTACTTCAAAGTATTTACAAGAATGTGCCACATGTAATAAACTGTAATAAAGACCATAAACCTGTGTATAAGAGGCCAGGCCTCAGAGATGCGTTTAGAGCACCTCGAGAAGATACCCTGTTGTCTGTTTTGACGTGTTCTGCTCCGTCGGAATAAACTCCTGTTTCCTGCCTTCCAGTCTCCAGCGCCTGCCTCTTTGTTTGACAATTTCGAGTGGTATGAGAGGCGGCTAACGCCGGGCATACTTAAGGTTCTCGGTCAAAATCGGCCCTACCTTTCCACACTAGGACACAAACCACACTGTAAATGTTACCCCGAGAGAAAGTTTGTGAGTACCCATGCCCTAACCAGAGTACTGTGGGGACCTTGCCCCCTTGTGTAATTTGTCAATGTTGAACACAGAGTAAACAGGGCAGGAGCAGTGACGGGACAAAAGAGGCGACAGGAAAGGAGAGGTGATGGGGCAGGAAAGGTGACCGGCAGGAGAAGTAACAGGCAGAGAAGTGACGGGGCAGGAGAAGTGATAGGGTAGGAGAGGTGACGGTCAGGAGCAGTGACGGAAAAGGAGAGGCGACAGGAAAGGAGAAGAGATGGGGCAGGAGAAGTGACGGTCAGGAGCAATGACGGGACAGGAGCAGCGACGGGGCAGAAGAGTCAACAGGAAAGGAGAGGTGATGGGGCTGGAGAGGTGACCGGGCAAGAGAAGTAGCAGGCAGGAGATGTGATGGGGCAGGAAAAGTGAGAGGGTCGGAGAGATGACGGGGCAGGAGAGGTGACGGGGCAGGAGCAGTGACGGGACAGGAGAGGCAACAAGAAAGGAGAGGTGATGGGGCAGGAGAAGTAACAGGAAGTCACGGGCAGGAGAAGTGACGGGACAGGAGAGGCGACAGAAAAGTAGAGGTGACGGGGCAGGCGAAGTGACTGGGCAGGAGCGGTGACGGGGCAGGAGCAGTGATTAGGCATGAGCAGAAGCAGTAACCGGGCAGGTGCAGTGAACGGATAGGTGCAGTGAATGGGGCAGGAGAACTGATGGGACAGGAGAAGTGATGGGGCAGGAAGGGTGATCATGCCGGAGTGCTGACCAGACAGGATCAGTGAACGGGCAGGAGCTGTGAATGGGCAGGAGCGGTGATGGGGCAGGAAAAGTGACGGGGCAGGAAAAGTGATGTGGCAGAGGCAGGAGCAGCCACGGGGCAGGAGAGGCAACAGGAAAGGAGAGGTGACTGGGCAGGAGAGGTGACTGGGCAGGAGAGGTGACTGGGCAGGAGAGGTGACTGGGTAGGAGTGGGGACCGGGCAGGAGAAGTGACGGGGCAGGAGAAGTGACGGGGCAGGAGAAATGACGGGCAGGAGAGGTGACGGGGCAGAAGCAGTTATTAGGCAGGAGCAGTGACCGGGCAGGAGCGGTAGACCGACAGGAGCAGTGAACGGAAAGGAGCAGTGAACGGACAGGAGAGGTGAATGGACAGGAGCGGTGAACAAAAAAACGATGGCTTTAGGGCCAGATCTCTGTACTGGAGTGAATGTATGACATTGTTTTTCATTCTGTCCATCAGTATTTCTTTTTGCTTTTGTCATCCCGAGTGGGAGTGGTATGCCCAGACGTGGGTCCCGTGCTCTCCGTGCCACTGAAATCAAGCTTTCCTGGCTGATGAAGGGTGAAACCCCATAACTGTTCCTTGGATGCTTGTTTCCAGTCCAGGGAGGACCTGGCTTGGCAGTTCGGGCTAGACTGTTCCCATTGTGTGCAGGATCAAGACTGATTTGCATATGGCTGGGTACAAACTGGAATGACATGGTGAGAAAAAAAATGATTGATTTAGGCCCAGATCTCTGTACTGGGGTGAATGTATGACATTGTTCTGCATTCTGTCCACCAGTTATTCTTTTTGCTATATTATGATTGCGCAGCTAGTTGGCTGACATGAATATGAAGGAGCCTTTGTGGGTTTTCGTGAGTCTAGATTCTCCTGAAGTGTCCCTTTCTCTTCTAAGCCCTACTTAACACATGTGTACAGAAGGAGCCCTGTATTCATGCCCTCAATGTTTGAGACAAAAAACACACATGGATTTATGAACAATGAGAGTAAAAGCATTAAGGTAACATGATGTTCCTGCTTATATTTTGCACGCTTTACATAAACCTGTATTCCCTATGAGTGTTTGCTTTTTTCTGAATTAAACCTCAAATAAACATGTTTATCCATTGTTTGAATTAAATAACGTTATAAGCTGTAACTGGTCAGTGAAATGCTAAACATACTAAAAATTGGTATGTTTTGCTATTTCTAGCCACGCCCCTGACTCCGTCCACTGATCCAATCTTCGGTTATTCCCGCCTACCAATTCCCCACCCACAGTTCCCCTACTTTTTTTTCCCCACTTCGACCACTGCTGCTATGTAAAGGTTGTTTCCCCCTGTGAGAATATCTAGGCGATAGGATCTTGCTGGGATCAGTCGAAGAGCCAGGTCTCAAGTCCCTTTCTAAATTCCGTGAGCGAGGAAGTTGTTCAGAGGTGAAGGGGAAGGTCGTTCCAGGACTTAGTGGAGAGGTAGGAGAAGAATTGTCCTCCACTGTTGCCTCGGTGGATGCCGGGAGTGTGTGTAGGGGGAGGGAGGTGGAGCGCAGGTGTCTGCAAGTGTGTGAAAGATCAAGCCGTGCTTGATGTATGCTGCTCCTTAGTGGTGTAGGGTCTTAAAGGCATACGTCAGTATCTTGTATGGACAGGAAGTTGGGCCAAGGTGGCAGCGGGTCCCATTTGTGGCAGACACCAGGTAGGACAAGTGCTGGCAGTTCTCGGATTAGGGTGACCAACCGTCTGTAAATTTCAAGGACCGTCCGTAATTTGGACCTCACGTCCGTTGTCCGTGAGAATCCCTTTTACGGACGCCATTTGTCCGTAATTTTGGGCATTCGCTTGGGGAACATAACTGTTTCCCTGCCAGAACCCTCAGCTCTGATGGGGCCGCCTCGCACTTCTCTGAGCACACACATAGCCGCACCGAGTACTTCACAGGTCTTTAAAAGACCAATTACGCGTTAACGAGGTTTTGTTGTCTTTCAGCCCCTTCATCTCCACACTCCTTGCCTATTGCTGGAAGAATTAGCCCCCCACCAAGCCTCCGAAATTTGTAATAGCCCTCACCTCCTCCCTTCCCCCCCTCTACCCCCCCCCCACCTCCTGAAATATGCCTATCGTTGCGCCTCTGATTGTGAGTGACAGGTAAGGCTTGGCTGTTTGGCTGTCGGTGCTGTATTTGGATGTGTTCTCTGTAGGTGGTGTGAGGAGAAGAGTGACTGAACATTACTGACACCAATAGGCCTGCGGGTGGCAGTGCTGGGAAGAGCAGGCCTGCAGTGCCATGGCTTTGGAGAACAGTGCTTTTAGGGACCTTAATCCGAAGCATACGGATGACAGCGTTGGGGTGTAAAGGGCAAGGACAGCACAGGACTCTGGGGGGCATGCCTCTGTATGTTGGTGGGACAGCACCATGGAATGTGGCTCTTGAACAACCGAGTTGCAAAGTGTAGGGCTCTGAGGCCAGTGGTGGGTGTATGGCTGCAAAGTGACACTGTACGGAGGGCATGGCTTTTACAAAGTAAAACCTATGACGTGACCCAGCCAAAGCTGTCGAAAGGACCCATGTCAGGTATGAAACACTAAGCCAGTTCTGGCCTTTTAGCCAAAAGCATTATAAATATGGGCATCAAAATCCCAGCAAGGAGTGTTTTATTGGCTGGAAACAAAAAGGATAACCGAGTCGCACTTGCATGGGCCTTCCTGGCAGCTGTGGTCCCCACGGAGGCAACTACACTACGGTTCAGAGCGACGGGTAACGTCACATACAGTGTGATCACATTCTTTACTTTGCAGCATCCTTGTACAACTAATAAAGGTCATGTCTGGGAATTGTCATACTGATGCCTGATCCCAGGTAGACCTAACCGTGACCCAGCGTGATGACAAGCCTTGCAGCAAATGAGCCCATGATGTGACCAACCAGAGCTAAAACAGAAAGGCTACCAGTTAGCCACTCTTCATTTCAGTCCAGCCCGAAACCCACCCCAGAGTCCTTTTCAGGAGTTTTAAATTGACCAAAGATGCCATATGTTTGTCCGTCATATTTAATATTTTAGTTTTTTTCTGACTGCACCTTTGACATTCCTTAACTTAAGGGGTTTGGCGTATGAATCAATGCCACTATGTGCAGACATGGGAGGGGGACAAACAGAGTAGACCGAGAGGGCAGGCGATCCAGCCTCCAGGCTTTTAAACCCCACACTCCCCGCCTCGTGCCTTCCCATAGATGAACCTGGGTATGCAAAGACCCCTGCCTCTCACTGGAGCCCCTACATATGGGAGCAAAGGATAGGTGTAGGGAGGGTGGGAGCTTCTGACGAGCTGTTTCCCTGTCAATGGATAAGAAAGAGAAGCTGTGTGTGGGATCTCTCCTGTGGACGATTAAAGCCCTTTCCATGTTCTAATGTGAAGGCCATCACAATGGGAGGGCAGAGGAGGTATGCCCCAGGCCTGTGATCTTTCAGGGCCCCGTGCTGAAGGAAGGATGGATGGCTAAATGAAAGAGGGCTGGAGAGTGAAAGGGAGGATGAACGACTGAAAGGGTGATGGGTGGATGGGTGAGTGACTGGGTGGATGAATGAGTAAGTGAAAGGATGGCTGGATGGGTGAAAGGGTAGATGGCTGGATGGATAAGTGAATGGATGGATGAGTGGAAGAGTGGATGGATGAGTGTACGGATGGATAAGGTAAAAGAATGAATGGAGAGATGGATGAGTGAAAGGGTGAATGTGTGGAAGGATGAGTGACTGTTTGGATGAATGAGTAAGTGAAAGGATGGCTGGATGGTTGAAAGGGTAGATGGCTGGATGGATGAGTGGATGGATGAGTGAAAGAGTGAAAGGATGAGTGGACGGTTGGATGGATGGAAGGATAGATGATGGATAGGTTTGCAAATGGTTGAATATTGATATGCATGGGCACCCAGATGGAAGGACAGAGTGAAGGGTGAAAGACTGAATGATAGATGAAAGAATGATTACACTTTGTATCCCCCATCTTCTTAAGTGCATTTCCTATAGATTGACTTTCACATTTATATGAGTCATTGTCTCTATATAATATGTGTGTGATGTAACTCACTCCGCACCCTGTCCTTCTTACTTGAGGTGAGTAGCACTATAAAATAAATTAAATACACATGAGAGAGGGTCTATGTGAAGAGGAGGGCAACATTGGAGGGTGGTAGCAAGGCCGGACTGTCTGGACCGGGCATCGGGCGTTTCCCAGGGAGGCTGAAAAGGTGGTGAGGGGGCGGTTTTGTTAATGCAAAAATGACTTGCACATTTATTCAAAGCTGCGCGCATACTGAAAAACTATGAAGTGCACAATTATCTCAACCTAATATAAACTTCTTTTCACTTGTACTTAAGTGGTTGTCTATTTACTTACTTCTGTACTATTACGCGACCACTTCTGATGTGTCTGTAAAACGTAACTTTTGTCCTGAATTTTGACCTCCTGTCCGGAATTTTTGTCCTGAATTTTGACCCTTTGTCCTGAATTTTTACACTCACCGTCCTGAATTTGCCCCATGCCAGTTGGTCACCCAATCTCGGATGCAGAATGCTAGCAGTTTAACAAAGGTGGCAGATAAACAAATGTGGTGTTTTAAAATCTTGGCCCTGACCTGATCGGATCCTTGGAGGCACTACAGTGATTTTGGCACTAGACTCAACTTTAGGATGTTGCGCAAGAGCCTCCTTCTTACCTGGCAGAGCTGCAGAACCCAGGATGCAGGAGAGAGACAGACGCGCACAGACCTGCCTGATACTTCTGTGAGCCTTTCCTAGCAGAAACCCTCAGCGTCAGATCTGAGGATCACACGTGAGTGACATTTCAAAGCAGGGGAATGTCAGGCTGCTAAAATGCTACAAAACAACGGCGAGGCATCCCGCTAGGACGCCATATTTAAATACCCTGTCACCGAGCCTTCAGCAGACAAGGCTGCCTGGCCCTCGGGAGCGCTCCCCAGGCAGTACAGGGGAGCGAGGAAGGGACGGTGCGTCCTGAACATGAAAAGACCATCCTGTCAGCGCGTTCACCGTGAGTGGGCTGACGTGCCTGCGACCAGACCTCCCACCGCCCCTGGGGCCAGCCTCGAGCCACCGCGGCGCAAAACGGGTACTTTGTGTTGGAATAAATTGGCCCCGAGCTCGGCGGAGTTGTCACCGCTGCGGAGGGGAGGCGCATCCCTTCCATCCTGGCAGCCATCATGGGACATGAAGGATGCGACATGGCGCTTCAAAGGCCCGCGTCGCAGCACCTGAACGAGATGCAGAACAGAGCCACGCGAAGTGTCCCGTCCCTGCCTGTGAAGGGAGGCCTCGGGGGCCGGCGTCTGCAAAATACATAACGACGCAGTTTAGCCGGGGCCTGTTTTTCTCCAGGCGAGCACTTGTTTGCAAACTGAACGCCAGGAGTGAGTGGCACTGGCGCAGGTTATGATAGGCAGGGGTAGGGTGACCAACTGGCATTGGTGCAAATTCAGGACGGTGAGTGTAAAAATTCAGGACAAAGGGTCAAAATTCAGGACACAAATTCAGGACAGGAGGTCAAAATTCAGGACAAAACTTCAGGACAATAGGTACGTTTTACAGACACATCAGAGGTCGCGCAATAGTATATAAGTAAGCCCAGCCATTTCCAAACATATTCAACCGTTTGCAAACCTATCCATCATGTATCCTTCCATCTATCATTTCACTCATCCATTCCTTCATCCATCCCCTCATCCATCCTTTCACTCATCTCCATTATCCATCCATCCATCCATCCACCATTTCACCCTATCCATCTGTACACTTATCCATCCACTCTTTATCCCATCCATCCATTCACTCATCCATTCAGCCATTTACCCTTTCACCAATCCAGCCATCCTTTCACTTACTAATCCTTCCACCCATCCACTATTTTAGTCATCCATCCATCCTCCCTTTCTCTCTCCATCGACCCTTTCACTTAGCCATCCTTCCTTCCATCCATCCATCCATCCACCCACCCATCCATCCATCTACTCATCCACTCATGAATCCATCCATTGATCCTATCACTCATCCATCTATCATTTCACTCCTTCACACATCTATTCATCCTTTTGTCCATCTACCCTCCCTTTCACTCACTCATCCATCCTTACATCCACCCTTTCACTCATATGTCCATTCATTCACCCTTGCACTTATCAATCCATCCATAATTTCACTCATCCACCTACCCACCCATCGTCCACCCAACCATCCACCCACCCACCATCCACCCACCCACCATCCATCCACCCACCCACTCATCCATCCTTTCACCCACCCACCATCCAATCCACTGATCCATCCTTTCACCCATCCACTATCCACCCACCCACTCATCCATCCTTCCTTTCACCCACCCACTCATCCATCCATCCATCCATCCTTTCACCCACCCACTCATCATCCATCCATCCTTTCACCCACCCACTCATCATCCATCCATCCTTTCACCCACCGACTCTCCATCCATCCATCCTTTCACCCACCCATCATCCATCCATCCATCCATCCGTCCTTCCCCTCATCATCCATCCTTCCCCTCATCATCCATCCATCCTTTTCCCTCATCATCCATCCATCCTTTTCCCTCATCATCCATCCTTCTACCCACCCACTCATCATCCATCCATCCATCCTTCTCCCTCATCATCCATCCATCCTTCCCCTCATCATCCATCCATCATTTTACCCACCCCCTCATCATCCATCCATTCCCTAATGATCCATCCTTTCACGCACCCCCTCATCATCCATCCATCCACCCTTCCCCTCATCATCCATCCATCCATCCATCCCCTCATCATCCATCCATCCATCCTTCCTTCCCCTCATCATCCATCCATCCATCCTTTCACCCACCCATCCATCCTTCCCCTCTATCCATCCCCTCACCCATCCATCCATCCATCCCCCATCCATCCCCTCATCCATCCATCCATCCATCCCCTCACCCATCCTCTCATCCATCCATCCATCCATCCCCTCACCCATCCATCCTTCCCCTCATCCATCCATCCCCTCATCCATCCATCCTTCCCCTCATTCATCCATCCATCCTTCCCCTCATCCATCCTTCCTTTCATCCATCCTTCCCCTCACCCATCCATCCATCCCATCCATTTATCCTTCCCCCTCATCCATCCATCCTTCCATCTCCTGATCCATCCATCCTTCCCCTCATCCATCCACTCCATCAATCCATCCATCCATCCTTCCCCTCATCCATCCTTCCCCTCCATCCATCCACCCTTCCCCTCCATCCATCCATCCATCCTTCCCCTCATCCATCATCCTTCCCCTCATCCATCTTTCCCCTCATCCATCATCCAGCTACCCTTCCACCCATACATCCAGCTATTTACATTTTCTCTCCATCCTTCCTCTCACTCATCAATCCATCCATCCCCTCTCATTAGCCATTTATTCAATCTTTCATTCATCCACCCACCCTTTCACTAATTCATCCAGCTATCCACCCATCCCTTCACTTACTTACTCGCCGACCTTTCCATATTAATTTTGAGCTGAGCCCTTTTGAGAAGAGGCCCATCAAGAACTTCACCCTCGCTGCAGGGGCCGTTCCAGGACTGGGACAGAAGCCACCCAGGGCGGAGACAGGATCCACCACAGGGGGGGACAAGAGCCGTCACAGGTGGGGGTGGACTGGAGCCACAACATGGGGGGACAGGAGCCATCCCAGGCGTGGGGTGGACTGGAGCCACCACATGGGGGGACAGGTGCCATCACTGAGGGGAGGGCAGGAGAGGGAACACAGGGGTGGGCATGCAGTATTCTAGTATCATCTTGGGCTCCTCTCCTGCACAAGACAACGAGAAGACAGGCTCTCTGTCCAAAATGCCATCCCCCACTGTGATGTACAGTACTTACAGGAGATACTCTAAGAGAACTGATTGTCCTCCATACTTTGTTAATCAGTGTGGGTGCGATTGTGCCAATTCTTTATTTTCTTACATTATTGACTGCATGTTTGAAGAACCGAGGTTTGCTTACAATTTAGTGACAGTAATTAAGCTCTGTCAAGAGAACCACGTGCTGCCTCGGTGTAATCAGGGGTGTAATCTGGCCGAGTCTCGGATGTTTGGGGCCCTGGGTAGAAATGAAACGTGTGAGACCCCCTCTAAATAGCAGAGACATGACACATTCAGGGCTGTTTGCATGTGAATAGATGTCGCTGCTCCTGAAGCTGCAGCCCCTCCTCTCAGTCACCTTCGAAGCACCTCTTAACAGGTCATCAAGGGCTGGAGGTGTGAGGGTAGCCATCCCGCTGTGCCTCTCCATTGCTGCGGAGTATCCGAGGAGCTTTGGTGCAGCATCGGAGGGAAGAAGGGAGGTGGGTGCAAGCTGTGCCGTCCTTAGGGTGAGGCAACCGGTGCCCGGTTAAAATGACGGACAAATGGCGTCCGTTAAAGATTCCTTCACGGACAACGGACAGACGGCCGAAATTACGGACTGTCCGTGAAATTTACGGACGGTTGGTCACCCTAGGCAGGGGGTTAACCTATCAGAGTGATGCTTATTAATGTCGTGCTTGATGGACGGGAGTAGGACGGACAGGTACAGGTGTTTCTGGGTAAGTGGGGAGATATGTGGTTGATGCCTAGGAGTGGGTTTGAGGATGTCATAGTGGGTGCCTGGATAAAGGAATGAATTTGTGTTTCATCGTGGACCAGTAGACAGCAGTAGTGTATGTGAAAACATGATCATATATTCATTCGTATGTACTCCAGTTTGATCTATCTATCTATCTATCTATCTATCTATCTATCTATCTATCTATCTATCTATCTATCTATCTATCTATCTATCTATCACCCTCACTCTATCTATCTATCTATCTATCTATCTATCTATCTATCTATCTATCTATCTATCTATCTATCTATCTATCTATCTATCTATCTATCTATCTATCTATCTATCTATCTATCTATCTTTCTATCTATCTATCTATCTATCTATCTATCTATCTATCTATCTATCTATCTATCTATCTATCACCCTCTATCTATCTATCTATCTATCTATCTATCTATCTATCTATCTATCTATCTATCTATCTATCTATCTATCTATCTATCTATCTATCTATCTATCTATCTATCTATCTATCTATCTATCTATCTATCTATCTATCTATCACCCTCACTCTATCTATCTATCTATCTATCTATCTATCTATCTATCTATCTATCTATCTATCTATCTATCTATCTATCTATCTATCTATCTATCTATCTATCTATCTATCTATCTATCTATCTATCTATCTATGAAAAAAACAAAGGGTAAAGAAACATTATAGTTAGGTGGAAAGTTCAGTAACAATGTAACGTTGTAAGCTCTAAAAAACAGAGAAATACACCAGTTATAGTTATCTCAAGTAACTTTGGGGACATCCATGAAGCATTTTACCAGTCGCAAACGGGCCAATTGACAGAATCGGCCCATTTGCGACTGGTAAAAGGCCTTTTCCGATGCATCAAAGACATTGTATTCGCAAAATAGGTAATCGCAATTTTCGTCATTACCTAATTTGCAAATGCATTTTTCGCAATTTGCGATTCACTAAATGCAATGCATGTAGCATTTCCCAAATACGACTTTGCTCTTAGAAATTAAAAATTGCCATCAACTTCAAGTTGATGGTAATTTGAAAATCCCTGGAAAAATGCAAAACAGTGCATTTTTCAAAGTGCCATGTGGCGCACAGACATGCCCCATCCCCCCCGCCCCCCCCCCCCCCCCTCCCCTTAACATTTTATAAGGCTCTAGGGGTTATGGTCCATGGGACCTTTTAGCTACGGGAACGGGGGCTATGTGCCCCCCTCTACTATAATAACTTATCAGCCCCAGGGGTTGGGAGAAGTTGGACACGTGCCCACATCCCTTAAGTACTATCTGTACCTCCCACCCAGGGGATTTGTTATGCAAAAGCAAGTGAACCTGTGCTTTAAAAAAGTTTGCCACGGATTTGCAGATCATCCACGAATTTGCTGTCAAATGACCTCCCCATCAGTCTTAGGGTGTCAGGTAATCCATACCCTGCCCCCAATGCCATTTTTTAACCTTTTTTGGGGCCTTGGGATGAGTCTCAGGTCCTAAGATGGCTGCCCCCACATCGTTGTTGATGTGGGGGCAGCCAATCGGATCTCTGCAGGAGATCTTATGGCTCTGCGGATCCTCCACGGTGTGAAATATACAACGTTTTTCAGCATTAATTGCTCAAAAATGAGTGAATGGATTTACATCAAATCACAAAAAAAGCTCTCTTTTTGGACCAAGACCTAGCTTTCTGCAAAACTTTATGTAAATCCGTTGAGCGGTTTGGGCTGTAGCTATTTTTCTAAAGCTCCCACTTAATGGATCACCCCGAAACCTTTCATGCACAAACTAGTCAGAAAGTAGCACTTTTTTGGAAAGTTTAATGTGGATTTCTGAAGCAGCACCAAAGGTATCATCAACACAATAAACATCATTTCCTGCGGGAACCCAAATCCAACTACGGGCCTGATTACGAGTTTGGCAGTCTTGAGACCACGAGACTTGCGGTGGCGGTCAACCTTACTGCCGATTATGACTTACAAAGTTGTATTAGCGGGGGACCGCCTGCTGCTCCAGGGAACAGCTGTTCCCCTGCAATGGCGCAGGAGCGTAATATGCTGAGCAGGGACTGGCACAGTCCTGTTCCGCATATTTTGAGTTCTTGCACCCCCAGCATGAAAAAGCTGGCGGTGCAAGAACAAGGGGTCCCCCATGCCGTGGGCATACAGTCAGGGTGTCTGTATTCCCCCCCAGTTACAGCACGGCAAGTACGAGAACCAAAAAACTTGTGTGGAAAATACTGGGCACAAGTCGTCAACTGTTATCTGCACACAGAGTTGCTCTTCCATACAAATAATTATAACTTGTTCAATATCTCTACACACCTATGATGCATTAGAAGCACCTGCGATTTGTAAACACACCGATTAGCAGGATATGGGATGTACAAACTTATGTAGAAAAGTAATATGGCACTTACCCTTCATGATGTAAACCATAAAACAAACTGACACACTCATTGGATGATGTCATCAGCGATGTAATAAATGATGTAATGAGTGATGTAATTTGTGAGGTCATAAGCAGTGCAATGCGGGGTTGCAAGTTATAGTTAGCTTGGCTTACTATAACTGGTGAATTTCTATGTTTATTTTTGTTCAACACATTACGTTAATATTGTCACTGACCTATTCACCCTACTGCAACCTTGCTTTAACCTTTGTTATCTATCTATCTATCTATCTATCTATCTATCTATCTATCTATCTATCTATCTATCTATCTATCTATCTATCTATCTATCTATCTATCTATCTATCTATCTATCTATCTATCTATCTATCTATCTATCTATCTATCTATCTATCTATCTATCTATCTATCTATCGCCCTCACTCTATCGCCCTCACTCTATCTATCGCCCTCTATCTATCTATTGCCCTCACTCTATCTATCTATCTATTGCCCTCACAAAATCGGATCTTCTCCACAAGGACGTCTCACACTTCCTCTAGGAGATGATCCTGCCACCTGCTCATGTGATACGTAATAGGTTTCTGTCACAGGATGAGAGCCCATAGTCTTATATTGAGAGAAAACATATGTAAGCCATCCTAAACTTTATAGTTTAGTAATAGGCTTCAACTGACCCTTTTTAGCGAGACCTCTCATCAATTGAAATAACAATTGTCTTCTGAGGGGCCGATTATGACTATGGTGGTGAAGCGCCAAGTCTGCCAATTCCACTGCCACGCCACTAAGGTCGTAGCCAGGCCACCCACCGAATTGGGAGTTTCCTCCTGTATTGTGAATTTTATTTCTGACATTCCCACGGTG
Organism: Lissotriton vulgaris; assembly: GCF_964263255.1. Classification (NCBI taxonomy): domain Eukaryota; kingdom Metazoa; phylum Chordata; class Amphibia; order Caudata; family Salamandridae; genus Lissotriton; species Lissotriton vulgaris. The sequence continues at coordinate 99,419,994 of NC_141689.1, read as the reverse complement.
GTGCCCTGAAAATGGGCACAGCAATGTGAATGCCGTAAACAGTTCCTGCATGGCATGGACTTTAACACCTTGGATGCTGATGACGAGCTCAGCTCGTCATGTAACGCGGGTTTTTGCAATCTGCAGCACACAGCGGGAAAGGCCCCGGCAGTGATGCGGTTAAAGTCCATGTTGTGCAGAAACTGGTGTGCATGCACACTGGGGGGCACAATAGGCGCTCCTCTGTGTGCATTCACAGGGCATGAGGCACCTCCCTCTTTGTTTTCTCTTTGCCACAGTTTTCATGGTGGTGGAACCACCATGAAACCACTGGCTGAGATAAAACTTTTAACATGCTTGGTGGGACAATGGCATATTACTGCCTCCTGACCTCTGCAACACTGCTAACGAACAACTGTTCCCTATCGGCTGTGGCGGTGCCACCGCCCAACTTATATCAGGGTGGTCAGAAGAGCGCCACCGCTGCATCCCGCCAAGTCTGGCGGTCCGTGGACCACTGGACTCATAATCGGAGCCTGAGTGTGCGCGGTGCTACTTGTTATTTTTACATTAAAATGCATGTTAGACATGTAGTGCTTAGTTTTAACAGATGGTGCATTGGCTGGGAAAGGCTTCACAGACAGAATACAGGGTAGCGCTGGACAAAGCTCCACACCATGACCCTGGAGCCAGAGGTAAGGGTGAAGTTTCTCCAGGGGAATCAGTCCAGTACTGGAATTGGCTAAAGGTATAAGCGCAAATTGAAGCTACTAAACTTTAGATAATGTCAAGCTGTGTTTATTACGTATTTGGCATGACTTATGTTGCACTGTGGTTAGTGTATAGTCAGAAAGGGTGCACAGAGATGTCGCCGGGCAGGAGACAATGGATAATGTAAAATTGGTTGGGTAGGTAGGACGGGGAGAAGTTCAGCGAATAGAAAATAATTCTGAACGGACCCCTCCCCCCAGCGCCTTGAGACCCTTCCGGGTGAGTAGCGCACTATACAAATGCCCATGATTGATTGATTGATTGATTGAATGTGAACTCATGACACAGTGCATGCATGCTCTAAAATAGTGTAGTCATGGGGAAGATATGCAAGAGGGCCGGGAATCAAAACATCAACCCTTCAGAGGTGAATGTGTGAGAGAAAGATACCCTCTGATATAGCTGTCCAACCCCTTCATGAGCCATATTGAATAAGCAATGAGTTTTAGTAACTATCACTAATATGCATAATTATCTGATTCACCCAAACCACAGGGCAGGGAAAGCCTATGAATAGAGGTTCATACGGGTCCTTAAGGCATTGATAATGCAGTTATCCCATGTTTCCATGTGGTTCCCAACCCTGCCAACATCCTTTCTTAAATCCCTGCAAATGCCCAATGGTTACTGTGGTGACTTTGGTTCTCATTTCTTCTCTATCTTCATACTTAAGGAGAATCATTATATCTTCTCAGTCACATTCTCAAGCTTTGTGGATCCAAATTTCTCATGCATTTATGGAGTCTCCTTCGATATTTTTTCGGCCCTCAAGAAGGATCTCGATGTGATGGTTTTGCCCCGGGGTTCGATTTTAATATAATATGAGATGATTTTCTCTGGCATCTGTTATTTTAGAGCATTGCAAGAAGGACACAGTCTATCTCCTCACCAAATTGACTAATGAAGGTCACAAAGGAGAAATTACAGCTCTGTGAGTATGATAACTTGTTCATTAAATCTCTGCTGTCAAGTGCAACCCGTCCTCTGAATGTGTTAAAGCCATATTGTCTCACCGATACCTGCCTTCCTGGGAGTGGAAGCCATTTGTAGACAGTGGATCATGGGTTATGCCAAGATGGTGAATTGTAAGCAAGACTATATCAAAAAGCAGAACCCCGAAAACCTTGCAGTGGGGAAATGAATCCAAAAATGCATTTGTGAAAATTAAACAGGAGCTGTCCTTTACACCTGTTTTATGACTCCCTGATGATGTCAAACCTTTTACTTTGTATGAATGTAATGGATTTTCACTTGGAGTGTTGGCACAGATTCAGGGAGATCAGAAAAAGCCCACAGCGTATTTCTCTTCAATTCTATACCGAGTTGTGTCTGGGCTCTTACCATGTTTATGGTATGTGGTGGCTGCTACAAATGTTGTTGAAGGATTTAGAAGTTGTGCCACATTCTGTAGCTGTACTGCTCCTCACTTTCAAAACCCATTATGGAAGGTGGATGTATATCTATATTTTGCAAAGCAGCGTAGAGTACTTAGGGGCTTATTACGTTGGCAGACAGGCTTAAGTCCGTCTGCCATCACCACAGGAATTGGGACCAGTCATGTATATGGCGGCGGTCCCGCCCATGGAATTACAATGTGACTGCCACGGTGGCAGTCGCATTGGGCATGTTTTCCATTGCGGTGAGTGCTGTAGGCTAAAGCACCCGCAGCAATGGTAAAAATGTAGGTTTTTCATTTCCCTGCACTACATGGCAGGCACCATGCAGTGCCTGCCACATGGTGCTGGGAAATGTATGGGTGCACCATAGGTGCCCCGCAAGCGCAGAAGGAAAGTGCCCCTGCTGAAGAGGGGCCCGTAATGGACCCCTAAAGTCAATCTCTGCCAGCCTTTGAATTACTGGTGAACTACCATTCAAGGCGGTTGACCATTCAAGGCTGTTGGAGATGAAGCATCCTAATATGGTGGACAGTGCCTGCTAGGCACCGCCTCCATTCTAGGTATGCTTTCCGGGTCCGACAGGCAATCATAATGATTGCCTGTGTTTGACCCGTGGCAGACGGACTTCCCATCCGCCAGCAAATAGCCCCCATCCTAATTTGGTGGGCGGAGAATGGCCGCAAGTTAACGGTGAATCAGCCACCGGCAGGCTGCTGGTGGCGGCTTCACCGCTATCGCAATGAGCCCCTTAGTTCTATAATTTATTTGTTGAGTGCAGATAGTCATTTCTTCAACACAAAGGTTTCATTGCAGTAATTAGTCCTCTTTCCTGTTCTTCACAGGTGGCTAGAAAAACTTCCCTGCTCCGAACAGTGTCTCTCAAAGAAAAATTAAGGATGCCAGGTCAGTATTAGTGGGACAATGGTGAAAAGAAAAAATAAATACAATTTCTTTTCTACCCCCTAAGGCTTTATTTTAGTATTTCTACCTCTATTTCAAGTTTCACCTTCCACAGAGAAGGATTAATAAAATAAAAACAAATATTTATTGTATTTATGCAAGTCATTCTTCGGGGTGTACATTTGCCTCTAGACTGTCATGGGTTGGATGGCATATCCAATGCATGTCTCCAGGTTGCAATACCCACATATAATAAGGTGACAATTTACTCTGTTGGGCCTGAGTAGTGCTCTATTCCTTACGTTCCTAAGTTTTTCGCCTTTCCCCTTCTACAGCCAACCATGTTTTGCCACAGTCCTTCTGGACTGTGGTGGGTTCACAAGTTTGCCCATTCCCAGAGGCAACCACCGATAAGTAGACATCATATTGAGTTTAGAATGTCTTTGTATCATAATATCCTGTTTTTAATGTCGATATTCAAAAATATCGAGGCATGTAATATAGATGTCAAGAATATCGAGTTTGTATGTTGTTTAAAATATCGATGTTGAAAATATCGATGTTGAAAATGTTGTCAAAAATATTGTTTTTTTAAATGTAATGTAGTTTAATTTATTCTTTTTTTATAGTATATATTTTTAAATATAATTTTTTTTAAATAAATTTGATATGTTTAATTGAAAAAATGTTTTAGGAGTGGGATGTTGGGTTTATAGGAGATAAGGCAGGTGAGTGTTGATTTTTTTTAATTCTTTTAAAATTTTGACTTAAAATAAAGAAATTTATCAATATTTTGGGATAAGTGTGTTTTTTGTGGAAAATGCGTAATAATATTATGAAATATAAAAAAGTTTATAAAAAGAAAAACATTGTTGAATATTTAAGGAGGTGGAATGTTGGTGTTTATAATTATTAATGTTGGAAACAAATTTATATAAAAATTTGGTGGAATGTTTAATATTTATTAAAGAATTTTGTGAGTAAAAATATGTATTTTATTTTATTATATTATAGTGTCAATATAAAAAACAAAAACACATTTATAATTAATTTTTATAAATTAGAATACATCTTTTGCTGATATGTTTTTAGAAGTGGGAATAGTATAATATATATGTGTAGTGTGTTGCATTTAAAAGTGTTAATGTAGTTTGAAGTGGGAATAATACATTATATGAGTTTATTGTCCAGCACCTTCCATGTGTTAATGTTGTTTGTAGTGCAAATACTAAATTATATATTTTTATTGACCAGCACGTTCTCTGTTATAATGTAGTTTGGAGTGGGAATAATATATTTTATATGTTTATTGTCCAGCACCTACACTGTGTTAATATAATTTGGAGTGGTAATAGTAAATTATATATGTTTACTTTCCAGCACCTTCCTTAATTAACTGTAGTTTGGAGAAGGGATAGTTAATTATATATGTTTAGTGTCCTGAACTTTCTCTCAGTTAATGTAGTTTGGAATGGGAATTTTAAATTATATATTTTTACTGTCCACCACCTTACCTTAGTAGTTTGGAGTGTGAATGTTGGGTAATAAATCCATTATGTTGGTTAATAAATCCTCCAACCCTCCTCAGAGCGATGCAAAGTAAACATACCCCGGCTGCCACAAAACACAGGAAATGTTCTTGCACCTTTGTCCGTTTATTGGCATGCCAAGGCAGAAGGCAGACGCAGTGTCACGTCTTGGAACAAGCTTCTTCTGCCCCTCATACATAGTAACAGGAGAATATATAGGGCAGAAAGTGCAGTCATCAGTAAAATCCTTAGATGTGGACAAGGTCAAATACGGTTGTACATATACAAAATAGAAGTGTCATGCAAGCACAGAACATAGAGCAATATAAGGGCACAAGGGACCAGAAAGCAAGTTTAAGCAACCTGCAGAATTCAGAGGCTTTTCACAGCTGTTGACCCAGAACGTGTCAAAGAGGGCAATAAAGGATCCTGTGGTCAGTCTTGAATAGATTTGTAAAGGGAGGGGTGTTTAGGAGCACAGAGCAAGCAGTTTGGTCAGAGCAGAGCTAGTTAGCTCAGTGGGTCTTAGATAGTGTGGAGGAGAATATGGGATTGATTCACTTATTTGGCTGATGCAAACATATAGTTATATATTTTTCCTCACAATATCCCTCCTTTTTGATAGCAATATCAAATACCATTGTAAGAAAAATATGAATATATATACTTATGGTAGAAATATAAAGTATCGATAAAGTCCATATCTTTGACTAGCATTACACAGTGTTTAAATAACATGCATATATTGGCGTAGACCCAACCAAGAGGTATTCATTTTTTAACATAGATAAAATTATATAGTAATACTCAATGCATTTATATTATATATCTATAGCCATTAATTGAAATGTTTCTTTGTGTGCTTTCTCTACATCCTGTTATCTGTAGTAGGTAGAATTTTAACTGCCGAAATTGAGTGGATGCTTTTACTACAAAAGTAAGTGCTTTAACCATCCTGTTGGAAGCCATGACCATAGCCAGGACCAGTCATCAAAATCTGTAATTTTCTCTGCTCCACTGAATATTTGAACTGCATTCTTAATATGTGCCACGTCCCTTGCTATGTTTCCACTTTTGTGTAAAAAATAACAGCAAGAGGAATTTAATAAAATGCACAGTCCTCCTTGTTGTAGTGTCAGGAGGTCAAGTGCAATTCGGTGTTGAATAGTCATGGCAGCTACTGAATTAATTTCCATCTGCAACTCTTGAAGTGCATCTCTTGTTGCATTGAATGCTACAGCTAGCTCAGCAGACATATGAACTAGGGCCAATTCTAAATCATATACTCCATATCCAGGAATAAATATATGCATTAGTTCAAAGAATAGACCTTGTCTAGTTTCCAGAATAGGTGCATGTATATCTCTTTTATATCTATGAGCAAAACTCCCAAAATTTAGTGGCTCATGGGAAGCACCTTGTATTCTTTAGTGCCACAAATAAAATACATTGCGCCCTGTAACTGTGTGTCCAATGCGTGATATTTACTGAGAGGAATGCCTACCCATTCAGGAAAAGTGTTTTGGAATTGATCACACCATTTGTAATCAATCCATGAAGAATTTATAAGTGTAAAATGTATGAGCAGCGAGCTGACCATAAGGGGTATTCTAATATTTTAGAAATCACATTTGGTGCCCTAGCATGCTTATTCATTTGCTCAATAATGGATCATATAGAAGACCATCAGGTGTTAATAATAGTGTCTCTCTGTCTACAGTGATGTTCCAGTAATGCAAAGTATAGTTGTTTCCCTCGTACCTTAGCTGTCCAGTTCCTACTTACTAACCGTCTGTCTTATATGTTCCAATTCCCTGTGATAATATCAAATTCTAATATGTTAGGCCAGTGGCTACTTTTTAAATGTCCTAAGTATCGCAAAGCTGGGTTATATCCTGAAACATGATGCTTTAAACATACAGGAAATGTTTTGTCCTTGTCTTTGTATTCTACTGTAGGAGACACTATGGTATTGGGCTTGAATATTTGGCAGTATGGAACAATGCGGGTACCATCCAATCCTTCCTTCTCCACAATCCCAGGTTACATTGGATATGAGGCATCCTATTCCTTGCGCATAATTTTGTATAGGCACTAGTGTTTCATAGAGGCCAATTGGGTCGCTGGATAATTCCCTACAAATCCAGCAATTTTGAAGACCTAAAGCCTGGGCAACTTTCTCTTGTTCTGCAAAGAGGGGATGGTCAGCAGGTTGTTGCAGTACAGGTTGCACACACATAATTAAGGTACTAAAAAATATTGTTAGAATAATGCAATGCATTTTCTTGGCAGTGGTAAATATCACTTTCAGAATTTTTTAAATATTGTTAGGCAGTGTCTTTCTGTCTCAGTCCAGGGTACTTTCTGTAAGTGTCAATAATGAAAGTTCTTGTGTTGCGCTGACATCTGCTTCTCCTCCTGTTCCGTAGTTGTCTTTTTCAGGGGAGGCTTCACGGACCTGCCCTGCGTGCTTCACTCAACAGCATCAGTTGGTGCCACCGTTCCTGGGACACTTGATGATGGACCTTCGGTGTTTTTGTTAGGAAAGGTCTGGTCTGTCTCCCCCTTGTCCTGTGTTTCACCCTGCTCCACTTGTGGCCAGTGCTCATCTGTTAAAGGTGCCTCTACCTCAGACGTTGTTGGTGCAGCCCTGCATCATGTTCCGTGCAGCCACTCGTGACGTCCCTGCACCTTTAGTGATGTTCTGGTAACCAGAAGCACAATGTGGGGTCCAGTCCACCTAGAAGTAAGAGAAACATTTTTTATTTTTTCCACCACGACCATGTTGCCAGGTTTAAAAGGGTGTGTTTGTTCTAAGGAAGGATGGGGCAAAGCTTCCTTCGCCTGGAGATGGTTATGCCTCAATACCACTGACAATTGTACAGCATAGTCATAAATCTGCTCATCCGTCCACAGCAGTGCTGCTTGGGATGCTGTGAGAGGCAACCTCAACCCCACCGACATAGGCCGCCCCATCAATACCTCATGGGTGGACAAGCGAGTTCTTCTAGATGGGGTTGCTCTTTTGGCATGCAGCACTAAAGGCAGCACATCTGGCCATTTCAGGCCTCTTGCATCAGTTGTTTTGGCTAATTTATGTTTTATTATGGTGTTCATTCTCTCCACCTGACCTGAACTTTGTGGGTGGTAAGGGGCATGCAGTGTTCACTCTATTCCCAAACAGTCACACATCTTTTCCACAATTGCAGCAACAAATTCACCCCCTCTGTCACTGTTTATGCTCTGGGGCCCCCAAATCGGGGTATTAAATCTTCCATCAAGCATCGCACAACAGTTGCTGCACCATTCTTCCTAGTGGCAAACACCTCCACCCATTTTGAAAGCTGATCCACACATACCAGCAAATATTTGAATCCATTCACTGGGGGCATATATGCGAAGTCTATTTGAATGTTGGTAAAAGGGACCCTCTGGTACTGGCAAGTGATCATGGGTAGCTGGGGACAGACCTTTAGCATGTTGGGCACAGACAAGACATTGGGAGCAGAATTGTGCAGTGAAAGCTGTTATCCCTGGTGCAAACCATTCTTGTTTAATCAAAGCATTCATCCCTCCTTGAGCCATGTGAGTGGGTCCATGGGCAAGCCTTGTAAGGGGCAGGAGCATACTGCGTGGGGCCATAGGCCTCTCATCCCAGTGGACCCACAATCACTCATCATTTGGCTCACATCCAACATCAATCCACACTCTTTCTTCCTCTGGTGGTGCAGACCATTGTGCTTCTTTCATATCAGCTAGCAACAATTGTCTCTAAATAAGCTGTATTTTTGGAATACTTTTTGCCATTGAAGGCACCATCTGTACGGGCTGTACCATACTCTTTTTTGCTGCTGTGTCAGCCATCGCGTTACCTTTGGTTATATCGGTATTAGCTCCTGTATGTGCCACGCATTTTATTACTGCTATTCTGTTGGGGAGTAGGATTGCCTGTAGCAAATTCTTTACTAAGGGGCCCTTTTGAATGGGACGTCCTGCTGCTGTTATGAAACCACGATACTCCCACAGCTGGCCAAAATCGTGAATTACTCCAAAGGCATAACGTGAATTAGTGTAAATGTTAACATTTTTCCCCTCAGTTGGATGCATGCTCTTGTTAGGGCATAGAGCTCAGCTTGCTGTGCAGATGTGCCAGGGGGAAGGGCTGCGCTTTCAACTATGGTGTCTACTGTTGTTATAGCATACCCTGCTCTGTAATCAGTGACTGTTAGTCTGCTGGAGGAACCGTCAGTGCACCATTCATAGTATGTTTTTTCTAATGGTGTTTGCTGCAAATCTGGTCTGGGTGTGGTGCATGTCTCTACAACTTCAACACAGTCATGGTCAGGGGTCTCATCTGAATCACCCAGTGGAGGTAATAATGTTGCCAAATTAACAGGTGGGCATCTTTTAATGGTGATATTGTTGTTAGACAACAGAGTGATCTCATAACCTGTTTGCCTGGCCGCTGAAAAATGTTGTGTTGCTGCAGATGACAACAACAACTGTACCGAATGTGGCGCATAAACAATACAAGGGTAGTCCAACACAATGGGAGCCGTCCTCTCTACCATCACAGCTGCTGATGCCACTGCTCTCAAACAAGCTGGATGCCCAGTTACTGCTGCAGGCAAAGTCACAGAGTAGTATGCCACAGGTCTTTTTCCTGAGCCATCCTGCTGTGTCAGCACACCATTTGCAATGCCATTTTGCTCTGACACATAGAGATGGAAGGGCAGTTTGTAGTCAGGCAGCCCCAGGGCTGGCGCAGTACACAAAGTCCCTTTCAGTTTCTTAAAACAGTTTGCAAGTTCATTAGTCCATACAATGTTGTTGGGAGCATCTTGTAGTGTACATTGTCGCAGCATGGCATCATAGGATCTGTACTCAGAGATCCACTGGCAGCAGTAGTTCATCATCCCCAGGAATGACAACATTCCTTTCTTGGTGGACCGAGGCTGCATGCTCTGAATCATTTTTATCCTGTCAGGTGATATGCGGCGAGTTCCTTTGGATACCACATAACCCAGGTAAGTCACCTCTTTTTGACAGCACTGGAATTTTGACAATGAAGTTTTATGTCTGCTCTCCTGGAGGTGATTCAGCAGCGCTACAGTGTCTTTTTCACAGGCCTCAAGTGATGGAGATCCCACGAGTAGATCCTCAGCATACTGCTAGATGATGCTACCTCCTTCCAGGTGTACGCTATCCAGGTCTCTCTTTACTGCCTGTGCATAGACAGTGGAACCTTCAGTATAGCCTTGTGCCAGTCTTCTGAAAGTTAATTGGGTGTCTTTCACTGTGAAAGCAAAAAGGTACTCGCTCTCTGGATGGACTCTAATACTGAAAAACACAGAGGAGAGATCAATGACTGAAAAGTACTCTACCTCTACAGGTATAGAAGATAATATAGTATTGGTGTCAGGCACAACAGGTGCTAAGGGAACCACAATGTTGTTTATCTGTCGTAAGTCCTGTATGGACCTATACTGCTCAGTATTTCCCTTGGGCAATGGAATGATAGGACTATTACAGGGACTGGATGTCTTTTTAATGATGCCTTGTTGCAAGAGAGATTCAATCACAGGTTTTATTCCCTCCTCTGCCTGAGGTGACAGCCTGTACTGACAGACATAAGGTAATTCAGCATTCTCTTTAAGTGTCACTTTATGGGGAGGGCATGTTTTCAATAATCCTACCTCATTTCTGTGTTTTCCCAAACCTCTGAGTTCACTTGCTCTAGGACCTTGTTTTTAGTCAGCTGTAAAGCCATATTCCCTTCAAGCTTGTCAAAAACTGCAGTCCTGTCCTTTCTGTACATATACAACGTCCAACACCACCCTTCTCCATCTCCTAACACAGACACCATTCCTAAAGGAAATGTAAAATCCTTAGTTCTAGGTAAGTCCTGAAGGTGTTTGACCATGGGGCCCAAATCCTTAGGGTAGTAACCTGGTGCTACAGCTATGGATACATGTGGTTCAGAATCTGGCACTTGAAATAACCTCATTTCCTGTGGTCCTAGTTCAATGCTCACTGCACGCCCTTATTTTCCTACATATAATGTGTGCTCAAGCAACTCCATTGTCCCGGGCAAATGTTTGTCTGCACTGTAGGCGTAACATTCAGGCATTGCTCCTGTGAAAAATTCTGCAGTACAGTGTATGGGTTCAGGTACTAATGTCAACTGCACTAAATGAGTGACCAATTCACTCTTGATGTCAGGGCTGTATTTAAACAGTTCTTAAAACATGTTTTCATAAAAATCTCCATGTAATGGAGTCCATTGGTAACGTTTTGAAGAGAGAGAAACAAGACGGGGGATGCACATAACACAGAGTCCTCACTTAATTTGCAAGCAGTAAGTGTTCTATTAGCCAATTCTAACCTCTCCTCAGGTACTTGTAAGTAAATCCCATTTTGTGAAAAATATAATGTTGCATGCAATTTACAGAGGAGGGCTCTCCCCAGCAAATTGATGGGTGCATCTGGTGACAGCAGAAACTGATGTGTCATTGTGAGGTCATCAACAGAAACTGGTAGGGGTTCTGACAATTCCTCATGCATCATCATTCCATTTACTGCTATAGTAGTGACTGTTTCACCACTACCAGAACTCAACTTGTTTCTTACTGCGGATAGGGTAGCACCACTGTCTATTAGGAAATCGATCTCTTTATCTCCTACCTTAATTTGAAACATTGGATTCTCCTCTGGTGTCTCTGATACCTTCATCATAAAGCACTGGGCTCTGGTTGCTGCAGTTTGTCCCATCTCTCTCTCCGCGTGGTCCTATGCTGATCAATGTTGCTCCTGGAAAGGATTCCTCAGGGAGTGCTGGGTCTGCTTCAGGTCTCTGGGCATGGGTGGTGCAGATGGATGGGTCTTATTTCTGTCACACCTTTCATTCCTGTTTCTATCATTTCTATTATACTGGTCACTTCTCTCATTCCAGTCCCTTCTACCTCTATTATTTCTACAATTGTGTCCCCAGTGCCCATACCTCTGGCAATTATAGCACGATCCCTACTTTTGTCTCTCTTCTGGTATCCTTGTCCATTATCCTGTCTTTGCTGTGCCCCATGATAGTTCATTCCCTCTGGCTCCTCCTCTTTTTGTACTTGCTGCAACATCATTCCTTTGTCATTTTTAGCGATGTCCTTCCTTACCTTAAAAATACCATCTCTTTCCATAGTTATGAGAAGCGTGCACAACTTGTGATATCCTTTAGTGGACCAATCAGGGTGGCGTAGTTTACAACTGTAGGCCACAAAAGCTAGCAATCTATTCATAAGGGTTTGCGTAGCCAATACCTTAAAAGCCTCTGTGGTGCACGCTACCCCTGCACTGTTATCCCGTGCTTCATTGTACCTTACAATGTAATTAGCCACTGACTCACCTGACTTCTGCAACGTGGCAGTGACTTGAGAAAAATCACCATGTTTAACTGCTAGGCCGTTAATTGTGTCCCTGATAGACTCTAACCAATTAATCAATCTATTTTCTGTGATATCCATATTTTTTGTCAGTATGGTCCAATCCCTTACATGTGGAATTTGGAATGCACTTTTTACTAAAGACCATCTGCTCCCATATCCTATTTTAATAGCATTTCTACATCTCGAGGAAGGGGGTTATAGGCAATACATATTTTATGAAGCCACTCATAATATTTTACACTGGCAGTGAGTGGGTCATGCGAGTCCTTAGTCATTTGGGTTGCCTCCTAGAGGGTCCAAGGCTTTAGCATGGCTGTCCCCCTGAAGACTATTTTTGGTGCAGTTAGTTTAATGTTCAATTGTATGTCATCAGTATATGAGTTCTCACCCGTTCCCTTTAGGATCCGTGTTCGTGACCGTATATGTATCAGCCGTTCCCTCCTCTTTAGCTTATCCTGTAGTTTATTAATGGAGCGATGTATTTCCTCCCTATCAGTGTTAACTTCTTCTTGGAACTCATCTGCCTCTTTCCTCAGGTGTGTCAACTGCTCATGTTCCTCCTCGTTCCTCTCTTTTGCACTCAGCTCTAAATCATCGCTCAGACCAAAAGGGGAAGGTTGGGATGGGAATTCAAAAGCATGTAGCATGTCTCCTCCTAAGGATAAGTGCCCATTCAGGACTGGTGTTCTAAAACTGCCCTCTCTGGGGCTAGTTGGTATGCCAGGTACCCTAGTTAAATCACCTTCCAGGTATATGTGGAAATAAGGTACATGTAATAAGCTTGGTTGTGAAGCCAGTGCTTGCTCAGGAGTGTTATGTCTTTCAAACTGTATGTAAGGGCCTGAAAGTGATGGATACATTGAAGTTGCTGGAAGAGGGGATAAGAATTGAGGTGCAGGAGAAACAGGCCCTGCAGACTGGATGCTTTGTCCCAATGTTTGGTGGCTGTTCTCATTGCTGGCTCTATCTGAGACCCAGGAATTAAACTCACTATTTGCATCTACTCTCTGTCTTTTCCTTTCTTCCTCAGTAAGCAACAAAATCTCCTCCTCAGTCAATGCGCTACTAGCTATTTGCTCATTGTCTGTTCCTTCCCCCAGTTTGACAAAAAGGCTTTGAGGCTTTGAGGTGATAAACAGTTTCTTTAATGTATTTATGTCAATATATACTTGGCGGTGTGTCCAAATACATACCAGAGCAGCAGCCTGACTATAAGTAGTGGCCTTTGGTCTTTCTTTAACCCGGTCTGCCTCATTGTTGAAAACCCACACTTTTGCCATAGTGACAACAAATGCTGTTCTGTTTGCACATAGTTACTTAATTCCAATAAAAACTGCCTATAAGATGTGGGCCAATCTTTTGCTAATTCTAGCTCTTTTTTAGTAGGCTTCTTGCACTCACAATTCACCATTGCTATTGCAGAACAGTCTCTGTATTCAGTCGAGGCATTCCCCTGGTCTTTCTTTTTTAAAAGGAGAGCTTTATTTATTTCAATTGAAAGCCACTGCTGTAAACAATCTTTTACATAATGTGAATCCCATGATGGGTCACCCTTTAAGTGTATACTTTCTGTCAAGCGTTCAATATCATCTATCTCAAGAGAACCACATCTAGGCCACAGCCCTTCATCCCTTTCCACATCAATACTAAAGCGCAAAAAGGAGTTACATATTCTAAACATTTGTATCTTTTACAACCTGAGCTGCAGGGCTTTCTGCTGGTAATTTAAAATCCTTCTCTAATGACAGTTGTTTAAACGATTGTTTTGTCTTTTTCACCATGCGAGGCCTTACCGCCTCCACAGTTCCTTTAGAATTGCTGGTACCCATTGTGCCCTTCACTCACAATTTTATACCTTGAAAGATAAACAGATTTGTCTCCTGGAAGGAAGGATTTGTTAAGATTTGGATATAGAGACTTGAGAGAAAAAAATCAGCAGTTGTGGATCACTCAGACACCACATAAAACAATTTGACTTCTCTGATGCAATTTGTTTTGATATTATTCAAAGAAGCATTTGAAATAAACATAGCGGGCAATACTTTTTAAAGATCAACACATAAACATAATTAAATACAGTCATTGATCAATGACAGAACAGTGCAAATTTGAAAATCATGTCCTTGTGTCCTGCAGCCAGCCAATAGTCAATGCTTCCCACGCTACACTCTGGGAGGGTTGATTTTATTTCTTCGTCCCTGTACTCTTGGGTCATAAATTAATCTCTTGCCTAGGCTCTCCTGTTGCGTATGGGGGTCCCGTATACCCCTGTCGCATATCTACTCCAAGGTATTGATACAGAGAAAGATTTCAATGATGATAAAAATTTCAATCACTGATGGAAAAGAATTCAATCAATGATGAAAAAAATCAATCAATGTTTCTCTACAGTTCCCTAGTTAGATTAGATGTCACTTTTTTAAAAAAATACTATGTTCTAACTGAGCATTTGAAACACTGAAAGGTCATGCCAGCAAGTTATTTTAGCTTTACAGCCTACTTAACAACTGGTGACGTTTACAGTCCTTCAATGCATCCCACTTCTGACACCACTTTGTTGGGTAATAACTCCATTTGTTGGGTAATAAATCCTCCAACCCTCCTCAGAGCGCCGCAAAGCAAACAGACCCCGGCTGCCACAAAACACAGGAAATGTTCTTGCACCTTTGTCCGTTTATTGACATGCCAAGGCAGAAGGCAGACGCAGTGTCACGTCTTGGAACAAGCTTCTTCTGCCCCTCATAGATAGTAACAGGAGAATATATAGGGCAGAAAGTGTAGTCATCAGTAAAATCCTTAGATGTGGACAAGGCCAAATACGGTTGTACATATACAAAATAGAAGTGTCATGCAAGCACAGAACCTAGAGATATATAAGGGCACAAGGGACCACTAAGCAAGTTTAAGCAGCCTGCGCAATTCAGAGACTTTTCACACCTGTTGACCCAGGACGTGTCAAAGAGGGCAATAAAGGGTCCTGGGGTCAGTCTTGAATAGATTTTTAAAGGTAGGGGTGTTTAGGAGCACAAAGCAAGCAGTTTGGTCAGAGCAGACCTAGTTAGCTCAGTGGGTCTGAGATAGTGTGGAGGAGAATATGGGATTGATTCACTTATTTGGCTGATGGAAACATATAGATATATATTTTTCCTCACAGCGAATAGTATATTTTATATGTTTATTGTCCAGCACCTTCCCTGAGTTAATATAGTTTGGAGTGAGAATAGTAAATTACATATGTTTTGGAGAAGAGATAGTTAATTATATATATTTAGTGTCCAGAACGTTTTCTCAGTTAATGTATGTTATGGTATTGGAATTTTTAAAGCGCAACTGTTACCCTAAGGTGTCCTGGCGGAGCACTGCCTAATAAGTTACTTGTAGTGGGAAGAGACTCTTCCAGAAACAACCAGGTTTTCTACCCTTTCCTAAAGGTAAGAAGGTTGGTAGCATTTCTCAAGTGAAAGGGTAGATTGTTCCAATTTTTTTACAGCACTTGTGATAAAGCACCTGCCGCCCCAGCTAGCTTTTTTAGTAGAGGGAACAATCACTTGTCTGGCTTTCATAGAGTGTAGAGTCCGTCTAGGTATGTACCACTTGAACCTTTGGTTCAAATGTTCAGGGCCAGCCCCATTTAGGGCCTTAAAATCTGTACAGAGGGCGTTAAAGTGCACCCGTTGTTTTACAGGGAGCCAGTAGAGATGTCCAAGACACTTTTTTTTCTGAGGAAAACCTGGGAGTCCCTGTCAGCCGCCTGGGAGCTGCAATCTGCACGATCTGAAGCCTGTTCAAATGTTTCTTTTGAATATTCAGATATAAGCCATTACCGTGATCCAGGCGTTACATAATTAGCTCTGTGACTGCCGTCCTGAGGCTGTCTTTTGGAAGAAGAAACTTAATTTTTCTCACAATTCTGAGAAGTAAAACGCTTACTAGACAACCCCGTTTACCTTGTCTCCAAATGTGAGACTGTCATCAACAGTCACCCCTAGGTTCTTCACTTTCCTAGCAGGAACTGGGAGAGTACCTAGTTTTTCTGGCCACCAGTCAGTTGTCCAGAGGTGCATGTTGTTCCCGAATATAATGGCCTCTGTCTTTCCTGAGTTTAATTTCAGGCAATTCAATTACATCCACCCCGCAATGGCTTTCATAGAGTTGTGGCATCTAATACCTGTTTCGACTTCCTGGCCACGTTTGAGAGATAACACAATTTGTGTATCGTAGGCATAAGATGTTAATTGAAACCCGTAAGATCTTATTAAAATGGCCAGGGAGGACACATACACATTAAAAAGCGTGGGGCTAAGGGCAGACCCCTGTGGTACTCCACATGGTAGAGAGAAGGGTTTGAATTTTTATGATCCAGATCGGCTGTTTGAATTTGATCGTTAAGAAAGGATTTTAAAAGATTCCAGGCAGTGCCCTGAACTCCTGCTTCTGACATACGGTGCTTCAATATCTCATGATGAACGGTATCAAAGGATGCAGAGAGATCCAACATAATTAGTATTGCGCCCCCTCCCGGATCCAAGGCCTCTCTTACATCCTCTTTTGATTTGATCAGAGCCAGCTCCGTACTATGACCAGCACGAAACCCATATTGAGTTTGGTCAAGTATGCTGTATGTCTGAAGAAATTGGCTCAGTTGGATATTCACAGCTTTTTCTAGCATCTTTGCCGGAAGAGGAAGGCGTGAGATAGGCCTATAATTACTTGGATCTTTTGGATCTAGATTTTGTTTTTTTTGTAATGGAAGGATGGAAGCAATTTTCCATCTTTTAGGAAAGTGTTCGGTTTTAAGAATAGTATTAAAATAAGTGGTGAAGGGCATCCCAATATTCTCCCGGGCCACTTTGCTCACAAAGTCGGGGCAAGGGTATAAAGTGATTCCCGAGCGAATCGACATCAAATATTTGATAGACTCTTGTGTCTCCAGTGACATGAAGCTATCCAATATTGGCATTGTTTTACATCTCTTAGGCGTGGCCATGACTGAGGCCAGGTTATCTTCTTTGGATAAATCCGAAAAAGAGGAAAAAATCACTTCCACTTTTTGTTTGAAAAATCTAGCTAACGTTTTGCATAGTTCAGGAGTACTGTGAGTTTTAGGAGGATCGGAGGCAGTGGTTTGGCTATGCTTTTGAACAATTCTTTAGAGGAGGATTTAACCTTCCTAATCTGCTCCACAAAGAATAATGTTTTAGTGTCAAGGAGTGATTTCTTATAGACCATAAGACTCAATTTATACAGTTCTTTATTTGTCTCAGTATAGCCTTTCCTCCAGGCTCGTTCCAGTCATTTACAATCAAGTTTTAAGTTTCTCAATTCATCAGTATACCATGGGGCTGATGGTGTAGCCCGCCTGGAAGACTACATTTTTACCAGTGCTAGCTTGCTACAAGTAGCCTCTATCCATTCCGTGTAGGCTATCATAGCCTCCTCAACTTTTGGCAAAAAGTTGCAGGCTGTATCTTTTAGAAGTGTACCTAGCTCTACATCATTGATATCATTCGAAGTCGAAGAGACCCATTAGGATGACGGGCAGACTTTGCCCGCCTGCCATCCCATTGTAGTAAGTGACTGCCCGCCATAAGGGCGGTAGTCCCGTGCCTGCAATTAGGATGTGCCCGCCACAGTGGCGGGTGCATCCAGCATTCCAGACATTGTGGTGGGCGGTGCACTCAGCACCGCCCGCCACAATGCCTTGAAGGCATGCTGTGCGCTTCCATGCACAACATGGCAGGCACCCTGTGGTGCCTGCCATGTTGTGCATGGGACTGCTGGGGGGGACCATAGATACCCCCATGAAGATGTAAATGTAAATGTAAAAGATTCTTGTATAGCGCGGTCTGCACTCCAAGGAGCATCTTGGTGCTTTAGAAAGGGTTAGGCAGAGCAGGAGAAGTCTAGCTGATGGCACAGGGGAGACTACCTTATTAGATTAGAGATTTGCACATGGTGTTGGATAGATTATATATCCAGGTTTTTAGGGCCTTTCTGAAATCCGTTTCTTGTCCAATTTGGCAGAGGGGCGGCGAAAGAAAATTCCGGGCCTTGGAGCCCAGAACTGCCAGGGCCTTTCCTCCTCTGGTTTTTAGTCTGAAGTTGGAGATGGTAAGGAGGTTGGCTTTTTGAGATCTAAGATTACGCAAGGGGGAGTAGTGTCTAAACATACTCTGGATGTAGCTGGGTCCTTTCCCATGAAAGGCCCTGAAGGTGATTAAGAGGATTTTGAAAAGGACCCGTTTCTGGATCGTCAGCCAGTGTAGTATGTCCATTGCTGCTGTGGCTGAGGTTCTTCTGTGCCATCCCAGCACCAATCTTGCCACTGCATGTTGTACCATTTGCTGTTTGTGGCAGACCATCCTATTTGTCCCTGCATATAGGCTGTTGCAGTAGTCGAGGCGTGATGTTATAAGTGCTACTGCAGCCATTTTCCGTGCCTGGAGTGGTATTAGGTCAAAGAATTTTTTTAATCCTTTTATGAGGCTAAAGCATGTTCCGGCTACGCCACTGCTTGGTGTTTGAAGGTCATAGAGGAGTCGAATCTGATCCCTAGATTCCTTGCTGACACGATGGTGTTTGGAGGGACAGTAGCGTCCTCCGGCCACCATAGTGAGGGGTTAAACAGATTCCCTTTTCCATATGGCACTATCTCTGTTTTCCCTGAATTCCATGTGCACCCCTCCACCCCCAGGAGTCCCTGGGGGCCAGCAACAGGCCATTCTAATATGGCGGAGGTCTTTCCGGCATAGAGGGCGGGCGGATCGCCCCGCCAGGCCGGCGGTGGCTACCACCGGCCTGGCGGGGGCGATCCGCCCACCATCCTAATGGGGCCCCTAGTTTCCATCTAAATCTTAACATTTAATTTGCGATGGTGATGGGCTGGCCGAGCAAGATTAAAAAGAATGGCAGAATGATCGGTCCGAGGGAGTGGTAGGACCTCTGTGCAGGTCAGATTTGAATAGTTGGAAAACACGCCATCTAATGTATGTCCAGATGCATGAGTGGGGCCAACTACCAACTGCTTAAGGTCCCCCCCACTCATTACTTGTTGCAAATGTATGGTGTCAGGGTCAGTGAGAGCTTAAAGATAAATATTTAAATCCCCCATCAGTGTAATGGAGTTAGCACAGAGTCCCTCCTCCAGGAATGTCCCCACAACTCTAAAAAACGCCTCTAGGGCCTGGAAGGGAGATACAAAAGGATCACTATAAATGTATCATGACAGGAGGAGCGTCCACTGATTGACAGGCCACGTTAGAGGCTGTAAGGAAAGAGGGTTCTAGAGTATTGTGAAAAATGACTGTCAGTTCTCCACCTCTCCCAGTCGGTCTATCTAGTGAATAGCTACAAAACCATGAGGGTGTGGCTTTAACTCGGTCAGGTCCAGAAGCTTTGTCCAGGATTCCGTATTAAAGTCCATCATAATTCTATGTTCCTCAATAAACCTAGCACATAACTCATTCGGTGCTATGCTTAATTAGAGATCTAGCATTAAGTAGAATGCATTTCAAGGGGACATGATCACCTAACAGAGTGGTTGTCCCTTTCTTGTTCCCTAAACTATTAATAGGAAGGTCCAATATGTGGGAAAGTAGCTGAAGACAGCTTGTGCAGGTACCTGGGTAGTCTGTTAGGGTTGTGTCAAGCGCAATCTTCGGGCAGGTTATGGACCTAGCTTCATTTTAGCTCTAGAAGATGATCTCTGGAGTATGTCAGGTCCTTTGGCCTCGAATAACCAGGGGGACTGGCCCTGAGCCCGGTCCGAGCACAGACGGGCGAAGACCGGATTGCCTGAGGCGCGCTGTGGCGTGCCCGCTGCACACTTCCGCTGCATGGTTGCATCAGCGTTCCAATTTGTAGGTAGCGGCTAAACAACCAGCCTGCTAACCCACAATATAGCGGCTGTGCTCTCTGTGCCCGAGCCCAGGGACAGGCACCAACAGAGAACGGCAATACAGTGCCCTGAACAAACAAGCAGCCCACTACTGGAAAGTGCCTTGTGCTAAGGAGCGCAGCAGGTAAGGTGCAAGTAAAGTTATAGCAGCAAATAGACAACTGTTTACTTTGGAGTGGGAATAGTATATTTTATATGTTTATTGCACAGCACCTTCCCTAAGTTAATGTAGTTTGGAGTGGGAATAGTAAATTATATATGTTTGCTTTCCAGCACCTTTCTTTATTTAATGTTGTTTTGAGTGGAAATATTAAATTATATATGTTTACTGTCCACCACTGTCCCTTAGTTATAGTAGTTTGGAGTGGGAAAAGTTAATTATCTATGTTTAGTGTCCAGAACTTTCCTTTATTTAATGTAGTTTGGAGTGGGAATATTAAATTATATATGTTACTGTCCACCACCTTACCTTAGTCATAATAGTTTGGAGTGAGAATAGTATATCTTATATGTTTATTGTCCAGCACCTTCCCTGAGTTTATATAGTTTGGAGTTGGAATAGTAAATTACATATGTTTTTTTCCAGCACCTTCCCTAATTTAATGTAGTTTGGAGAAGGGATAGTTAATTATATATGTTTAGTGTCCAGAACGTTTCCTCAGTGAATGTATTTTTTAATGTGGGAATATTACATTATACATGTTTATTGCCCAGCACCTTCCCTGAGTTAATGTAGTTTGGAGTGGGAATAGTAAATTATATATGTTTGCTTTCCAGCACCTTCCTTGATTTAATGTAGTTTGGAGAAGGAATAGTTATTATATATGTTTAACGTCCAGAACTTTCCCTCAGTTAATGCAGTTTGGAGTGGGAATATTAAATTATATATGTTTACTGTGAACCACTTTCCCTTACTTATAGTAGTTTGGAGTGGGAATAGTATATTTTATATGTTTATTGTCCAGCACCTCCCTGAGTTTATATTGTTTGGAGTTGGTGTACAATTTTGTATATGTTTACTGACCAGCGCCTTCCCTAAGTTAATGTAGTTTGTAGTGAGACCAGTAAAATATATATCTTTAATTTGGAGCAAGATTACGAAAATAATGTATGTTTAAGTGACAATAGTACATAATACATGTTTATTAAAATATTAATTTATAACAGGTATTAAATGTAAAACAATTACTTTATTGCAATTATAACA
Source organism: Lissotriton vulgaris (assembly GCF_964263255.1). Taxonomy (NCBI): domain Eukaryota; kingdom Metazoa; phylum Chordata; class Amphibia; order Caudata; family Salamandridae; genus Lissotriton; species Lissotriton vulgaris. The sequence goes on along the minus strand of NC_141689.1, from coordinate 99,398,878 downwards.
TGAGAAAAGTAACAGAAATTAAATAAATATCAAGATGTATAATTTCTTTATTTTTATTGAAAGATTCAAGCAAATACATTTAGTGCATTTTATTTGATTTACAATCTTTCATATAAAGTTTTATAAAGCATAACAATTTTAGATTTTTTACTTTTAGATATGTAACATTTTTGGTAAATATTTAAACATAAATAATACATTTTTTAAGCAGAGTAAGTATGAATTCTTTTTATGTTTTATGTAATTTAGAAGTTGGTTAAATGTACATTTTTTACAAACATAAAATGAAGTTATCCACTGTCAATCTGGTGGCCATGTGTTCAACTAAGTTTTATTTTCGAGGCTATCCTTGTTCTTTTCTGGTTGTTTCTGTAGTGAGAAGCTACTGGTTGGAAGCTGTGTCGCTTCGGGTAAAGTATGTTTAACCTAATTACTTTTGGACTTAATTTAGGAGTAGAGGGAAGGTAGTTAGGTAGTTTATAGTGTATGTACGGTTTGTATTTGGTGTTTGTTGTGAGGTTTCATTTGTAGTTTACCGTTTGAGAAATGTGGTTAGTGTGTTGCAAGTTTAATGTTTTGGTTTGCTCTATATGTTTAATTCTATTTAGAGTACTGTTTTAAGGAATTATAATGATGTATATATGTGTGTTTTAAATGATATTACTGTACGTGTGTGTGGAAGGGATTGTGTTTTTTTTCCACAGGTATTCTACGTTTAACATTGGCGTTGAAAGAAGGATATTGTTTTTTTTTTAAAGGTAATATGTATTACTTTCAAGCAAACTAATAATTATTTTAAATTTCCTTTATTTTTTGGGTTTTCATGGAGCGTTTCTTTTTTTAAATTTCTTTTTGTTTTTTTTATGGTTCTACACTACAGATATTTTGTCGGCCGAGTTTGTTTCATACAGTTGTATTTTTCCATTTTATTTTTATTTTACTAAATGTTGGAATATTGATATCTTTAGAATTTTTACTTGCTGTCTGGATTATATTCTTCAGCTACAAAAATGTAAGTTATTTTAAATTATTTACAGTTGGTGGGAAATGGTATTTATATAATTGTTATTGATATTTTTAAAGATATGAAATATATTTATTAGGTCAAATATTTTTCATAAAAAGGATCAAATTATTTAATGTTATATTTATATTTTAGTTGTCAGTAAATTGTTTTGTTAAGATCTTAGTTTACAATTAGGAATTTCCTATGCTTATGTGTTAATTTTTTTAAGTAGGAATTTTGCTATTGTTTCTAAATATTCTAGCCCTTTAGTGTTTAGGTAGAGCCTTGCTTTATATTGTAAATGCTCTTACATTGGGGCTCATTATGATGACGGGTGGACCTGAGTCTGCCCGCCATCGTTGCCGTGTTTGGGACCGCCCACCAGACAAGCGGCGGTCCCACACTGCAATTAGGAAGCGCATCCAGGGCCTTTAACATTGCAGATGGTGCTGCTGGTTGCAGCACCATACGCAATGCAAAAATGCAATGCTGTGCATTTCCCTGCACTACGTGGCAGGCACCATGCAGTGCCTGCCATGCAGTGCAGGGAAATGCAGGGGGTACCATAGGTACCCCCAGTGCACAGCTACCTCCCCCTAATCTGTGTCCACCTGTCTTTTCACAGTGGGAGTGCCGCTGCGAAAAGACAGGCGGAAAGGGATATCGGAATCCTGGGCAAGGCTTCAATGTTGCCCCTTAGTTTAGTTCCGCAAGGTGGGCGGAAAAGGACTGCCTTGTGGAACTGTGACAGACGGTCTTTCCGTCTGCCGTTGACTGATTGGGTTTCCCGCCTGCATCCTAATTCGACGGTGGAAAAATCAGGCTCCGATGGTGGAAGGACCGGCACCACATGGTTGGCGGTGCCCCTCCTTCCTCCTTCGTAATTACGCCCATTGTTTTAGTTAGTTTTGGACATAGTTGTGTTACAGATTGTTCTAGTCTTAGTTGTTGGTAGATTTGCTCTTTTTGGATTGACTCTAGTAATTTATGTTGGGTTGGTTGGGTTCTCCCTATTAGAAAGCGTTATGCCATCCTTCGACAGCGTTGTTAGTTTTTGCTTCTTTGTTTAGGATGCTGTTGTACACATTCCACCATGAAATGTGGCATTTTGCCTGTCTTCTGTGTCCAGATCTGTGTAGACTTCCCGCCCAGGTATCCTCGTAATAGTCTAGTAGGGGACTTTATGTTAATTTTTGGGTAATAGGGGCTTTCTATTAATAAATTGTAGTTTTCAGCTACTTCAGTTATTGGGATATAGGCTTATGCAATTAGCTTGTTAATTTCATAAGCAAAATTGCTGTTAGTTGCACATTAAACACTAAGGGGGTCATTACGATGGTGGAAGGTCCGCCACCGCCAGTCCTCCGCCGTCAAGCGTATTTCACCACCCGCCAGATTGGGTGGAGGACGCAAAGACCGCCCACCACGAAACCGCCACAGGCATTTGTTCCTATTGCTTGGCGGAGTGGTCTGCATGCCTCAAGTGATGGCAGTTCCTAGCAGGCACCGTCCGCCAAATTAGGATGCTGGCTTCAGCCAGCCTTTCCATTGTGGCAAAACCGCCATGGAAAGGCTGACAGGATTGGTTTTGGGGGCCCGTTGCATGCCACCCCTTGTGTTGGGGGGAAGGTGTTGGTGCACTGGGGGGCATTTCACTGCACTAAGTAGCAGGCACCGTGTGGTACCTGCCACGCAGTGAAATGTATCACATGTATTTTTAACATCGCAGCGGGTGCTGCAGTAAACAGCGCCTACCGCAATGTTAAATTGCAAGATGCTACCGCCATGGTGGCAGTCGCATCCTAATTTGGAGTGCGGGACCACCGCATACATGGTGGGTGGTACCCATCCCCACTAAGATGGCGGGCGGACTCAAGTCTCCTAAGGGCAGATTTTTTAAGGTGTCTCCATATGCATTGATTAAAGTGATAATAGCAACCTTGTATTGCTGTATGAGGGTAATTTTCCAGGATGGCTTGTATCATTGACTGTTCGAAGTCTGGTCATTTTTTGTGGGTAGTAGTTACTAGTTTCTTGCTTGACTTTTGTTAGATGTTCTACATAGGTTGTTGTTTGTTTGTTTGGTATCAGTGCATAGATAAAGAGGATGTTGCTATTGTGATACTGTCCATGGATTGTGTATAATTGGTAAAATTGCTTGAGAAATATTTTAAATGTTCAATCCATCATCCATGTTTCACAATTTTAAAGTTGAAGTAGGTTTGTAGGAGTTGCAAATATTATGATCCTTTTTTCATTAGATTTGTTATCATAAAGAAGGAATTGATCTTCATTAGGAGTTAGAGTGAGTTCAGGTGGTATTTGAACTTTGAGTTTTGGGGGCAGGTGGGGTGTTACTAGTTGATTTTTTTATTCTAGCTAATAATATTTTTAATGTTGGGATGGAGGATAATTGGCCAGTTATCTGTTGCGGAACGTGGGGTAGAAAGTCTTTTAGTATTTCAGTTGTAGGTTTTTGAGAGCTAGTACTAGCTTCCTTAAGAGTATCTAATACGTAACACTGCAATTAGGGTACCAGAATGATAGATCTATTGTTAGCAGTTGCTTTTCAACAAATTACAAACAATTGGAAAGACTTTACCAAAATATCTTATCAGGCCTGGTGGTATGCAGTCTGTTATAATCACAGATTAAATACGACTTTTGTTTATCCATTGTCCATGGCGACTAAACGAAAAATGTTATGGGCACCTGCCACCACCTTGTTTGATGATAGTGCCAGACATTCTTTGCCTATTTCTCCTTTGCAACAAGAAGTTTCTCAGCCTCCGTGAGGATGCCTTGATGTTCCATATTGTTTAAATTTAATACATGTTGGTACTTTATATTTGCATTTCTGAATTACATTTGTTTTCATTGTGACTGTTATGTATAGTATATACCTTCTCAGCTGTATTTTGTTATAGTTATTAATCGTGCTTATAGCATATTGCATTTTTCTTTTTCTTTCCTTCTCTCTTTTCTTTTTCTCTTCCTTTTCTCTCTTCTCTATATCTTCATTCTTTTCTCTTTTGCGGTGCTTTATACTTATTTCTTTTCTTTAAGAATATTTGAATTCATTTTTATGTAACATGTTTTTATGATATGTTATGCTTACCTTATCTGAACTTCTTTTAATAAAATTTTGTTCTTGAAACTTAAAAAAAAAAAAAATCTAATATGTCTCATACTTCTATTTCAGCTATGTTCGGAGGGGTGGTTATGTTCGTTTACATTTATTACAGTGGTGTCTTTTATTGTAGCCCTCCCATAACATGCATTTGTATGATATTTTCTGCATTTCCAATTAATTTTGTCGCCTGTTTGTTTTTCCTGGGTGTTGACAAATCCCATATAGCATAAAAAAAGTTTTCCTTTTTGTAAAGTAATGAATTTTGCACCTTCATTCATTTTGATGTTTTATCTGTTATGAGAAATATATATAGACAATGTTACATATATTACAAATGTTTTTATTGTATTACAGGATTTTTTTAAATTACTATACCTACATGTTTTATTCTGTAGAACTTTTTCGACGTTCAGATGTTTCTGTTGGTGCTTGGATTTAGTGTTTTTTTCTGTAGAAAACACATATAGTTTTAATTGATTTGTTTAACAGCATTTTCAGTATTATGGGGTTAGGGTGGTTAGTGGGGCTTTTGGGTTGGGATTATTAGTTGTTGGATTAGTATTATTTTAAATATTACATTACTTGTTTAATTATTTTAAAAATACTTTAGTTAACATTTGTTAATTTATAACTTAAGCTTTATATTTTACTTACTTTGTGAGTTTTCTATGTGGCAGTGCAATGTTGTAGAAGCAATCCGGCAGAGATGTTCCTTGTTCTTGTTCTTGTCTTTGCTGTTGTAATATAAAATAATGTTGATTTTTCTTTAGTTCAAATAGTGTTTGTCTGATTGTTCTTTACATTTTATTCAGTTTTTGAAGTTGTAGATGCTTTTCATTGGATGTTACATAGGGGGTCATTACGATGGCGGACAGTGTGGTGAGTTGATGTGCGTACTCTGGCACAAGGAAGACGCGGACAAGGTATGCCGTTTCAGGATACTTCATTCTCAGAGGGGAGGCACAGCGATTACATCTTCTATCTGCCCCTCAATCTGCCGCCTCTCGCGATACCAAGAGGTGGGGCTGTAGATCACGTGGGTGCAGAGCACTAGAACGTAACACCACATATCTCCCTCCTTTAATAACTGTGTAACAGGCATATGAACAATTGTCCCAACTACATAAACGTCTTGTCGGTAGCTTGTGCGTGAGCACTGGTGTACTCAATTTGTGCGTGGTGGTTCCTCAGCAGAGGAATCCCGGGTATCTGCGTTTTCAGCTACGGTTAAGATGGTGTTGACCCCTTGGAGCACTATGTAGTAAAGTCATTGTATCTTCTTGGTCGCACCACTCTTCTACCTGTGCAGGTGTGTGTGTAGGAGGCCTGCTACTCTTGCGATTCTCTTCTCTGGTTGTTGTTGTGTGGAATGGACCTTCCTTGCCTTGTTCATGTTGTATCCGCCGGACCGGGTGCTTGGGGAGGTATACATTGTGGTGGGGCAGCGTTGTTTCTTTCACCAGCCGAATCAGTGCTGCCCCATGTCCCCCCTTCCGGACCGCCAGACTCAGCGTTGTCAGCAGTGACATCGTCGTGTAGATCCATCCTTCTCCCTTGCCATCCTGCTGTGCGACCATACTTTGCCGTTGCTTAGTAGTGCTGAGCGGGTGTACAGTTCCTGGACTTGAAGTGGGGGCTGAGTTTGCTGTCACCTTTCTTGCCGAAGTGTCCCAGTTTCACTCTTACACAGTCCCCTCGGGCTAAGGAGACTGCCAGCACTCCGTGAGTCTTGTCGTAATTGTCCTTGTATAACTTTTGGGCTTTCTGTATTTTGCTTCTCACCACTGCTGATGACCAGCGGCTTTAAAGTTTTAAGTCCATCCACGGCAGGTTGTCCCTTGTGAACGGCTGCCTGCTGCGCAGGATCCACAAAGGGCTCTACCCGGTAAGTGTGGAAGTGATATGATAGGCCCATACTGTGTTCCTGGTTTCCATCTCCCAGTTCTTGCCCGAGCCGATGGCTGCCTGTACTGAGCCCATGAGGACTCGTTTGAACCGTTCTGCTTGGCCATTGCTGGCGGGATGATATACGGGCGTGTGTTTGTTTCGGATGTAGTTTCTTAGGAGGAATGCTGTCCACTTCTCCGAGGTGAACTGGGGGCCATTGTTGCTGGTGAGGACTCTTGGAATACCCTCCCTCAAGAATGCGTTTGTCAATAATGTGATGACGGCATTGGTGTCCACATTTTCGCAGATCTCTACCTCCGGCCACTCGGAGTATCTATTTACGAGGACGATCAAGTGTTTTGGTACTCCCCACGAGTCCACGATGGGGCTCAGGATGTCTACTGGCAATTCTTCCCATGGGTTTGTGGGCGTGTTGAATTAACCCATCGGGGGCCTCAGCATTGTGTGTGCTTTTTCAGCGTTAGCGCAGTGTTGGCATGCTTGCACAAACCTTTCCACGGAGTTGTCCACTGCCGGCCACCAGTATGATTGTTTTACTCTTAGTTTGGATTTGACAATGCCGAGATGGCCTTCATGCAGTATGGTGAGGAGGCGGTCCATCACATCCTTTGGGGGAATGACTTTGTCACCTCGTCATCGTCGCTGAGGGATAACTCCTCGCGTACCTCCCAGTACTTTCTGACTACTCGTAGACCCTTTGGTCCGAGATTGTGAAGGAGTATCTTCTTGCTGCGTTTGCTTGAGAACTTGTCTTTGCCTTCATCTTCTCGAGCCGATAGGTAGTTCAGGAAGTACCCTTTCTAGTCTGCCCACTTCATGGCAGGTTCTTCCAGCTTCAGGAGGAAAGGTACGGGGTTGGTCAACGAGAAGGTTTGGGCACACATCTTGCTGGCCGGAAGTGTGTCCTTTATGGAGGGTAGTCAGTGGCGTGCCCAGCTGACTGCGGTGGTTGAGGTATTGGGACCTGCTGGTGTACCTAGTGGGACTCACTCTGGCCTTCCCGGGCAGCCGCAGGGACGTCCTGGGTGCGTGGCAGCGTTGGGGCGCCTGGGCTGTCTTCTTCAGTACACAGATAGGTGAGAGGAAGCTGTCTGGCCCAATCGTGGTGAGTATGCCACTGTGGTTGCCTTGCCCCTTGAGTGTATGAAGGGCAAGGGAACCCTGTTTGGCCTGGAGGTGGCGGTTGTTGCACAGTGGAGCTGGTTGCTTTCAATTGGTAGGTGCAGGTGGCAGTGAGGCAGCAAGGGTGCCTTTGTTATGGGCACCACAGCAGTGGGAGGCCTGATTCACGCTGTGGCAGGAGAGCGGTGCAGGAGCGCACGTGCTGTGCGCAGCCTCGTTAGTGGTGGTATGTCGCTCCTTGGATGCTGCTTATGCTGTGGCAGGGCAGGCGTGCGGACAGTGGGAGGCTCCCGATACCGTGGAGCTGCTCTCGGGCTGTGCACGTTCCTGGAGGGCGGGATAGCGCAGCTTCAGGGCGGGCAATCTGTGCACGCCGCCACCCCCTCTGAGAGCTCATATGCCGTGCCGCAGCTTTCACAGGGCGTGGCATGGGCACAGCGTTGAGGGCGGGGTCCTCCGCAGCTCGTCACCAGTCTGTGGTGAGTTCTTGTGCGTACTCCGGCACAAGTAAGACACGACCAAGGTATGCCGTTTCAGGATACTTTATTCTCAGAGGGGATGCACAGCCATTAACTCTTCTCTCTGCCCACGATCTGCCGCATCTCGCGATACCAAGAGCTGGGGCTGCAGATCACATGGGTGCAAGCACTAGAACGTAACACCACAGACAGACTTCAGTCCGGCCGCCATCTGCATGGGAATTGGGACCGGTCACCTATTTGGCGGGAGTCCCGCACATTGAATTGAAAATGTTTACCATTGCTGTAATGGTTAAAATGCAGGTTTTGTATTTCCCTGCACTACTATTTGTGTTATTTGTATCTTTAGCTAATGTTAACGAAATTAGTTTTAACAATATTTTTGATTTCGATATTAGCTGTATTGATGTTTCTTTTTGTTTCAATATTTGTGAATTTTCAAAAATAAGTATAGCATGTCGATATTTTTGTTGTCGATATTTGTGTGTCAATAATTTTGTATCTCGATATTACCAGTGTCGATATTATGTCAGTGATTCGCAACCACCACTTTTCAGACCTCCCCCCCCTTTGTTGTTACTGGTCTCGACATCCTTTGTGCTCCTCCTCGTCCCTCCGGGTTCTCCTCCTCTCCCAGACATGACTTCTGCTCCTGGGGTCAACCCGCACTGCCCAATGAAAGTCCCCTTCTTTAGTCTAGTTTTCCTTTTCTGTCTATCTGATCCCCAATGGACCACCACTGGAGCAGTACTACAGTGGATCCTTCCCACCAGGTAAATGTATCATCTCACACCCAACATTTCTCTAAAAACTGTTTTTCTCCATAGGAAATACTGTTGCTGCCTGCTTCTCATATTACTCTGGCCCAGTCGCCCACTTTGAACCCTGTCTCTTCAATGCCCACAAGTGAGATTGGGGAGCCCCATAAATGTATCTTCCTCCCTGCCCACATTACCAAACCCTTTATTGATCTAACTGACATACCAATTATTGATTGTGAATTAACATATTTTGTTGAGGAACCATGTATTAGAAGTAATGAAGGTGCCCTAGTTGCTGGTCAAGCTGTATGCACTGTAGTCATGCTGCTTGCACTGTGCTCCATAGGTGCATGACGTTGGGCTCCAACGGATGCAAAGGGTTTCTGAACCTTGGCAAGGAATCCTATTAAAAACAGGTCATATCTCCAAGTCCTTTGGATGCTCTATAATTACCAGAGAAGCAGGCAGTGATAAAGTGTGCTGTGCACCAGCACCCTCACAATCATGTCTCAAGGGGCAATGCCTAGCTGATTTAGCTACTAAGATCAGTCTGAGATTGTCTAAGATTGCTAACTTTGCTATCTCTATCACGAGAACTGATTTGTTTTTTGTTCCCACAATAAAAGACTAGTCTCAATTGCAGGAGTAGGCATCTGAAAGACAGCACATGATGGGTGAACACGTAAAAACTTCAACTCCCAACCTCTGCCGATTGTGTAAGGGATCAGTCCATGTCAGTAGCATTGGCATGATTCATGCTGCAGGAACCCATTGGTATTCTCCTTTCTTTTCTTCAATAGCCCAGTATTATTGCTAGTCATGTGCTATCTGCTTGTCATACTATGTCGGAAAATAACTTTCAGCCACTTCTACTGCTTACCCTCCCTCTTGAGGCCCCTTTGTGCACATTCAGATGGACTTTAGCCAAATGCCAAAAGGTGGAAATTATTAATATGTCCTCGTTAATGTGTGCATACAGGATGGGTGGACACGCACCTTCGTACCAATGCAGATGCCTTTATAGTAGCTAATTCTTAACTCATATACTTTATGCCTCAGTTAGGCTTACTGTAATTAATAAGTAGTGACCATGGAGTAAACCTTGTGTCATCTGTGGTGCAGGCAGTTTGCAAGCCTTAGGAATAGACCAGTATTTGTAATGAGCATATCACCCAGAGTCTGCAGTCAATGTAGAAAGGAATAACAGTACTCTCAAGAACAATACAGCAAATATATGCTTGAAAACACAGTTAAAATGTCCTGATTCCTTTCCATTATCAATATGGACCCTCAGAGTGATTCCTTCACAGAAGACAATTTTTAGCCTGTTTGAAATATGCATTGGCTGACTCATTAGAATGCCCTTAAATCCCCAGTCTCTACTGTCAAGTTAATTTTACAATTGAGTGATAATGATGGATTCCTTCAATGTTCCAGAAACCTTATACAATATCTTTACAGTTTTCATTCTCAGGTGCAAGCAACCTTACCGGAGTGTCTGACCGAGGCCTGCCACACCCTCTAGCCTGGCAAGTAAGTTTATAACTGCGTACACCAAAAGAAGCCCCACTGGAGCCTCGCTGAGATGAACCGTGTCAGATCCTGCTCTTCACATACACAGCTGTTGAATGTTGTGGTCTGGCAACTTGGATCCTCATACCTCGCTGCAAGCAAGGTTGTCCTCTTAGAGATGATGGAGCTTCTGCCTCTGCTTTTGGACCAGTGCCTGGCCACAGATCTCTTGATTAAAGGCTTTTGCTGAAGTCCTGTTATGTTATGTTATGTTAAAAATTTGGTAAGCGCAAACAGCTACCCCAGCAAAGAGGCGTCCTGGCGCTGCTAGATCTAAAGAGAAAAATACTCGAGGCTAGCCATACATGGACAGAAGAGCCTATGATGAAGCAAAGCGAAAAGTTTTAATGGCTTTCCGGAATGACAACAGGTTCTCAATTCCACGAATGTTGACCAGCAAAGAGTTCCAAAGTTTAGCCGCCAACACCCGGAAAGAGCGACCAACCATACAACAAAGTTTGGTACGTGGTACAGTCACCAGGTGTTATCTGCTGTTGAGCCAAGTACTATGTGTTCACTTTCGTTGCTTGCTCCACCAGTGCCACTCGAGGTTGCCTCTAGAACCTCTTGTCTTTACCACATGCATCCGAGGTAAGCTGACTCCTCCTTCTGGATACCAGATGCGTCTGTGGGTCTGGCTTGCAATCTTTGCTGCTGATCCTTGCATCTGATTAGGAAGCATCCTTGCTGTAGCAAGAGGAGTTATTCTAAGACAGAAATGTACTGAACCTTCCCTTAACCTCTTCGCCCCAGGGGTAATTCCCCCACGGGGGTAATTCCCCCACGGGACAGGCCACGGCGCCACGGTGCTCATGACGAGCCCAGCTCGTCATGAGGCAGAGTGGCGCTGTGCTCATGACGAGCTGGGCTCCTCACGACTCCGCCCACTGATTGATTCTGCCGCACAGGCGGGGAATCAATTGTGCGTGGGCGGACCACGACCTTTATGACGAGCCCAGTTTGTCATGTGCATAACTCCACTGTGCCTCATGACGAGCTGGGCTCATCATAAGCATGGAGGGGGTTAAGACAAGGTATTTCTGTCAGATGTGGCTAATGATATTGTGATGTAAAACCAATAGAATGCACTGTTGGATCTGTGATTGTGACGTATTCATGTTTATGGCTATGTTATAGGTGATATATACAATGTTACCTCTGTGCACATAAAATTTCTGTTTAATTGTGGTTTACCAGGTCTGGCTCCCAAAACCATAACAGGGCCTCAGCAAAAGCATTTCATTTCTTTGAAACGTTTGGGTATTTCATGCTCCTGCAGGAGCTAAATTCCTAGGACACTGATGTATAGCCAACACTACTGCTTCCTCCTTTATGTTACTTAACATAATGATGGATACTGTGACAAAATTGCCCATCAGTTTCTTCCCCAAGTATAGGGCAGGTGCTGCCCCGTACTCATTATGTATCAGTTTAAATACTTCCAGCAAAACAGCCAATAAAGTGGTACATGCTGCAGCAAAAAGTGTACCCCAAGCGATGCAGTCTTCCAGTGCAAAAGCCATCCCCATTGGAAAGCAAATTGTTAATATTCTGTCCTTTATGGGTAAACACCACTCATCTTGGATGGTCTAACTCCCTATTACCTGAAGGCAAGGTATGTAGGTCCTCATCTTGGGCACAGGTTGGACATCCCTCCTCGCAGAGGAAGAAACATGAACCATAGGAGCTGAAACTCTGACACAGCAACGACCCGCACATGTGTATTTCTATCAATGTCATCCCTGCTCCCTTGTCGATGCTTCAGCTGAGCTGACATTGTTTATTGTCTCTTTGATAGCAACATCGCCTCATGGAAAGAATAACAAATAACAGCATTTACACAATGTGTCCAGTTCTTGTAGGAAATGTTCATGGTGTCATGATAGTGCACCGATGAAGTGGTTTTGTAAGCAATGTGGTTTCAGAGAAATTAAATCTGCACTGTCACACAAGCAAATGAGTGTCAAAAGTCATCGTGTGAAAGAGAAGGCAGCCGGCAAAACGGGAGTGTTTCTTCCCAGGCCTAACTGAGCCATGTGACAGTATGACTATATCAGCATTGGCTCGTGATTTAGAATCTGTACGTCGAACCTCACTATGCAAGAGAGAATGTGATGCATCTTTTGAAAGAGATTTAGCAGATCTGGATGTTTTATTGCACCTATCAACCACCTCCTGTCAACTTGTGTTGGATATTGACCATCAATTCCCAGGTTTCCATGTATATTGTGGTTCAATATTGCTATCTTGGGGCTCTGGTGACATTTACAAAGCAATCAGCTTTCCCCTTCCAGCACACTCACACGGTGCTCTCAGCGTGGGTCTCCATTTGCTGCCAAGGTCTGCCTTTCCCCAGCCTGGCTTTGTTGAGTGGAAAAGTAAGTCACATCACTGCATTAAAGTAGGGAAAATCAACAAACCCCTCTGCAGCAATAATGCTTGTTTTCACTCTCAGCAATGCCAGGGATGGAGCTGGCACATAGTGGCATTACAAGAAGAGTGGCTTTTTCTGTCAGATGCAAACCTAGGAAGAGAGCTGGAGCTGTGCACCAGGACAGAGAGCTGGAGCTGTGCACCGGAACAGAGAGCCAGAGCTGTGCACCGGGTCAGAGAGCCAGAGCTGTGCACTGGGTCAGAGAGCCAGAGCTGTGCACTGGGTCAGAGAGCCAGAGCTGTGCACCAGGACAGAGAACTGGAGCTGTGCATAGGGCTAGAGAAACCTGCGAACCGGGACAGGGAGCCAGAGCGGTGCACAGGGACATAGACCCAGAGATGTGCAATGGGGCAGAGAGCCTGAGCTGTGCAACGGGAGGGAGAGCCACAGCTGTGCACCTGGACAGAGAGCCGAGCTGTGCCCAAGGACAGATATCCAGAGCTGTGCACTGGGGCAGAGAGCCTGAGCTGTGCACTGGATCAGAGAGCTAGACCTGTTCAATGGGACAGAGAGTTGGAGCTCTGCACTGGGGAAGAGAGCCAAAGCTCCGCACCAGACAGAGAGCTGGAGCTGTGCACCGGGACAGAAAGTCAGAGCTGTGCACTGGTGAAGAGAGCCAGAGCTGTGCACCAGGACAGAGAGCTTGAGCTGTGCACAGGGAGAGAGACCCAGAGCTGTGCACTGGGACCGAGCGCCTGAGCTGTGCACAGGGACAGAGAGCCGGAGCTGTGCACCAGGTCAGAGAGCCAGAGCTGTGCACTGGGACAGAGAAATAGAGGTGTGCACCGGGAAAGAGAGCCAACGCTGTGCACCGTGACTCCAACCTGTGCACCAGGACAGAGATACCGGACCTGTGCACCAGGACAGAGAGCCAGTACTTTGCAACAGGAAAGAGAGCCAGAGCTGTGCACCAGGACAGAGATCTTGAGCCACACACCAAGGACAGAGAGCCAGAGCTGTGCACCAGGACAGAGAGCTAGAGCTGTGCACTATAGACAGAGAGCCAGAGCTGTGCACCAGGACAGAGATGCCGGACCTGTACACCGGGACAGAGAGTCGGTACTTTGCAACAGGAAAGAGAGCCAGAGCTGTGCCCCGGGACAGAGAGCTGGAGCCACGCACCGAGGACACAGAGAGCCAGAGCTGTGAACCAGGAAATAGAGCCAGAGCTGTGTACTGGGACTGAGACCCAGAGTTGTGCATCAGGAGAGAGAGACAGAGATGCAGAGATGTGCATCAGGTCAGAGAGCCAGAGCTGTGCACCAGGACAGAGACCAGAGCTATCCACCAGGACAGAGAGCCTGAGCTGTGTACTGGGACAGACACCCAGATTTGTGCATCAGGGAAGAGAGACAGAGATGTACAATGGGTCAGAGAGCCAGAGCTGTGCACCGGGACAGAGAGCTGGAGCCACGCACCGAGGACACAGAGAGCCAGAGCTGTGAACCAGGAAATAGAGCCAGAGCTGTGTACTGGGACTGAGACCCAGAGTTGTGCATCAGGAGAGAGAGACAGAGATGCAGAGATGTGCATCAGGTCAGAGAGCCAGAGCTGTGCACCAGGACAGAGACCAGAGCTATCCACCAGGACAGAGAGCCTGAGCTGTGTACTGGGACAGACACCCAGATTTGTGCATCAGGGAAGAGAGACAGAGATGTACAATGGGTCAGAGAGCCAGAGCTGTGCACCGGGACAGAGAGCCAGATCTGTGCACTGGCACGGACAGCCAGAGCTGTGCACCAGGACAGACAGCAAGAGCTTTGCACAAGGACAGAGAGCTAGAGCTATCCACCAGGCAAGAGAGCCTGAGTTTTGTACTGGGAAAGAGAGCCAGGGTTGTGCCTGGGACAGAGTACTAGAGCTGCACATCAGGAGAGAGAGCTGGAGCTGTGCACCGGGACAGAGAGCTGGAGCTGTTCTATGAGATAGAGACTCATAGTCATAGCTGCAAACTGGGACAGAGACCCGTAGAGCTCTGCAATGGGACAGAGAGATGGCGCTGTGCACCGGGCCAGAGAGCTGGAGCTGTGCTCTGAGATAGAGGGTCAGGCTGCTAACTTGAACAGAGACCCGTATAGCTCTGCAAATGTACAGAGAGTTGTAGCTGTGTACTGGGACAGAGAGTTGCAGCTGTGCACTGGGAAAGAGAACAAAGCTGTGCTCCAGGACAGGGAGCTAGAGCTGTGCACCAGGACAGAGATGCTGGACCTGTGCACCGGCACAGAGAGCCGGTACTTTGCAGTAGGAAAGAGAGCCAGAGTTGTGCACTGGGACAGAGAGCTGGAGCCACGCACCGAGGACAGAGAGCCAGAGCTGCGAACCAGGAAAGAGAGCCAGAGCTGTGTACTGGGACAGAGGCCCAGAGTTGTGCATCAGGAGAGAGAGACAGAGATGTGTACTGGGTCATAGAGCCAGAGCTGTGCACCGGGACAGAGACCAAAGCTATCCACCAGGACAGAGAGCCTGAGCTGTGCACTGGGACAGAGACCCAGTGTTGTGCATCAGGACAGAGAGACAGAGATGTGCATTGGGTCAGAGAGCCAGGGCTGTGCATCGGGACAGAGAGCTGGAGCTGTTCAATGAGATAGAGAGTCATAGTCATTGCTGCGAACTGGGACAGAGACCCGGAGAGCTCTGCAATGGGACAGACAGATGGAGCTGTGCACCGGGCTAGAGAGCTGGAGATGTGCTCTGGGATACAGGGTCATAGCTGCCTACTTGAACAGAGACCTGTATAGCTCTGCAATTGTACAGAGAGTTGTAGCTGTGCACTGGGACAGAGAGTTGTAGCTGTGCACTGTGGCAGTGCGCTGGAGCTGCACACAGAGACAAAGAGCCAGAGCTGCGCACCGGAATGGAGAGACAGATTGATCTGTAGGACAGAAAGCTGGAACTGGTCACTGAGACAGAGAGTCAGGGATGGTAACTGGGGCAGAGTGCTGTAGAGCTCTGCACTTGCAGAGAGGGTTGCGCTGTGCAAGGGGACAGTAAAGAAATATAATATCCCAACTGGTATTATTTAGAGGCAGTTAGTAAGGATATGCATACACCATTATCCGAAAGGAAGCAAGTAGACACTGTATGATTATGGCATGTGCTCAAGGCATCATTTATACAAAAGTTTAAGGGAAAAGGTAAAACAAAGGAGGTAATTTGCAGTTATTGCAGCACTGCAGTACACAATTAACAGAAATTGAGAACAACCCAAATTGTACGTGGTGCTCTAGGTGTAAAAGTCAAAACCAAGGTAGCGACGCATGTGACAATGTGAAACAGAGTGGGTGGTGTAAGGTGACTGGTGCATAAATGTACAGTGAAATATTCGGTACACAGCGGTTCCAGGTAGATTTAAGGGTTCATTTTTGGTTTGTTTAGTATCGTGAGCCGCTTCATGTTTTGCTCCTGTATTCGCGCTGGATGGTCGATGGCGTTTCGATCCCCTTAAATCGGGATCTTCATCAGGACTGGGTCGAGGGCAGTGCTGAGGCCGGGGCTGCAGGGACGGTACCCAGATCGGTGGCGTCTGGTGGAGGACGGGCGTTGCGCTCGAACAAGGATCAAAGCTAGAGGAGCCCGCTGATGAGGGGGGGCGGGATCCAGAGTCGTGTCCTCGCCGGGACGTGCAATGGATGGTACAGTTGCAGGGGATCTGGTAGGTTAAGGAATTCCTGTGCTCCGATCCAGGATGTGATCGGGAGATTGAGAATGAATCTCGGCGTTGGACCGCCTCGTTGAATATCTGGGAGTTCTGAGTAACCAGGGAGACAGAGCACTGGAGCTGTAGACTGGTACAGAGAGCTGGAGCTGTGCCCTGAGACAGAGAGCCAGAGCTGTGCCACAGGACGGGGAGCCAGATTTGTTGGCTGGGACAGAGAGCTGAAGCTGTGCACTGAGACAGAGAGCCAGAGCTGCGCACTGGGACGATGAGCCAGATTTGCTCTCTGGGACAGAGAGTTGAAGCTGTACACTGAGACAGAGAGCCAGAGCTGTGCACCGGGAAGGAGAGCCAGATTTGCTCACCAGGGCAAAGAACTGGAGCTGGTCACTGAGACAGAGAGCTATAGCGGCAAGTCAGAGCTGTGCACCCAGAGAGCCAGAGCTGTGCACCCGGAAAGACCCGGAGCTGTGCAAGTGGAGAAAGAGTTGGAGTTGTGCACTAAGATACGGAGCTAGAGTGGCACTCCAGGAGCCTGAGTATTTCTGAAGCTGAAGTTGAAGCAGTGCACCGGGCAGAGAACCAGAGCCAGAGATGTACACGGGGAGAGAGAGCTGTTCATTAGGACAGAGAGCCGAATCTATGAACCGGGAAAGAGAGCCAGAGCTGTGCACTGGGACAAAGAGTTGGAGTTGTGCACTGAGACAGAGAGCTTGAGCGGCGCACCAGGACAGAGAGCCAGAGCTGCTCACTGGGACAGAGAGCTGAAGCTGTACACTGGGACAGAGAGCTGGAGCTGTACACTGGGACAGAGAGCTGGAGCTGTACACTAGGACAAAGAGTGCTGGAACTGTGCACCGTGACAGAGAGGTGGAGGTGTGCACTGGGATAAAGAGTTAGAGTTGTGCACTGAGACAGAGAGCTAGAGTGGTGCACTAGAAGCCTGAGCTGTGCACCGGGCAGAAAACCGAGCTATGAAACTGGAAAGTGAGCCAGAGCTGTGCACTGGGACAGAGTTGGAGTTGTGCCCTGAGACAGAAAGCTTCAGCTGGGCACTGGAACAGAGTGCTAGACCTGTGCAACAGGAGAGAGATAGGTGGAGCTGTGCACTGGGACAGAGAGCCAGGGCTGTACACCAGAACAGAGAGCAGGAGCTGTGCTCTGAGATAGAGAGCCATAGCTGCATTAGATCAATCACAGTATGGGTTCAGGGAGGAACACGAAACAGAGACAGCGTTGATCATGGCTGCAGAAGACCTCAGGAGTGTACTGGATACCCTGAGGCTGCCCTGATGCTTTTGGATCTTTCGGCAGCCTTCAACACCATTAACCTCATCCCTGCTTGAGACATTCCCCTGCTGTGCTGGACAGCAATAAAAACGGGTGTGGTCATGACGAGCTCAGCTCGTCATGAGCACAGGAGCACTGTGCTGCATGACGAGCTCAGCTCGTCATGAGCATCGAAGGGGTTAACCATGATATACTCCTGACCCGTCTAGCAGAACTGGGAGCTCACGACACAGCACTCTCGTTGTTATCCTCATTCCTGACCAAGAGAACGTTCACAGTCAAATTAGGAGATTACATATCTAAACCTTTTAAGTCACCATGGGGGGTGCTGCAGGGATCTTCCCTGAGCCCTGCACTCTTTAATATATATGTTGCTCCATTAGCAACCATCATAAGGAATTGTGGATTTCTACCCGTTTCCTACGCAGATGACACCCAAATAGTTTTGTCAATCTCAAATAATGCAGACAAAACTGCAGATAGATTTAGCAACTACATGGAACAAGTTAATCACTGGATGCAGCTAAACTGTCTAGAACTAAACAGGGATGAAACCGAAGTCATGCTACTTGGGACGGATCTTACCATCTCGTCGCCTAAATGGTGGCCTGATTGCTTAGGCAATTGTCCTTCCCCAGTGGATAAAGTCAGGAACCTGGGTTTTGTATTCGACAATAAATTAACGTTCAACGCTCAGATTAACAAATTGTCCTTTTCTGTGTGGTGCATTCTGAAAACGATCAAAAAACTCTTGCCTTTCATTCCTCAAGAATCATGTAAAACACTGGTAACAGCACTGGCCTTATCTAGGCTTGATTACGGACACACCCAGTAAGCTGGGATACAAACTCAACACCTGACAAAACTTCAGCGTTTACAAAACGCAGTAGCCAGGCTGGTTCTGAACATCCCCAGATCTGAGCCGGTTCCCCTACAGATTAAGAACACTCCACTGGTTGCTTATGGAGAAAAGGATAAGGTTCAAGTCAGTCTGCCTAGCATACAAGGCTCCCACGTCTTAAAAACTCATCTGAAATAGTACGAACCTCCTAGGAACCTAAGATCAAGCAAGGCAAAGTTGATTAAAGTTCCCAAATTGAAGCAGTTAAGATGGGGGTGGGAGAAGCTTTCTATTGCAAACAGCTAAAACTTGGAACCAACTACCACTCTCAATAAAAAATAGCCCCTCGCTGCTATTATTTAGGTAGGTCGTAAAAACCTGGCTCTTTACATCCTAGTTAGAACCTCATATCACCGGTAGCTCCAGACTTTCTGCATTTAACATAGCACCAAGATACCCCTGGGCATTCATGTGCTTTATAAGTTTACAAATCAACCAATCAATCAATTAACTGGGACAGAGACCAGTAGAGCAATGCACTGGGACAGAGAGTTGTACTGTGCACTGGGACAGGGTTGCTGAGGCTGTGCACTGAGATACAGAGTCATAGCTGCTAACTGGGACAGAGACCCGTGGAGCTCTGCAATGGGACAGAGAGTTGTAGAAGTGCACTGGGACAGAGAGCCAGAGCTGGGCACCGCTATGTAGATCCCTATTTGCTCACTAGGGCAAAGAACTGGAGCTGTCACTGCGATAGAGCGCTATAGCAGCAAGTCAGAGCTGTGCACCAACAGATCCAGAGCTGGAGTTGGAGTTGTGCACTGAGAGCTAGAGTGGCACACCAGGAGCCTGAGATGTGCACCAGACAGAGGGACAGAGAGCCAGATATGTCTACTAGGACAGAAAGCCAGACCCGTGTACCGGAAAAGAGAGCCAGATGTGTGCCCTGGGACAAAGAGCTGGAGTTGTGCACTGAGACAGAGAGCTAAAGTGGTGCACCAGGGCAGAGAGCCAGAGCTGCTCACCATGGCAGAGAGCTGGAGCTGTACACTGGGACAGAGAGCTGGAGCTGTGCACTGGGACAGAGAGCTGGAGCTGTGCACTGGGACAGAGAGCTGGAGCTGTGCACTGGGACACAGAGGTGGAGCTGCACACTGGGACAGAGAGCTGGAGCTTTACATAGGTACAAATAGAGAGCTATCCACTAGGATAGAGAGATGGATCTGTGAGCCTGCAAAGAGAGGCAGAGCTGTGCACCCGGACAGAGAGCCGCGCTGTGCCCCAGGACAGAGATCCAGAGCTGTGCACCCGGACAGAGAGACAAACTTTGCCTCAGGACAGAGATCCAGAGCTGTGCACCTGGACAGAGAGCTGAGCTGTGCCACAGGACAGGGATCCAGAACTGTGCACTGGGGCATAGAACCAGAGCTGTGCACCGGGACAGAAAGCCAGAGCTGCTTACCGGGACAGAGAACCAAGCTGTGAAACTGGAAAGAGAGCCAGAACTGTGCCCTGGGACAAAGAGTTAGAGTTGTGCACTGAGACAGAGAGCTAGAGCGATGCACCAGGTCCTATGTCCATGGGATAACCTTATGCTTTGGGTCTGGTCTAAATAAGGTCTGTCTATGCCAATCTTCTATCTGATCTACGAATTTCTTTCCGATGTCAGTCAACATGCAAGTCAAATTGTGTCTATGAGCATATTATGTATCTAAAGTAAAAGTAGGCACAAAATATGTAGACATCCTCTTTATCTCCTTATAGGAATCATATTTATTCATGTACTTAAGAACTGGAACTTCTGAGAGAACCACATCATAATTTGAGAAGTAGTACTCAAAATGTGCCTTACTATAAAACATGCTCAGCAACACACTACATGTGATGCCATAAGTTAAAGGTAAGTCATGATATTGGATGCCCTCTTCTACTGAGACTGGCAGTTGCATACACACATCACAATCTTTTGCTTCCATTGTATCAACATATTCATACAACAAATGAGTATAAGCATTTAGCGTGAAATCACCTTTTGACAAATCTAAGTGTAACATTTGACTAGTTTCCCTAATCATATCTCTATCTTTGCCAGATGCACCCTCTCCTACGTCTGTGGTAGATGGGGTAGGTGTTGCATGTTCCCCATTCTTTTCAGCATCGTGAGACCCAACCAAAGATGTAACAATCACCACAGTTATGACAATAAGCACCACAACAATAAGGGTACTAATTATGCATTTTTGCTTGCGTACTGACTTTTCAAATTCCATTTTTAACCACTGTTTGGTTTGAGACATAAATTAACTCAACAAAGTCTATTTTCTTCTTTTCTTTGCTGATTTGTTAATGACAATGTCTTTTTATTGTTCTTTTATTTTTGATTATTTACAAATTACAGTGCAATCATACTAAACCTATTGAAGAGATGTAGGCAGCCCTAATACTCAATTAGTCTTCTATTGAAAGACCCTATTTTAAATCTTCTTGCTCTTGGGGCTAGGTTATCGTCTTTCTAAGGTTAATAAGATATTCTTTCACAGTTCAAGCTTCATCATTAATGATATTAGATCCAAGCATAGCAAGAACAAGCTCTAGTATTTCAGCACAAATCTCTCCCATTTCTTGTGTGGTAGGCTGTCGACTAAAGGTAGGGAAAGCAACCTGGTTGAGGATCAAAAATCACAAACCACTCAGCCTTGGTGGATCAGGAACGGTCAGAGTAAGAATTCCGAATGCATCAACTCCAGGGACTATTAACTGAATGTCAATTGTCAGAGTGCTCTCTCCGTGCCTCACTGTGCCAGTCCCCAACCCCACGGATCTCTCCGATCTCTGCATCTGCAGCCAGATATGTCCACTCAGGAGATGCATACTTTTGAGACGGTACTCTCTCCCTTCTGGATCATCTTAGACCATCCGGTCTTTCTTCAGTTTCACTTTGATCTGATTCAGATTTTTCAGGATTTGGAGCAAGATTTTTATCAGATGCAAGCCTTATGTTCAGCCTTTCTTTCTTTGTTGGCGACCTTGATGCTGCAGCATCTGCTCTCCTCTCTTCCTTTCGATCGGATCCTTCTGCACCAGGCCGTTCACATTGCTCTGGTTCCAAGTTCACTTCTATAATGTTGTCTATCTCCGAATCTGAATTCACGCCTGGAGCTGTTTGATTTATTCTTTCTTGTATGGTTGATTGTTCCGCCTCATTAAGAGTTCTCCAACCAGCTTGGAAGGTGGCAACGAAGTACCGATGGAGAGAGCGGTGCTTCCCTCGTGTCCTGAGCCGTTGCCAGGCAGGGTGGAGCCCTGTACTTCGACTACAAGGGTAAGACGAAGTATATAATGCCCCATGCAAGCATTACAGTTTAGTGTCTTCATGTCGATAATCAAAGTGACCAATGTGTTAACTGTAACAAAATGAATTATAGTTAAATGTGGACTTAGCACACGTTAACTCTATCAAAGCCAATGTGGTCATTTTACTGTTGTTTGTCTGTGTGTTTTTTCTACTAGTGACATACATCAACTGCGAACAAAGACGACACCTAGGGATCCAGGTGATCTTTTCTCATGTTGCAGATTGTTTCATATGTAGTCACTTTTTAAAATACACTTCACACTTTATCTTTGCAGTAGCTGTATCCAAAATCTAGGTCCTGATGAATGCAATGGACTCTTTAGTACCCAGATTTGCTGAAACATGTTGACCCCTATTACATCCTGGTAAATATTTGTTTAATTTACCATTGCTGCTTTTTTAACATTGGTGGAGCGAGCATAACACAGAATAAATACTTTCCTGCTCCCTCACCCAATTTTATTTTCACTGAGCACTTTCTTTCCCTTGCACTGCAAATCAGTCACTCTCATTTGTCCAGCCAATGAATGGCCTGTGACACTCTAACCATACTGGTCACCACTAGGTTTACAAGAGGTATCTACATCTTACCTTCCATCTGAAACCAGTGATGTACCTTTTATATGGTTAACAGGAATCCCAAATGATGAAGGGCGGTTCCGAGTGGTGACTGATGGGTATCCTGTTAGGGATCACAAGGTACCTATCTATGCTTTCTTTATCTTCATGTAGGGATTTTCACTGACTTCTCTAGTTCAATGTACCACATTTAGACTCTATGCCCAGACCCTTTGATACTTTTGTGTTCTACGGGACACAGAAATAACCACATCAGCCAGTCTCCTACAATAATCCATAACCAAATCATCTGTGATGTTTATTAATGCTGTAGCTGGCACCATAGGTAATCGCATAGCTCTTCCCATCAATATTTCGTGGGGAGAGAGCCCTGTTCTCCTACCAGCAGTGCTACGCAGACTCATAAATACCACCAGCAATGCATCTGGCCATTTCAATGAAGTTGACGAACACACCTTTGACACCCTCGTTTTGATGTGCCAGGGTATCTGCTCCACAAGAACAGAAACCTCAGGCCTGTAGCTACAGTGCAATCGTTGATCAATCTTCAAATCTGTACACAACAATTTCATGAGTTCATTATGGAAGTGTGTTCTTCTATCTGTCTCCACCGAAGTCGGAAATCCAAACTGCGGTATCAGTTCCCTTAAGAGCAGTTTTGCCACTGTGAGACTGTCACATCGTCTAGTTGGATATGCTTCAACCCAACGTGAAAAGATACATACCACCACCAAAACATATCTTAGCCTATTGCATCTCGGCATCTCGATAAAGTCCAATTGTATCCTATTGAAAGGACCTCCTAATCTTCCAATGTGACACATCACAACTACAGTTCTCTTTCCAAACGTTCATTTGTTGACACTTAACACAATGTGACACACTGCTTCAGCATGCACATGAAATCGTGGGTTAAACCACGTTTGCCTAAACACTCGCACAATGGCATTTCTCCCTTGATGTACTGCTCCGTGAATCTGCCTTGCTATTGGGCTCAATAGACAGTTGGGTAGTACTGCTCTGTCATCTGTCGACACCCAAATGCCATCTTCTCTCTTTTTACAGCCTGCTCCAACCCATAATGCAGCTTCCTCCTTTGAGACCTCAACCATCAGCTGCTTCACCTCATTCCAAGTATCGGCCACAGCTAACATCATGCTGAGCTTGGTCTCTTCTGTGCTCTCGCCTACATGTTCACCATTAAAAATGCAAGCATGTATAACTTAGTATGAGCGAATTTTGCGAATCAGTGCTTCGCGATATCGCGCTGAATCGCAAAACAATCAGCGAATTTGCGAATTTCCCCGCAACATCGCAGATTTTTTGCGATTTTGCACCATACTTAACTGGAATACTTTCTACTGGCTAATCAGTAAGTGCTACCTCGTTGGGTAAATGTATAATGCTTTTCCTGCACTACAGCTGCGTAGGGCCAGAAGAGTGGCCTCCAGTGACCATGTGTGTGTAACTTTGCCATCGCACCGAAGGGCGCCGGGGTCCCTTGAGTGAGCTGTCCATCATAGTGTGTAAAGGGCGGGAAGACGGTGCACACCGCTAGTGTGTGAGGGGGGCAAACAGGGGGGGCTTCTTTGCGAGTATAAAAGGTCAGGCACAGATCAGAGCAGCAGATGAGGAGAAAGAAGCTACTGGTTACAGGAACTGCACGGAGATTGCACTTGTGAAAGTCAAGGATGCAAAGGCCTCCATCAAGCATCATAGCTAATTGTCGACTGTAGATATGGGGAGAAAGCACACCTGCCCAGCCTCGACAAAGCGCACAATTTTTTTGGGCTGATTAACTTTGCCATCGCGCTGAAGGGCGCCGGGGTCCCTCGAGTGAGCTGTCCATCATAGTGGGTAAAGGGCGGGAAGACGGTGCACACCGCTAGTGTGTGGGTGGGGAAACGGGGGGGCTTCTTTGCGAGTTCACATGCCTCGTGTTTATAAAAGTTCAGGCACCGATCAGAGCAGCAGATGGGGAGAAAGAAGCTACTGGTTACAGGAACTGCACGGGGATTGCACTCGTGAAAGTCAAGGATGCAAAAGCCTCCATCAAGCATCATAGCTAATTTTCGAGTGTAGATATGGGGAGAAAGCACACCTGCCCAGCCTCGACAAAGCGCATGATTTTTTGGGGCTGATTAACTTTGCCATCACGCCGAAGGGCGCCGGGGTCCCTCGAGTGAGCTGTCCATCATAGTGGGTAAAGGGCGGGAAAACGGTGCACACCGCTAGTATGTGGGGGGCAAATAGGGGGGGGGGCTTCTTTGCGAGTTCACATGCCTCTTGTGTGTATAAAAGTTCAGGCACCGATCAGAGCAGCAAATGGGGAGAAAGAAGCTACTGGTTACAGGAACTGCACGGGGATTGCACTCGTGAAAGTCAAGGATGCAAAGGCCTCCATCAAGTATCATAGCTAATTTTCGACAGTAGATATGGGGAGAAAGCACACCTGCCCAGCCTCGACAAAGCGCACAATTTTTTTTGGCTGATTAACTTTGCCATCGCGCCGAAGGGCGCCGGGGTCCCTCGAGTGAGCTGTCCATCATAGTGGGTAAAGGGCGGGAAGACGGTGCACACCGCTAGTGTGTGGGGGGGGCAAACGGGGGGCTTCTTTGCGAGTTCACATGCCTCTTGTGTGTCTAAAAGGTCAGGCACCGATCAGAGCAGCAGATGGGGAGAAAGAAGCTACTGGTTACAGGAACTGCACGGAGATTGCACTCGTGAAAGTCAAGGATGCGGAGGCCTCCATCAAGCATCATAGCTAATTTTCGACTGTAGATATGGGGAGAAAGCACACCTGCCCAGCCTCAACAAAGCGAACAATTTTTTGGGGCTGATTAACTTTGCCATCGCGCCGAAGGGGGCTGGGGTCCCTCGAGTGAGCTGTCCATCATAGTGGGTAAAGGGCGGGAAGACGGTGCACACCGCTAGTGTGTGTGGGGGGATAAACGGGGGGGCTTCTTAGCGAGTTCACATGCCTCTTGTGTGTATAAAAGCTCAGGCACCGATCAGAGCAGCAGATGGGGAGAAAGAAGCTACTGGTTACAGGAACTGTACAGGGATTGCACTTGTGAAAGTCAAGGATGCAAAGGCCTCCATCAAGCATCATAGCTAATTTTCAACTGTAGATATGGGGAGAAAGCATACCTGCCCAGCCTCGACAAAGCACACGATTTTTTGGGGCTGATTAAGGAGTTACTGAATTTGACCTTCAACTCTGGCACCTGCTCTATCTATATCTGTAAGTGCTTCCTGTTCACGGAGCCTCGTTGTCTACTTGTAACTATTCTCTGACCCTGCTTCGAGGGTCAGAGAATAGTTGCAAGTAGGCAACGAGGAGCCGCTCAGGAAGCACTTACAGGGTTACAGCAGGTGCCCAAGTTGAAGTTAATTTCTTTGTAACCATTTTGTAAATGGTTACAAAGAAATTAGCTTCAACTTGGGCACCTGCTGTAACCCTGTAAGTGCTTCCTGAGCAAAATTCATCCCGCTTGCGAATTTGCGGATTTTGCAGCGATCTGCGAATCCATTGCTGCGATTCGCGGATCGCGAAATCGCAGAAAATCCACAAATTCCGCAAGCTGAATGAATTTTCCGCCCATACTTATTTATAACACAGAAATGAGCTACTTCGTCAGCATAATTATTTCCTTTTGTAACAAAGTCTTCTTCCCTTCCAAGAGCTGCACATTTTACTACAGCTATCTCTTTATGTTTTTGCACAGCCTCTAGGAATTGGCGCACCTATTTTCCATTACGGATAGGGGATTCTTAGGACGTCAAAAATCCCCTTTGTGACCATAACTGTCCAAAGTCATGAACCACTCCAAACCCATATTGGCTGTCCATATAGATAGTTACTCGGACTCCGTCCACAATGGTACAGGCACGTATCAGAGTAATAATTTTGGCCACCTGAGCAGAGTATCCTCTTTTCAAACAGGCAGCTTCCACCAGCCCCAAGATGGTGCACACAGCAGATGCTGCTCTCAAACACCCTTCATTGTTTTTAAGCATGAACCATCAACAAAAAGGATCAAATCAGATTCAGGCAATGGTTCATCGACAATGTCAGGTTTGGGTTTAGTAGATAGCTCAGTAACATCCAGACAGTCATACTCTTCACAATCTTCTCCTTCCTCTTGCGAAAGAGGCAACAATGTGGCAGGATTCATATTGGTACAGCGTGTTACAGTAAAATTTTCAGAAGCCAATATAACTTGCTCTTACTTTGTAAGTCTGTTATTTGTTAAATACTGTGTTTTTGTTCTTGTCATCAACAGCTCTACTGAATGTGGCACATAAGCAATCAGTGGGTGATCCATCACTATGCTTTCACATCTCTCAATGCTGACACCTGTTGCAGCAATGGATTTGAGACATCCAGGCAAATCAGAAACTACTAGATCTAATGTAGTGGAAAAATAAGCTACTGGTCTACGGGCACCTCCATGTGTCTGTACAAGAACCGCTAAGGCACATCCTTCCTTCTCACAGTTGAAGAGCGAAAACGCTTTATTGTAATCTGGCATTCCCAGAGCTGGAGCGTGACATAGGCTCTCTCTCAGTTCGTGGAAGGCTCTGAAGCAATCGTTATCCCATGGTACTGGATCACTAATGTCTTTTTGAGTCAACCTCAACAATGGCTTTGCTTGTAAGGAAAAGTTTGGGATCCACTGTCGACAATAGCCGACCATTCCCAAAAACATGCAGACTTCTTTCTGTGTTTTCGGAGTTCCCATTTGCAGAATCGTCTCTATGTGATCTGGTGACACCTTTCCTTTTCCCTTTTCAATTCGATGACCCAGATACAAGATATGGTACAATTTAACTTACACGAAAGATCTCATCCCAATAGACAAACTGGGCTGGAATCAGCACAAATTGATGTTTGTCCTGGAATGGTCCTATTCTCACAGATAACTCATTTGTTAACGGGTTAGTCATTCTCAAATTGGTAACTCCCACCACTTGAATTGATTTTCCTGAAAGGAATAACTTTGGGACCACTTTTGTCCTTACTGTGGAGCATGCAGCTCCACTGTCTAAAAAAAGGTCACAGGATGTTTATTCACCTCTGCATCTACAAACGGTCCACTTTGATCCAATTCCAGGGCAGCACCCAAAGTGCACTCTCCCTGCACCCCCCTCTGACACTCAGCTGAGGGCAATGATGCAGTCTCCCTGGAAAAATTCCATAATTGTATGCACATGACAGCAAATTGGTTGAAAGAGAACTCCCTTCAATTTACCTTAAAAATCTTGACAAACCGATCAATCTGTTTATACCAGTCAGCAGGTTTTTCCCTCAGCCGAGGAAAATCATTAGTAAATGCTGCCAAATCACCCCTACTCCATGGTACATGTACATACCCGTTAATAACAAAAGGTACCAGAGGGTCTGAAAAGAAAGAGTTCAAAGGTGTAGGATATCCACCCGAACAAACCGCAGTCCCTTTTTCAACTAAAGGTCAAATTAATTGACACAAAGGCTCTCAAAGGATGAGGAAACTACCCATCAGTCACCATACGGATCCGCCCTTCATCATCTGGGTATTGTCCGGACCACCCGTCTGAGAAAATCAGTGTTTCAATCAAAGGGTGACCTGGTGGTTAAGAGGTCCCCTCTGTTGTTCAAAGTACAGTGTGGTCTACCACTCGATATTAAGGAGTGCAGAGAAACTATGGGACTGAGGTGTGCAGTGCGAATAACTGTGAGTGAGAAAAAGAACAGGAAAGTGTGTTAAAATTGGTTATCAGAGCACAAAACAATCTTTATTCTGTGTATGCTCTCAATACCAAGATTAAAAATACATAACCTTAGGCAGTCAAATTAGGTAGACCGTCTGAGGTAAGGTCGACATGTTTCAGCAAACATGGACTATTGCGTCCTTGCTTTCATCAGGACCAGAAATATAGGACTAGTGCTACTGCACAAAGTGAGAAAATAATAATGTGACAACGAAAAAAGTGAAACAAGTGCAAGGAGTCACCTGTATGATCCAAATGCCATTTCAGTTAGTGTTGTTCACTGTGAAAAGAATAAGGGAATAAGCATCAGGTGAGGCTATCTACAACCCTTGAACTCAGAAGTAAGTCCATTATCTATGGATCAAAAGAAGTCACATCAGAAAAGATGTTGAAACATGTGCTCTTATTATTAAAGGGTCAATTGCAATCCATTTGGAGATACATATTATTAACCAAACATCATCCAGTTCTTACCTTAATCTGTAAGGTAGAATCGCCTCACCCCACCTGGCAGTGGCTCAGGGGAAAATGAAGCACCGCTCTAAAAAACATGTGAAACACATGTAAACATAGTGTGTCGAACAAAGTACATAAACCTCTCAACCATCGTTAGCCAAGGGATAGCCAATCTAAAACTGACCAGAAAATGCTGCCGTTTTTAGCGTAGCAAGACTAGATCACACAGAAGAGGGGATTCCCCTTAGTCTTAACGTCATCTTCGAAACGGAGCAAAGCAGCAAGTTTAATTAAATTAAATTCCAGGTAAGAATTCGGCAAGACACAACTCTCCTTACCTGTCCGTCGGTACTCCTGGCCGGCGTCCTAGCCGACTGGGGAGGTACCGAACGGCAGGAACGGAGCTGTTTATCAAACGGGCTCCAAGTGGATAGCCGAGTCACGTGGTGTCTCTGGGCGCGTGATCTCATTGGATGTTACCGCGTGTGATGATTTCCAGGCTTACCCATTGGTGATAGGCACGTAAACATGCGTTCCGATAGGTAGCAACGCGAGTGATGACTTAAAAGCCTCCCCATTGGTGCTCGGCTGGTAAACCGACGTACCGATAGGGCGGTACCGCGGCCACGTCAAGCAGTGTCTAATTGTTTGACCAGGTCGTCTTGGTAACTGATGGTACTGTGTACTTGAATTAGATTTCACCCTGTTATAAATGTGACTATTTAGGTGACTGTTGTTATAATGTTGTTAGATTACGATTTAGCGCTGTAGTGACAAGGTGATGCACATGTTTGTAGACAGGATCGAGTGACAGTACTCGTGTCTTCTTGTCACAAACATGTAGAATCAGAGCTGGGAGACCACTGCTCTAGAGGGATAAGAGGGATAAAAAAATATCCTCAAGGGTGAACATTAGGCTCAGTTACGGTGGTATACTTCCACATAGGTGACAGATCAAGAGGAAGTACATACCACTCAGTAGAGAATCATACAAAGGAAAAAAGATTTGTAATGACCAGTTCATTTAGATCTGCACGATCACTCCAGTAAGACTGATTATAAAGTGGATCACGGGATTTCATCATTTAGACCTTCTCGATGTGTATTCAGTTTCAGTACCCATTTTTGTTCTTTGATCAATAGGTGCTTAGCCACATCTCCTGTGTGTGATGGAATGAAGGGTTGTTCAAGGACGATCCACTGGAACTCTGTAGCTAGATGTTTGGCTTCCAGAAAGTGAGTGGTTAGCTTCGTGGCCTGTCTGGCACATCGAATGGTGCTTTTGTGCTCCGATATCCTTACACGGACTTTTCGTGTGGTCATACCCACGTATTTATATCCGCAAGGGCAAGTTATCAGGTAGATCAGACGGTCACTATTGCAGTTAGTAAACCTCATCTGCTTCCAGGGTCTCAATGTGCCAATATCAATCTCGACCGATTTAGTCGTTTGAGCACAGACTTCACAATTGCCACAAGGATGGTGTCCAAGGACCGGAGGAAGGTTCCATAGTGAACCGACAGCTCTTGGTTGATCTTCAAGTGGTCTGGTATGTACCAGTCTGTCTTTCAGATTAGGACCCCTTTTGAAGGAGACCAGGGGACGCGGAAGAGTCAAACGTCCTGAGTTCAAAATAGGCCAGTGTTTCCGGACCATACTCTGGATTTTATTGGAGAGATTACCAAAAGTATGCACAAAAGTCAATCGCTCTAGTGTCGCCTTGGGTGGTCTCGGTTCCAACAGAGCTTGCCGGTTATTGTTCATAGCTCGTTTCATAGATTGTTGGACTAGTCTGGGGGGATATTTCCGAGCAACCAGTTGAGTACTCAAAATGCTGGAGTGTTTTTTATATGCCGTGGTTGTAGAACAGTTTCGTTGTACTCGTAAAAACTGGCCAAATGGAAGGTTCTCCTTCAGAGATTTAGGGTGGTGGCTGTCAAATAGTAATAGTGAATTTCTGGAGGTGGGTTTCTTATAGAGTTCTGTTTGCAGACCCTCTGGTTTGGCGATAATCAACAGGTCATGGAATGCGAGTTCATGTTGGCATATCTCAATGGTGAACTTCAAGTGTGTATTCCTGCTGTTGAGCCAACTCAGGAATTCAAGGCATCTTTCTTTTGTACCTCTCCATGTAACAAAAATGTCATCGATATACCTTTTCCAGGTCTTCAGGTTATCGATATAGGGATTATGATCATTCAAAATGTGTTCTTGTTCGAATGAATGAACGTATAAATTCGCTAGGCTGGGAGCATAAACGCTCCCCATGCTGGTTCCAGATGTTTGTAAATAGACCTGTTCTTCAAATTGAAAGAAGTTCTGTTTCATTGCCAATGTGGCGCAGGCCATTATGAACTGGACTGGTGTAATGCTGTTTAAATCCCTGGAGTCTATAACGTCCAAAGTATCATCCTGAGGGATGGAGGTGTAAAGTGCCTCAACATCAAAAGAGACCAATAGGTCGGTATCCATATTGAACTCGATGTCTGGTATTAATCTTAGTAGATCCGTTGTATCTTTGAGATACGTGGGCATTTCCTGCACCATCGGTCTAAGGAAATGGTCCACGAATGTAGACAGGGGTTCCAGGGCCGATCCTATGCCCGATATTATAGGGCGTCCGGGGGTGGTCGTTGTTCTTTATGGACCTTGGGTAAGGTGTAAAAATATGGCATTTTAGGATGTTCTGTGCATAGGTAGGACGCCTCGGCTAGTGTAACCCATCCTTCCGAGGACGCTTCTTCCACCAGCGTTTTGATGTTACGTTTTAATTCATCAGTGGGATTGTGATCCAAGGGGAGGTAAGCATTCCTCATGCCCAGTTGTCTTAGGCATTCTTTGCGATAGATGTCAGTATCGAGTAAGACAATCGATCCGCCCTTGTCGGCTGGTTTAATTGTGAGGTCCTTATTCTCAGTTAAGGATTTAAGCGCTAAATGCTGTGCTTTAGGCAAGTTGTAAAAAACCTTGTTGTTTTCAGAGAATAAGTTGTCCATCTCTCTCTCAAGGGCCTGTTCATAGGCCAAAACCTGTGGAGGCATTGAGTGAGTGGGAGGTGTAAAAGTCGACTTACATCTCAACCTTGTATTGGTGTTGTCTTCATCCTGCAGGGGGACTTCCTTATCTGCAAAGTAAAAATGTAGCCTGATTTTCCTTAAGAACCTCGCCAACTCCAAACGGGTCTCGAACTCATCATTTCGGTGAGTTGGTACAAAACCAAGCCCTTTGTTGAGGGCCTCTTCCTCAATGGGAGTCAAGGTATGTCTGCTTAAATTCATCACTATACTTGGGCATGTACATACCCCCCATTTTGTACTTCTCCCAAAGGGTAATTTCTTGCTGCTCCATCCCTCGACCCGGAGGCGGAATATCTCCTATCACTTTCTTAGCGCTTTTCTTTTTCAACCACCTTTCTTCCCATTTGTCTAATTCTCTCCATGGTTGCATCGCTATTATCAAGTCTCTGATTTGTGCCTTTAATCCTGTTGTCCGCTTCTCTTCTGAATCTTGAGCAGTCTAATTCAATCTGCTGCTTCCCTGCATCAATTTTGTCTTAGTCAAATCTACCTCATAACGTCTGGCCAACTGTACCAATGCTTCATGAGCTCGCTTTCCCTTTTTAGTATCATCCTTTGCTACAAATAGCAACTTGCATGGTCATATGTTTCAATCCTGTCCAATGGCAGATTCCCTTCTATCACTTCATCTATTTCAGCTTTTAATCGTACCACATCTTTCAATGGTGCCTTCATTGCCACTTGTATGGTTCTCTGACCTCTTTCACTTCCTGCTTCTTCCCTACCACAACTTTTTGCTCTCCTTAGTTCTTCACCCACTCCATTCTCAAAACTGGTCAACTTTCTCTTTCACAGCTTTGACTTCTGCAATGGTTACCTTCACACAAATTCTGGGGTTCGAACATTACCCTAGGTGCTCCAAGTCTTCTCTCTGTATCATTGACTCCCTCACTGGTGGAACCCACTTTATGATATCTGACCTAGAATTTGCCAAATCTCATGTTTGTCTTCGTTCCGATCCACTGTCTATCCTTGATGGATTGGTCGTAGGTGGCAGTGGAGTACTAGGTTCCACTGGCATCTGAGCCATACTTGCTCCACTGATTGTAAGACTCGATCCAGAGATAGTATCTTCCCCTTCTCCTACTCGTGGTTTATTGTCACCTGTCCTCTCTCTAGGGTTATATATTGAAACTACAGGTTCAATAGTAACTGGTACCAAAAGAGCCTCTGGTAACCGCATGGTACATGCTGTTTCATCTGGCTCAGACGCTGCATACCCTGCCCCTCCAGATCCACCTGGAATTCATATTCCCACTAACAGTCTCCCCCTTACTCCTGTTGTCTGCTTCTCTGAACCCATTCAACCCCCTCCTAAAGCTTCTTCCGATTGCTGTGTTTTTTCCGGCTCCAACTTGCAGTCATCAGGTTGAAGGAGCTCTGCTAGCAGTCTTTCAAGGAAACTATCATCTGTATCACTGTTCTCCTCTGTCCTACTCTGTCATTCAGACCCTCCGTTAGCAACCTAAATAGATATAAGCACGCTCCTTCTATGGCGTCTACTCTCCACCTCTTCAATTGTGCATCCCACCTAGCATCCTGATATGCCCTCATTGCCTTCTTCATTCTTCCCTGTGAAGCTTCTCTTCTCTTTGCCATTGCTGTCTTCATCCATGCATCTAATGCCTCAAATTGCGTTGGTCTAGGCAGAGGTTTCAGAGAAGACATCACTCCTCTCAGCTGGTATAGCACCTCTATTCGAAATGAACCACATCCAGGGAAAGCCAATTCTCCCTCTTTCTCTGTAATTTTATGCCAGTTTTGCAGCCACACTAGAGTATGGAGTCCTACATCGGTTGCCATGTAATGTGCCGGGGTATCCTCTGGAGGAGCTTCTTCTCCCACCCGAGTTACCAACCCTGTGTCGCCTCTACACAAATCACGCAACACCTTGAAACATCTCATTGTGAAAATCAATTATTTCCAATCCAAAATCAATATTCAACTCTGGACGAACTTCTACCAATCCCAGTGCGGCGTTACACCAACCGACCTATCACAGCGTGGCACGCACTGACGTCACTACTCCCTCTTCACAGCAGTTCACCCTCCTTTACAATTTCACCTCCTACACTTGCTCACACATTCGTACTACAAGTAGCTGTATATCCAAAAGCTATTAACCAGGTAACTGCTTCCTACTACAGTCACAATAATGTATAGTTACATAAAACAAGTAATTGGCCTTCTGCTAAAAGATCGATAGATTGTTCTCTCAATCGCCATAGACCACCCCCGTTACCTGAGGCTTTCGACAGAGGCGTACTCCTACATTCACACAAAGTTCCCTATCACAAGTGAATCGTCGATAGCGCTTCACAACACCCACAGTATTGATTGGACATTCAAATATACAAAACTTTACAGGGATCTTAGACTTCTCTTGAGTCCACTCACCCACTACCTGATCCGCACATGTCCAGACCAGTAAACCGATTAACCCACAATCATTCGACTTGCATTCCAACTTCGCAAAACATCCCACAATAAAATCATCAGAGCAATCTAGGACACCACACAGTTTCATACTCACGCTACCACCGTTTCCGCCGCACCATCAACATCCGCCGACCTCCATCAATCTTTGTTTTTCGTCGTCGTCTACTCCAAGTCCAGAGCCCAATTTTCTTCTGCTTTTACTCTAAAGCCCTCATTCTCCCCTCACTTTAGAGATAAGCCATCCTCTGCTACCATTTGATTACACTAAATGTACTCCTTGCCTTACCTACTGAATCCAATACTGATGGTCTTTTATTTGCCTACTAAAAGTGGTAGTAGGGAGCAAAACAATTCAAGGTTATACTTACAATTTAGTCATGGGTTGAAGGACCACAGACTCTGGATTTCATTTGATTGGTTTATTATAAGGTCAAAAATAATTAAGTATAAACGCACCTCAATGTCAGAGTATATAGGTACCTGAAAATCAATACAGAGCCGAGTCTACGATTATAATTCATTCCGCATAAGAGGCATAATGTGATGAACTCCAGAATTAAAATGCAACCTATAATCGAAGCGGCGTCCAATTCTCTTTTCATTGAAAAGAAAACAAGAGATATCTTTCCCTACACTGCTACAAATGAGGGTCCTGCCTACCACCCTTGTATGACACCCCAAAGTTGTTGACTTCCTAAGAAGTACTCACGTCAGTTGGGTCTGATAGCTTAGGGCTATGGAGCTCGCTCTTAGATGCTCCTTCTCCTCTAAAAATGCAGAAGTCTCTCTACACTGTCCCTGGGCATCATACAAAAAGACAATGTTCCGCCCAATACATCACATAAAAACGTTTCAATCTCATCTCTCTGTACTTTTCCACAGGAGCCGTATTGTTCAGCTCCTGCTCACTGCCCTTGTTTCCCAGATCAGCCGGACACGAAAGACGCTCTCCTTTTTCGCCTTCTAGTCTTCTTCAAAGACATTCCGGGTATCTCCTTTAATCTAAGAATAACGAGGTTGAATTCCTGCACCTGAAGTAGGATGAGAACATGCTGTCTTCGCTTTCAAAAAGGATTTCTTTAATAATTCTTGAGCAAACAAAGAGTATCGAAACTATCAACAACCTGCAATTTGGGCCTCCAGTGCAGGCAACTTTAACAATACACTGTTACATTATATGAGTATAATATTATCCTGCACATTATGCATACAGGAATTATAGACTTTTCTAGTACATACAAAGTTCTACTTAAATGTGCACACTACATTTCAAATGCTCATGTGACTTGAATGAATGCGTTTTAATAATCGTAAAACACTGCAAACGACAGAATATATGTGAGTGCATTTAATTTGTATTTGGTATTTCTTAAGCGCATATATCACCCGTAGGTCCAATAGCGCTGACTAATACTCAGAACGGAAAACCAACAAGACAACAAAGTGGGAGGGACTGTGCTAGAATAGCCTGGTTTTAAGGGAAATTTATTGTGGTCAGTTTCCAGGCGGAGGGGTAGAGGCAATTTGTTCCAGGTTTCGGGCGCTATCCTGGAAAAGGATCTGCCACCATTTCTGATAGTGCGGATCTTGGGCACTGTTAGGAGGTGTTTGCTAGGGGACCTAAGGGTTCTAACCGGTCGGTGTATTGGTAATTTTTTGGCTAGGTATTGTGGTACTTTGTTATTGAGAGTCTTATGTACAAGACATGTATCCTTTTTTTGACTGGGAGCCAGTGAAGGGTGGGGGGGCAGGTTTAAGACCAGTCTGGCTGCAGTGTTCTGCATGACCTGGAGTTTGGCCAAAAGCTCTACATTAGTAGAGGCAAGAAGTGGATTTCTAGACAACTAATAATTAGTTCCTGTACTAGGGGCATGCAGGAGGAGAGTGGGATCCACTTAAATATTTTCCTGAGACTGTGAATGAGACCATAGCTGGTACGGACCAGGTTGTTGATGTGGTCTGGCATGGAGAGTTTGGAATCTAATATTACACCAAGATTGCGCACAGCTGTCTTGATTGAAGGGCAGGGACCCAGGGAGGAGGGCCATCAGTCGCTGGTCCATAGTTTAGATACGTCCCCTAAGAGCAAAATCTCTGTTTTGCTGGCATTGAGAAGCAGATCGTTGTTAGTCATTCAGTCATTTATGGCTGTCATGCAGTGTTTGAACCATTTTTTGGTCTCAGAGACGTCGGGTCCCAAGGTGATCAATAGCTGTGTGTCATCAGCGTAAGACACTGTTTGAAAACCGAAAGCTTTGATAACCTTGGCTAGTGGTGACATGTACAAGTTAAAAAGCGTTGGACTCAAGATGGGACCTTGTGGGACACAAGCCATGAATATATTGCACCCATACAATTCAGATTGCTGTAAGCACTCTATCACTAGGACAGAGAACCAGCGCTGCAAACTGGGAAAGCACAGCTGGCTCCAGTCCTCATCTTCATGCATCACCACACACGTTTATACTTGTCATGATGATACAGCTGCCATAGCTTGACGGTACATATACGCACTTGTGCCACCGCCAAGAGCAAGCATACATCACAGAGCTGTTGCCATTGTGACTTTGGCCCTGGCGTCACTATGTATGAACGTATGCTGCTCATGCGCACACATACATTACAACACAGCAGTCATGTTTATTTTTTTATTTGTGCCTCCAAGATAGCAGATGCTAAAGAAATATTGCATGAAAACGCATTTGTGGAATGCAGCAGCCGGTAGCAAACTGCAGCCGCCAGAGCATCCCAAAAAAGTAAAAAACTGTAAAAATATAGACCCGGACAGGTGGAGGAGCAAAGGGGGATTGGGGGGAACAAGTCAACGTGCTGATGAGTGGTGGAAGGAGGGACCAGTGGAGAAGCCATAGAAGAGCCCATGCGGGAGTAAAAAAAAGGCATGCAAAATGGGGAGAGCTGGGTGAAGCAAGGGGTAGGCTGTGGGGGTGAGAGAGTGATATGGAGAGCATGGGGCAGGGATGAGAAGGAGAAGCAACATACGATTTGGTGGGAGAGAAAGTAGTAAAACACATGCATTACTATTGAATGACGGAAACTAAGAAAAAAGTAGTAACCTCAATGTAAGCAGTGGAAGAATACAAGTCATCCAGTCAAAAGGTTGGTAAAAGAAGCAATGCTCATGCGGAGAGTCAAACCCAAGAATAGGAAGAAAAGCCATTGAATAAGAAGACGGCAAATGAACTGACTGGAACACCAACCAATGATGAGCAAGGGGCGGGCCCAATTCCGTATTGCAGTGCTGTAACAAAACGTGTAGAGGCCACTCTGCAAGATATGCTGAAGGGGCCCCTCATGCTCACATCAGTAGGGGCTGAGGGGGCCCCCACAAATATGGGTTAGCCTGGGCCCTCCCCGCACCACGGGGCTGCGGGGTCCTTTGTTAACGCCCCTGCTGTATTGTACTGACTAACTAGGCAAGATCTAAAGAGGAGGGCAAGTGAGAACGCAGGGAGTTTGTATCAGAAGAAAGATCGCGCCACAGGAATGGGGATCTGACACTGTCAAAATGCTCAGTGAGTGGCCAACACCGGTAATCATTTCCAGCAAGTGGAGCACTGTGATTGGCTGTCAGGCAGGGGTGGACTGGCCGAGTTGGCATCGGGCATTTCCCCAGTGGGCTGTAAGGCGGGGGGGCCAGTTTTGGTGCGGTTTAGCTTGTTTTTTAGGTCGAAGGCCTAAAAGGCTGCGCTTGCGCAGTCTTAGGCCGGAGATTTAATGAGTTTGAGTAGCGGCGAAGGTCCCGCCTCCGTGCCCCCTCTCTCCTTCATTGGCTGGCTTCCTAAACGGA
Source organism: Lissotriton vulgaris (assembly GCF_964263255.1). Taxonomy (NCBI): domain Eukaryota; kingdom Metazoa; phylum Chordata; class Amphibia; order Caudata; family Salamandridae; genus Lissotriton; species Lissotriton vulgaris. The sequence continues at coordinate 99,361,209 of NC_141689.1, read as the reverse complement.
GGCCAGCCATTGGAGGAGAGATGCGTCACTCCAAAGAAGCCCCGTCTTTTTCGGATTTGGGGGCGTGATTTTTTGCGTTCTTTAGACAGTGACGTTGTCTGTCACTCAGAACCACAAAACCACGCCCCCAATTTCGAAAAATTCAGAGCTTCCCGGCCGCCATTTTGTTTCACCGCAGTGAAGGTGAGCATCGAGCCTCTGCCTCTGCCCCCATTTACGCATGTTTGTGCCGTTTTTCATGCCACCCGATTACAGGCCGGTCCCTAATTACAGGCCGGTCCCTACTTTCCTGGACGGTGGCTGACGATGCGCGGTGACTTGCCCTGACAGACGCAGCAGCAGGCAGAGACGGAGCTCGACGGCCATGGCACCTACAGCAGCAGTATCTCCTTCAGTGCCCCCGGACGCTGTTTTTCCGCGCGGTGAGTGATTCCCTCGCCCCCTCCCCTCCTTCTCCCTTTTCCTGGGTCCTTTCATGTTTTCTAGATATCGGAGCTTCCTTTTTTGTGCGGGGGGGGGGGGGGGGGTGGATTGCGGGCTTTCCCCGGCCGCTGCAAACAAAATGGACAGGCAGAGACGGAGCTCGACGGCCATGGCACCTACAGCAGCAGTATCTCCTTCAGTGCCCCCGGACGCTGTTTTTCCGCGCGGTGAGTGATTCCCTCGCCCCCTCCCCTCCTTCTCCCTTTTCCTGGGTCCTTTCACCGCCCCCTCCCGCTGTTTGTGGCTCCCGCCCCCTCCCGCTGTTCGTGGCTCCCGCTGTCCCCACCTCCCGCCCTCTCCCGCTGTTCGTGGCTCCCTGTCGGCCGTGCTCCAGCCCTAGGAGTCACACTCATGAGTGAATGCTCGTATTCAGTCGTCTATTGATTTTCTCTCATGCCACCGCAGGCCGACAGAAGAGAACCGCCGGTGCGTTTCCAGGGTAGTTGTGGGAGGGCTGATGTGAGAATGGAGTGTTGTGCCGAGGTGAAGGGTGGGAGTGGGCGCTCGTGAACGGATAGCGCGAGGGAGGAGTGCAGATGGTCGAAAGGCGTGAGAGTGGGCAGCAGGGAACGGGGTGGGGGGGGGGGATACAGTAATGCGCAAGAAAGCAAGGGCGGACAAATGGAGGGAGGGATGCCTCGAGTGGTCGGAGAAAACAGGGCTCTGGGCCCCATATGGAACCCAAGGGTCCCGGAACCACAACTGCCGCACATGCCCCGGAGCCCGTCATAGAGCCACTCACAATAGACAAACAATAGCGGGAGCATGGGCCGCCCCCCGTGTGTCCCGAAAACACCGCCGAGCAAAAGGTCAACTGGTACGGTGACAGCTCGTTCCTTTGAACGCATATGTTAGTGTTCATTAATGATTGCACAGTTGCAAGGTATGAATGTACACGAAAGTGTGCTCGGAAGTAACAGTGGTAAAGGCGGAGATGGCGTTAAGAGCTGCGCATTGTGTTCACTCTCCCTTGTTACTCCGTAGTGAGAGGTGTATGTGTGTGTGGGTGGAGGGGGGGGGGGGCAAGCAAGGGAGGAGATTTCTTAATCTAGCATAATGGCGCGTGGTACCGAAGTGCGTGCTGGGTGGAGTGCACGTGCAGCCGGCACAGAGAAGATGTGAGGGCTGGTGAAACGATGGAGGTGCGTTTCCAG